>NC_081405.1:531250397-531850397 GCF_030272615.1 Cryptomeria japonica | reverse complement strand
CCTAGCATCAGGCATGCAACACTCCACAATTTTTCCTCTTTGTACTTGAATAGCCCCTGCATTCTCTTCTCTGAGACTATCCCCAGAAATGGTACCAATTTCTTCTCAGTTCGCAAAGTGAAGTTTGCTTTCATTAGACCTACACACATTATTAATTTCAGCTTCTACAATGCAAATGACATGATACCATTTATCAATTGAACTAAATACAAACTCAATAACCAGCTCACAAACCAAAGGAATCAAATTCCTCTACCGTCGTTTGAGACAGGTCATAAATGCAAACGCGATGACATAAAAGGAATGAAATTTCATAGCAGATTTGTTGCCCTCCGTCGTCATCTCTAACTGGTACTATCTGCCTCAGCAACTACCCCTTTAATTACAAAGTCTGCAAAGATGTACTTGTCATTTCAGGTTTCCTTGCCTACATGTTGTATACTTCATGCTTCTAGGACTGCATTTAAGACCACTTCCATACTCTGCCATCTCCCCTCCACCACTTGGCCACTTGGCTGGTCATGTCGCATCCAATGTTGGAGAGTAGGTCTACCACTGCATTTGCGCCTCGCCTAACATGGGATACCCAAAATTCCTCAAAAAGATTGAGTTTCTCTTAGATGATCACCACCCAACGAGATAATTTCCATGATGGAGTATTGCCCTTAGTGATTGCATTGATGATCACCTGGGAGTCTCCTTCCAGATGCAACCATTGGACTTTCATGTTTAAGGCCAACTCAGTTCCCAGGAGTGTCGCCTGAGCCTCTGCTTTGTTGTTTGTTCCATCCTGCAGACGACGAGCTCCTTTGAAGAGGATGGACCCTTTGTCATTTCTCGCCACTACCCCCACACCTGAGGTTCCCAGGTTTCCTCTAGATGCCCCATCAAAGTTTATTTTTATCCATTCCTTGCTAGGTGGCTCCCATCTAACCTCCTCTTTTTCTAATGTGGGATTAGTCCTCATGGACCCATTAACAGGTATTTTTAGTATAATTTTTAATATATTTTATTTTTAAAAAAATTGTTAAATATATTTTATTTATATTATATTTTTTATTTTAAAAAAATTTGTTAACTATATTTTATTTATATTATATTTTGTATTTTTTAAAAATTTGTTAAATATATTTTATTTATATTATTATTTAAAAAAAATAAAAATTTAAAACTTGATTTTATTACATTAATCTAAAAGAATATTTAAACATAAAACAACAAGAAATTTTTTAAATTTTTAATAAATTTAAGTTTTTTATAAATTTATGATATGTTTTAAAAATTTATAAAACATAAACTTTTTTATATTTTTTATATTTCAAATTTTTTAAACTTTATACTTTTATATGATATGATATTTTTTATATTTTTAATAATTCTTTTTATAAATTTATGATATGTTTTATAAATTTAGAAAACAATTTTTTATATATTTTTCAAACTTTATGGCTGTTGGACTCAAGATTCAAGATAGAGACATCATTGGTGTATTATAATTTTGACTTGTTATATATGTACAAAAAATTCTCATTGACCTAATTATACTTAATGTATTATAATAGAGGTTCATAGTTGTTGATCCATTGTGTCATTAATTATTTATTGACTTATTGACTTATTGTTTATACTATTTTATTTATTATTGAGATAACTTCATTAATAGAATTGTCTTCATTTTGCATTTATATTATTACAAGGGAGCAAAAATTGGTAGTCTTTCAGGAGGCAAAGATAGCTTAACTTTTCTAATTTTTTTGTATGTTTTAAAGAAAAAATGTAATAAAGTCATTAGTTTTTATGTTTCTGACTTTTTTCTTTTATGACCAAAAATAATGTAAGGTGATACATTTTAATCAATCACTCAATATTTGGTTTCACTTTATGTTTGTATAGCCTATAGTTGTGACAAATTCAACAAATATAGATGTTCTTGATTTCAACTTATTTATAACTTGATCTATTATTGAACTAAATAGTTCCAATAACCATCACCTTAATACCATGTTGACCCCCCAAAACATTAAAAAAAAATTGTTAGTACATAAATAAAAAAATACCAGTAAATATTTATTTTAACACCAATACATGTTCACAAATGAATTAGTAATTGAAAACCAAAAAGTAAAAAAAAAAAACAACTACTGGTACATTTCCTATTTTAATACAAAACATCTTGCACAAATAATAAACATTTTTATTTTTTTTATAACTTAATGTTTACATTTGCCACTTTATGCAAGTGGCTTAAGAGTACAGATGTACTCCAATTATAATTACATATGCACAACTATTGGTGCATTACATGACATAAAAACAATCAATTGTAAACTTCTTAGACACTCAAGTGTACATTCTTCCAAATATCACTTCACAGTTTCATGCATTAAATGGATCTGCATTTGGTACCTGCATTTGCAACAACTAGTGTAAGGCTCCCTAATATCCAAGAATTTGCATAAAATCCAATTTAAAAAACCAAGTTTCCTTCAAAGCAGGGAAGAAAATTGAACAATTCTAAGCAATGGAGGACTGCATATTTAATATGACATGACCGAGTGTTTCCCACAAAAATTCAAATTTAAAAATAGCTAGCTACCATAATCGAATGCATTGCACATTCAAATTATATTATAAGACAGAATTTTTCGTGTCACTTTCACTACAATCCAATTCATTGCATATTCCTGAGCTCTGCAAATACCCTCTGCACATTCCTTACTTGAGGGCGCACATTCAAGTTGGTACACACAAAATAACTAAATTCCCTATGTTTAATGAACGTTAAATGCTATAAATCTTTCAATTCAAATTATACTATTTTCAATAAACGAGCATTTCTTTCAATATAGTCACTGTAAATAATATAAACTAGCATTTCTTTCAATATAGTCACTGTAAATAATATTAACAACCATATTGGATGTCCAATGATGGTTTACCTCCTTCCTAGCTACATTATGCTTTGTCCATTGATGATTTCTTTGTATGCGGTTTAAAATTTCATTTCAATGCTCGCTTATAGTTTAATAATGCCAAAATCCTCACAAAGAATGTTTAATAATGCCAAAATCATCACAAAGAATGGCAAAACAACTAAATATCTTTTCATTTTCTTTGAAACTCCTTCATTATTTATCATTTTATTTATGGGTGTGCTGTTAAATGGTGTCTCTTTGTTTATAATGCCAAAATCATTACAGTGAATGCAAAAAAAATTGATTATTATCCATAATTGTTTGAAACCCCTTCATTATTCACTAATACATTTGGACTAGATTTCCAACTGAGGTTTCCGATGAAGAAGGTATATTGTGGCCAAATTTGATTTTTTTTTGAAAAAATGCCCATGTTCGTCATAATTCTGATGGAAATTTTCCATTTGGTTTCGACGAAGAAGGCATTAGCAATGAGAATTTTCTTTTTTTCAAAAAAGTGCTCAAGTTCATCGTAATGTCGACGACAAGGGCCATTACTTAAAAAAAGAAGAAGAGGGAAATTCATTTGTGCATTGCAATCCCACGTAGGCATCCATGGCGACTTCAACCCCCAAGAACATCAAACCCGCATCGAAGGCATTTGTGGCATTGCTTGCAATCCCGTGCAAGAGGTAGATTCAAATTGCCCTAGTTTTTAATTTCATGTTGCAAAAAAATATACATGTGGTGGTTAATTGCCCTAGTTTAATCTCGTAAAACCATAGAACCGTGATTGAGGAGTGAGCGTTCAATTTTGTAGCAGCAATCCCTTCCTCCCGTATACGCGCATGTTGATTGTTCACATGAGATCACATCTCTTTGCGGCATCGTATCAAACAATTCATAAGCCTTGTCCATGTTTCCACATTTTGCATTCATGTCAAGCAGGGCATTTGCAAGTACAACACCTAACAAAATTCCTCTATCTGTTATGCTTTGATGGATGTCCATACCCTGTTCCAAAGCTCCCATTTTTGCACAGGCGGGGAGGATGCTGGAAAAGGTTGTGGAATTTAGCTTTATACCTTCCAATTTCATTTGCTTGAAAGCGTCTAAAGCCTTTTTGACAAATCCATTATGTGCATATCCAGTAATCATTGCAGTCCACGAGACAACATTTCTTTCAGGCATTCTATCAAATAGTTCACGTGCCTTGTCTATGCTTCCACATTTTGTATACATGTCTACCATGGCAGTTGCAACTAAAACATCTAACAAATTCCTCTATCCTTTATGCTTCAATGAATGTCCATACCCTGTTCCAAATCTCCCATTTTGGCACAGGCAGTGAGGATAGTAGCAATGGTTGTGGAATTTGGCTTTACACTTGCCGATTGCATTTGCTTGAAAGTTTCTAAAGCCTTCTCAACAAATCCATTTTGTGCATATCCGGCAATCATTGCAGTCTAGGAAACCACATTTCTTTGAGGCAATCCGTCAAACAGTTCCTGTGCCTTGTCTATGCTTCCACATTTGCATACATGCTAACAGAGTAGTTGCAACTACATTTGACAAAATTCCTCTATCTTTTATGCTTTGATGGATGTCCATACCCTGTTCCAAAGTTCCCATTTTGGCACAAGCTGGGAGTACGCTGGCAAATGTAACTAACAAAATGCAATGATCAGCTCCAAAGACATCCAACCACTACTAACAAAACCGAGAGTCTAAAATATGATAGGGAATAGTGTGAGTTGTCTTGAAATAAAATATTTTATTTTCAATTTCAACTAAAACATAATTACTCAGCCATTTAATGTTAATAAGTGTTTAATTTATGAAAGAGATAAATGGTTGGCCACAAGTACATGAGTTACTAAATGCACACAAATAAGTGAATTTGATATTCAAAACTATCTACAATGAATTCAATTCTTGTCCATTAGTCATTATGTTTGCAATAAGCATCTTTCTTCATTTTTCTTAATCTTTATTCATAGTTATGTGCATATTTCACATTCTATAATTAGGATATCAATTGCTATGGCTGAACACTAGTATGATGTTTGTGTTGTGGTATAGATGCATGGAAACATAATTATGGGATTGTTATATTATAGAGATTGTAAATCTAGATAT
This sequence comes from Cryptomeria japonica, assembly GCF_030272615.1. Taxonomy (NCBI): domain Eukaryota; kingdom Viridiplantae; phylum Streptophyta; class Pinopsida; order Cupressales; family Cupressaceae; genus Cryptomeria; species Cryptomeria japonica. The sequence continues at coordinate 531,845,343 of NC_081405.1, read as the reverse complement.
CGCATATTAGTTCTAGCTCTTCTTGGATTGAGTCTAAAGTTGACATACAGTCATAAAGCCATTATTAGCAGATCTATCCATTTCTAGTAAAGACAATTGAGAAAGTCATTTTGATATTGAGAGTTTCTTATCTGTTTACCTATTGATCATTATTAAGCCATAATATTTAGGTCTATTTATCTCTCTTGCAAAACCTTTGTAAGTGTCCTAGATTGTCCCTACTACTCACTCTTCAATGAAATAGTGGAGTTCTAAAGATTTGTTGCACAAGATGGTGTTGAACGTATCAACAAGGCTAGGATGGAAGGCATGTTCAAGCTTCCACTTGTACAACTTACAACAAATGATTTGTTGATAGAAGAAATTCTTGAAATAGGGATACAATCGAAAGACAAGTAAGTACATACAAACCTCCTCAATTGAAAGTAAAATCTGTGTATAAAAAGAGTACATTGAATCCCAATCCATAAACACAATAGAGATACCGATGGAGACTTAATTGGATGTAGCATGCCGCACTAAAGTTGTTAGAGTATGCTAAGCTAGTACATAATGTTTCCTAAAGCCACATTAGTATTTTACCGAGATCATTATCTACCAAAACTAACTATAGTAATCCTTTTGAGGATTCATTTCATGGTGCTAGATCTTCATTTAGTTCCACTTCTTGTTGGAGAAAAGAATAGTTATTTCTTGAGGTAGATGAATATCCCATCAAGAAAGGACAAGACCCTTTCTAGAATATAACAAATTCTACTCCAACAAAAGATCATGGGGTTTCACTAGAGATATTGAATAAGAGATAGACTTCTACTGTTGCATTAAAAGCATTGGCATGTTCTTCATTTATTGATGTAAACTCTCTATGACACCACCACAACCAACAAAGGTGTAAAAATTTGTTTGCATTGCATGGATTTTTAGGATTGTCCTTTGAGAAAACAAAATTAAAGTATGGAAGCAGGATCTGCTAGCTCCTGAGGGAATCTCGATGAAAAATAACTGTAAAATATTTGGACGAGCTTATATGCAAAAACTCATGCTTCCTGATGGGTTTATGTACATAAATAAGCATAAATTAAGTGGTAAAGGGGCTTCTAGAAACAAGAGGGACAAAGAGGCAGTGGAAGTGAAAACTTCTGGTGTTGTGTCTACTCCATCTCAAAATGGGAATGGCAAAGGTGTTGCAAGAGGAGCTGAGAAGGGTGTTGGAAGAAGTGGGGGTGTTTACATTCCCCCATTTAAGCTGGCTCAAATGATGAAAGATGTGGAAGACAAGAGCAATGTGGAATACCAGCGCATGACATGGGATTCCCTTCAAAAGAGTATCAATGGGTTAGTAAACAAGGTAAATGCATCTAACATCAAGAACATCATTCCAGAGTTGTTTGCAGAGAATCTCATCTGTGGGAGGGGTCTATTTTGTAGGTCTTGTATGAAATCCCAGATGGCATCCCCTGGATTTACAGATGTTTTTTCTGCGTTGGTTGCTGTGGTAAATACAAAATTTCCTGAAGTTGGCAATCTACTTTTGCGAAGAATTATTTTGCAGCTTAAGAGGGCATATAAACGCAATGACAAGCACATGTTGATAGCAGCAGCCAAATTCATAGCTCATTTAGTGAATCAACAAGTTTCACATGAGATCATTGCCTTGGAACTTCTCACCCTTTTACTAGAGAACCCCACAGATGACAGTGTAGAGGTTGTTGTTGGGTTCGTGAAAGAATGTGGTTCTTTGTTGCAAGACCTTTCACCCAAAGGTCTCTATGGGATTTTTGAAAGATTTAGAGGTATTCTCCATGAGGGGGAAATTGACAAACGAGTGCAGTTTTTAATTGAACGCCTTTTTGCAATTCGCAAAGCTAAGTTTGAGGGTCATCTAGTTGTGCATCCAGATCAGTTAACACATGAAGTTTTCCTAGAAGATGAACTTGATCAAGAAGCTGGTTTGGATGTTTTCAAGCCAGATCTTGATTTCTTAGAGCACGAGGCAACCTATGAAAAACTGAAGAAAGATATCCTTGGAGATGCTTCTTCAGATGAAGCAGAAGGGGAGAATGATTCAGGTGATGATTCAGATGATGATGATGATGATGATGATGATGATGATGATGATGATGATGATGATGATGATGATGATGATGATGATGATGAAGAGGAAGGTGAGGAAGCACTGAGAATATAGGATGAGACAGAGACAAACTTGGTCAATTTAAGACGTACAATTTATTTGACAATCATGTCAAGTGTTGATTTTGAGGAAGCTGGTCATAAGCTACTAAAGATCAAGCTTGAACCTAGTCAAGAGAGAACATACCTTCGTTATTATGGTCTTCTTGGGCAAAGATTTTGTATGATCAATAAAATTTATGAGGAATTTTTTGATAAGTGTTTTGTACAACAGTGTTCTATGATACACAGACTGGAAACAAATAAACTATGTAATGTTGCAAAGTTTTTTGCCCACTTACTTGGCACAGATGCTCTTCCACGACATTGTCTTGCTTATATACATGAGACAAAGGAAGATACTACTTCCTCTTCCCATATTTTTATAAAAAATTCTCTTGCAGGAGCTGGCAGAGTAGCTTGGTATATTGTTGCTTAATGAAAGGTTGAACGATCCAACAATGCAGGAGTCTTTTGATTCAATTTATCCAAAGGACAATCCCAAAAAATCATGGTTTTCTATCAATTTCTTTACTTCTATTTGTCTTGGTGGTATCACTGAGAGTTTACGTGAGTATTTGAAGAATATGCCAAGGCTTGTAATGCAGCATCAAAAGTCTATTCCTGAGTTAGATGTATCTACCTCTAATGACGATTCTTCTAGTTCATCAGGTTCATCATATTCTGATACATCAGACTTAGATTCTAAGAGTGAAACTGATAGTGAGAGCAGTAAGGAGTCACTAAGAAAGAAAAATAATTCAAAGCATGACAATGAGTATGAAAAAACAAGAAGAAAGAAAAGGGCGAGGGCATCTGACTCGGAGGATGGAAGTGACAGTGAAAAAATCAGAAGGAAAAAGAAAAGGAATTAAAAATCTTTCTAGTCAGTTATTCAAGGCTCTAGTAGACACCGTTTTCCTGGACTGTGACAAAAAAAAAAAATCACTCCCAAGTGCTTTGGTTTTATAACAAATGATTATAAGATGCTACAATGTTGTCTTATGTATTTTAATAGCCACAGGTTTTAGAGTTATGTACTTGACAGGTAATGGATAAACAGTGTTAGGAGGAGAAAATATTGAAGGCCAAGTGCAGATTGTGATAATACTAGATCAATGAATCCTGTTATTTATTGAGTATTTCTTGTTTTCCATGCTCTATGATGTACCATAAGCAAACTAGAAATCTAAATTCAATAAGATGCTTTGTTCAATGATGATAATTTCTATTTTCTTGCCTGTAAAGAAATACCATGTCAGACAATATCAACGAACAACAAAATAAGGAGACAATTGCTAGATTGTGGTCTAACTTGAAAAGAAAAGGTGATGGAAAATGTTATTGTCTATGCAAAATTTGTAAGGGGTTAAAGACTAGAAGACTTCTAATCAAAACAGTGAAGAAACATTGTAGGCTACATGGTCACATTGAAGGTGGACATGATTATCATCCATTGGTAAGTTTTTCATTATATCGTTTTGACAATTTATATACATAATAAATCACGTGATGATGAGATCATGATCACGGTTTATTTATGTTTATCAATTTTATATAGGTCGAGCACCCCGGAGCACATGGTATGGATCAACACAACCCTGAGAATATGGTTTTTGAATTGGACGAACATGGAGGTGTGAATATCAAAGTTGAAGATAATGATCCCATGGAAGATGACGATCATGAGCCAGAAAACACAATTGAAGATGATGGTACAAATACATTGATCCATGACTCATTTAGTACTCGTGCAGCTAATCATGATGATGAAGATGACCTTGATGTTGTTCATGATGTCCCTCTACTTGAGAAGGCATCGGTGGCCCTTTACGAAGGCTCATAAGCAAGTCTTCTCTCTGTTGTATTGTTGTTGGTGAACTTGAAGGTTATGAATGGTTTATCCAACATAACAATGTCACGTATGTTAAGGTATGTCATATATGTCATAATAAACTGTGAATCATGATGTACCATTAATATTCTTTATTATAACAAATTATATTTTTTTGCTATAGATTGATAGGTGATTTTTTGTTACCACCATCAAATATTCTACCTCGCTCATACCGAGAATTATTTGTCATTATGAAAGATATTGGAATGGAGTATCAAGCAATAGATGCTTGTCCCAATGATCATATTATATATCACAAACAACATGAATTTTGAATTGAATGCCCTAAATGTCATATCAGTAGATATCGAACAGATCAAATAACAAAAAGGGTTCCTCGCAAGGTTCTTCGCTATATTCCCATTATTCCACGTATGCAACGATTATTCAAGTGCACTAGTTTGGCACAATTTATGGATTACCATGCACGCAATAGAAGTCGAGATGACATTATTCGAATGCCTGCAGATGGTTCAACATTTATGGACATAGAGGAAAAGTGGCCACACTTTAAAGAAGAACCTCATAATCTCAGGCTTTCATTGGCAACGGACGGTGTCAATCCATTTGGAGAGATGAGATCTATTTACTCAGTGTGGCCTATTTTTGTTATCAACAATAATATTCCTCCATGGATGTCAATAAAGAGGGAGCACATAATGTTGGCAATAATTGTTCCAGGTATTTTATCATTTAAATATAGTCGTCTAAATTTAATTATAAATATTGAAGTAAAATGGTCATAATAATTATGTAATGTTTTTGTTCATTCGATTAGGTAAGTACCAAGTTAAAGATATGAATGTATATATCGAGCCTCTTATCGACGAGTTGTTGGAGTTATGGAATGGTGTCACTATGTATGACGTCTCTAGACCAATAGGACAAAGACAATTTCAATTCCATGTGATGCTTCTATGGACAATACACAATGCCCTGGGGCCAACACATTATTGTGGTATGTTATAGTGTTTAAGTTGTGCATGAACATTATAATTCAAAAAATTATCATATTTAATCCAATTATACATTATCTTGTAGGTCTTCAAACAAAGGGAAAATTTGCATGTCTTGTTTGTGGTCCAAAGATGAAATCTCGTCATTCAAAAAGTTTAGGAAAGCAAGTGTTTGATGAGTATAGGCACTTTCTCCACAAAAATCATAAGTATCGAAATACTAAAAAACATCTTTTCAATGGGAAAGAAGAGAATACATCAAAGCCACGAAGAATGACACCTCAACTATGGAAGTTGGAATATAATAGAATTAATTGTCAAGGTAATGCCATTCCATCTATTGGTTTGTCATAAAACATCTTTTCTATTTTGTTTTGTTTACTGATGATGTGATTGATGATCATGAAGGTCATGAAGGCATAAATGACCACCTTCCTAAGGGACTAAAAAGTTATCCTTGACAATTTAGTAGGTTGCCCTACTATGAGCAGTTACAAATTGTTCATTTGTTTGATAGTATGCATATTGGAAAGAATATAACAAAGATAGTATGAAAAATATTGGATGGAAGGCGTGACAAAGAAAAAATTTTCAAAATATGTAGTGACATTCAAGATTCCAATCATGCAATGATAAATGTCATTCAATCAAATAGCCATGGAGACCAAATTAATACAAGTGAGCTTCCTTGGTTATTAACGGACCAGCAAAGCAATGCTATAAAAGAAGTCATACGAAAAATTCGATTTCCCACAGGATTTGCTACGAACATAAACAATCTCATATCAAAGAAAAGTGAATTTGGGCCAGGGATGAAAACGCATGATTGGCATACCTTCATTAAGGTAATTCATGTTCTTGTGTTTTTAGTATGTATTTAAGTACTGCACGTATGTGTACTTTTCATTATGTTACAAAAAAATGAAAAGATAAGTTTATAATTGTTGCAGTACGTTCTACCTCTATCTCTCCCAGACGACTTCGACAAGAATGTCAAGCAAGTCATATATGATCTTGGAAAATACATGAGGTAAGTAGTGATATTTGTTTAGTTCATTGTATAGATATTATATCTGCGATTTGTTTTACTTCTTATGTAATATATTTTTTTGCGTCTTGAATACCATGTAGGTGGTTATCATGTAAAGAAATCCATAAAGACGATATAAAATATTGGAAGAGAAAAATTCCTCATTTAATGTGTGAAATGCAAAAGTGTCTACCTCCAGCTTTTTTCAATGCACAAAAACACTACCTCATACACCAAGTTGAGGAGATTGAATTGTGTGGACCTGTACACACTAGGTCAATGTGGATGGTTGAGTGGCACTTGAAATTTTTGAAGGCTTTGGTCCGACAAAGAGCACATCCTGAGGGTTCTATGGTGGAGGGATATATGGTATACTAGACTATGGTGTACATTTTTTAATATCTTCCTAAGTTTGCAGCAAAGATCCACGTGGATCGCATTGGGATCCCAACACCATTAACAAATTCGAAGGGGAGTACTTGATGGGGAAAGGTAGATTGAGGAAAGTGAGAGGTAATTATAAGATGTTATTGTAGTTAATTAATTCTTAATCTTCAAAATAAATTGATTGTAAGACGTCTATTTATTTTTTGTACAGTTGGTCGAGAGTGGGATGCACTACATTTGTATATTGCAAACAATCTTGATTGGATGACGGTATGGATTGAACATTGTCAACATTCTGGACACACATTAACATGGGAAGGTGTGGCTTCATTGGTTAAAGAAGCACGTCGTAATGGAGATTCCAATGTTACACAAAGGGAAATTGATTTAGCATATGGTTTAAGAGATAAATAGGTACGTATAAATTTATTAATCACCCATATGTTTATCAACTCACAATGCAATAAATTTTACATGTTTGACATATCGCAAGTCAAACACCACAACGCTATGTGCTGCAATGGTCATAAATTTTGCATTAAAAAGTTGGATGACACAAAGGAAACTTGTGATTCTGGCATCACTGTAGTCTTTGAGGTGACAAATATTTTATCAAGAAATGACATTCATCCTCAATAGTCTCAAAATCGATACTATGGCATTTTGGATGATATACTTGAGTGTGACTTTAATTCCTTCAAATTAGTTTTGTTTGTCGTCAAATGGTACAGGCTACGATTGAATAAAAATGATCCTGATAGAACTATTATTGAACATGATAATGGTTTTATAATGCTAAATACAAGGTCATTTGAACCAGTTGGAGATGAGCCCTATGTTCTTCCAAGCCAATGTGAGCAAGTATTTTACTCAGAGGTTCCACATAAACCGGGTTGGTCATTTGTTGTTAGACATGATCCAAGAGGAAGGCCGATAAAGTATAATGTGATGGAAGAAGAAGATACCGAAGAAGTAGAAGATGAAGTGGATGATGATCATGATCGACAATTTCTCAATGATGATGAAGAAGAACAAGAAGAAGATGGTGATGGTGATGGTGATGGTGATGGTGATGGTGATGGTGGTGGTGATGGTGGTGGTGGTGATGGTGATGGTGATGGTGATGGTGATGGTGATGGTGATGATGGTGATGATGATGGCGAAGATGTTGATTATGATGATGATGATGATGACGACAACGACGACGACGACGACGATGATGATGATGATGATGATGATGATGATGATGATGATGATGATGATGATGATGATGATGATGATGATGATGGCCTTGATGTTCATGATGATGAAGAATGAAATGTATGAGGTATGCGATTAGTATATTATCTATTTAATATTGACTTCTTGATAGAATTTTTTTTACATAATTAATTCATTATTTTTGAATTCTAATGTCATTACATAATCAATTCATGATGCACCTTTTAATATGGAGATGGAGATAGGGAGAGTGACTATTTATGTGACAATTTTTAAATTGTGTTTATTTATGGAAATTGGATTGTTTATTAGCTATGTGATGGATGTTGATTTAAAATACATATGTGATGGATCACATGTTTATGATGATGCATGTGACATTTTTTGAACTTTGTGTTTATTTATAGAATGTGGATTGTTTATTACCTATGTGATGGATGGTGATTTATGATACATATGTGATGGATTACATGTTTATGATGAGACATGATATGTGATGCTAATTATGATGCTCAATTACATATATGATGACACATCATGTGATGCTTCTAATGCTTATGATACGTATGTATTTATTGTTTATCAACTTACAAATGTAGTAATACTTATGATGCTCAATTGATGGTGTTGATTTCAGGTATAGTCCCTATGTGATGTTGTCACCCTTGGTGGGAACAGGTCGTTGACTACAGACATAGTCAACCATTTGGTTGAGGATCCTGCATAGTCTACATAAATTAAAGGTAAGGAATTAAAAAATTTACAATGATTTTGATGACAACATCTTTTTATTATTTAATACTCTTTTTGTCTACAAAGTTCATGTTGTTCATGTTGTGTACTATGTAATTTTTAGCTAATATAAGATAATTGAATTACATTGTACAGGACCCTGAACTCCTTTGACGAGGATCCTGCACAGTCTCATGGATGGACAGGTATAACTAGTCAATACACCCTATAGAAACAATTTATTTTTTTAAATTACTTGGAAAACAAACTTCCTCAGTTTTTCAAACCTCGACATTAGCAGCAAATCTAATACAGTTATCAAAACTTGAGGCCCCGATTGGACTTATTCCAATTTTCATCCCAAAATCAACTTTAGGGCTGACTTCATCAACATTACCCTCATTTGAAAATTTTCTCTCTCATTCCATGGAGTGCAGGTACCCCCAAATAGGTATTTGTCAGATTTGTCTTCGTCGAGTGAGGAAAATGCAGTAATAGAAAATGAAAGTGACACATGGAGTAGGTCTACAATAGGGAGATCAACAAGAGGTCAAAAGATTAGAAGAAAATTCAATAAACGCATGAAGTTTTTCCTTGCTCAAGGGGGGTCATGTTCTTATGATGATGAGACCAAAGGCAACATTGAGGTGCCATTGAGGTACAACAATCTATAGAAACAATGGATGCCCAAGGAACTTCCTCCAATAAACACCGATTTTTGTGTTAATGATAGGATATATCGCATAGCACCTTTGTCTTTACATGGTTTAGGCTTATTTTCCATGGATGACATAAATGTCTGTTACAATTGTAACAACCACCCATAATCCATCCAACAAAAATTGAGTATATAGTATATATATATTTTTTTTTTCTTTATTATGTTTTATTCAATTGCACAGGGAAGATTCGTTCACAGAGAAAGAAGATTCATTTCTTTTCACAGGGAAATTTCATTCACAGAGAGAGAAGATTTATTTCTTTTCACAGGGAAGTTTCATTCACAGAGAGAGAAGATTTATTTATACACACAGGGAAGTTTCATTCAAAATAAACTAAAGATAATAATCTAATTTCTATTTACTCTGAAACTAATTTCTTATCAGAAAACAATGAATCTTATTTTCAAGAAAAAATGAATTTCATTCTACAAATCTGAAACAAATTTTCTTATCAAACAATGAATTCCATTCTAAAATCTGAAACTAATGCATCTTATTTTCAAAAGAAATGAATTTCATTCTACAAAATCTAAGACAAAAACAATGAATCTTATTCTCTAAAATTTGAAACTAAAAATTTAAACAATGAATCTTATTTTCAAAATAAATGAATTTCATTCTACAAAATCTGAAACAATTTTTCTGATCAAAAAAATGAATTTTATTCTCTAAAAATCTGAAACTAATCCCTTATTAAAAATTTAAACAATGAATCTCATTCTTTACAAAATCCAAAAACTAATTCCATATCAAGAAATTTAACAATGAATCTTATTAAAACCAGGATTCTCATTTTCTACAAAATCTAAACTAATTCTTTAACAAAATACAATTAAAATTTCATACTCATAATTAATCCAATCAAATCTAATCTACCATAAAAATGAGATGCATGAACTAAGTTGGAGGAACCTGGATGCTTGAAGATGGTGTGGAGTCTTCCTTGATCCTCCAATTTGAAGAAAAATCCTCCAACAAAATCCTAGCTGCCAATGAAGTGGACTACCAAAGAGAATTCAACTTGCAGAAATTTCTTATCAAGATTAGCTAGCTTTTCCTTTGAAACTTGTTCCCATTTTATAAAAGAAATTACAATTTCCCACTACCTATTTTTTTAATTCAAAAAAAGAGATTCTTCTCCCAATTTGGCCTCCATGCAAATTAATTAGGCTTAGTGGGAGGAGTTACATGCAAGGAGGTGGAGAAGCCTCTAGAAGCTTCTTATTCCTCCTACAACATGTGCCTTAATTTGGGTGAGGGAAATTAAATAACAATTTAAAATATATAAGCATTTTCCATGTGTGTGTGGTTTATTAATTCATTCCCTTACAATATTCATTCAATAATTCATCCAAAGAGTATAAATAAAGTTTTGTATTTTAAATCAAAAAAGGTGATAAAGGAGGGTTGTGACATCCTCCCCCCCTTAATCGGTGCATTGTCCCGATGCACTTATTAAATGCACTCAAAAGAGTTTATAGTTCATGTTCAAAACAAAAAGGGAAATAGCTGCTGCATCTCCTTAGTATCCTCCCACGTGGCATTCTTCTCGTCATACTGGTCCCATTGCACTTTGCACTGATCAACCTCTCTGTTGCGCAACTGGCACTGGCGCCTCTCCAAGATTCTGAATGGCTCTATCATTATTCCCCCCGTTTCTTGGACCTACAAAGCATCCCAATTCAAAATGTGTTTCTCATCAGGTACATACTTCTTAAGAAGAGATACATGGAAGACATCATGGATTCGGCTCAATTGGGGAGGTAAGGCCAACCGATAAGCAACTGGATTAATTCTTCCCAATATTTCAAAGGGTCCGACATAACGAGGTGCAAGCTTAGTCTTTTTCCCAAATCTTACGGAGCTCTTGTGTGGCCTAACCCTTAGGAAGACTTTCTCTCCTACTTCAAACTCCCTTGGTGTTCTGTTTTTATCTGCATAACTTTTCTGCCTATCCGAGGCTTCCTTCAACCTTTGCCTAATTTCCTTAGTTTTCCTTTCCATTTCTCTCAACATATCTGGCCCAATAATCACTCTATCTTCAAGACTATCCCAACTCAAAGGTGTTCGACATGGTCTACCATACAAGGCTTCAAAAGGTGCCATTCCCAAAGATGTTTGATATGTATTATTGTAGGCAAACTCTACCAAAGGTAGGTACTCTTCCCATTTTCTCTGTTGGTCCATGCAGTACATACGAAGCAGGTCTTCCATAATCTGATTTGTCCTTTCTGTCTGACCGTCGGTTTCCGGGTGGTATGCGGTGCTAAAATTTAGTTGAGTCCCTAGAGCTGATTGAAGAGTGGTCCAAAACCTGGAGGTGAATCTTGCATCTCTGTCTGATATGATTTTCTCTGGTACTCCATGCAACCTAACTATCTCCTTAATGAAACGTCTAGCCAAGGTGGGTGCATCATCTGTCAGATTCCCTGGTATAAAGTGTGCCACCTTAGTGAGTTTGTCAATTACCACCATTATTGCATCATGCCTAGAAGGTGACATGGGTAACCCTTGTACAAAATCCATACTAATAACTTGCAACTTATGTTGAGGTACATCGTGCAATTGTAACAATCCAGCGGGGTGCCTATGTTCTGCCTTAACTCTTTGACACTCCAAACATTTAGCTACGTGCTTGACAATATCGCTTTTCAATCCTTGCCAAAAGTATAGCTTCTTTAGATCTGCATAAAGTTTGTTAACTCCTGGGTGGCCTGAATAAGGGGCATCATGAGCCTCCGATAAGACTACTTCCCTTAAATTCCCTGAATTAGGAACATAGATTCTGTTATTGTATCTGAGCAACCCATCCTCATCTAATGTATACCCTTCGACCTTAGGGTCAGTTGGGTTGTGTCTTATAGTTAATTTGACTTGCTCATACCATGGGTCATGTCCTTGCTCATCCATTACTTGCCTTTTGAAAGAGGTTTTGAAGGTTGCTATAGTCATCAAGTGTCTCCTCCTACTTAAGGCATCTGCCACCCTATTTTCTTTCCCTTTAATATATTCAATCTCAAAGTCATATTCACTTAGAAACTCTAACCACCTCCTTTGTCTGGCATTTAAGTGAGGTTGGGTAAAGATGTACTTTAGTCCTTGGTTGTCCGATTTAAGCTCAAAGGGCTTCCCTAGTAGGAAGTGTCTCCACTTTTGTAGGGCATGCACAATTGCTGCCAACTCTAAGTCGTGGGGCGCATAATTGACTTCATGAGTCTTTAGCTTCCTAGATTCATAAGCCACTACCCCTTCATCTTGGACAAGTACTCCTCCTAACCCTTCAATAGAAGCATCTGTTACAACTGTGAAGTGTCCATTTGGGTCTGGTACCTTTAGAATGGGTGCTGAAGTTAGTTTTCCCTTCAAGATTTGAAATGCCTTATCACTTTGCTCGGTCCATACAAACCTTTTGCCCTTCCTTTGCAACGAGGTGATGGGATTTGCTATCTTAGAGAATCCTTCCACAAACCTCCTATAGTAACCTGCTAGCCCCATAAAGCTTCTTACCTCTGAAACATTCTTAGGGATTGGCCATTCTACTATTGCCTTTATTTTATCTGGGTCGACTGCTATTCCATCCTTTGATATTATATGCCCAAGATAGTGAATCTTTTCCTCAAAGAAGGCACATTTGGACAATTTCCCATATAACTTATGTTCTCTTAACCTTTGCAAAACAATTTGTAGATGCGCTAAATGTTCCTCTTCATTCCTAGAATAAATCAATATGTCATCCAAAAATACCAAAACAAACTTATCTAAGTAGTCATGGAATACACTATTCATCAGGTTCATGAATGCAGCTGGGGCATTAGTTACTCCAAAAGGAACTACTGTGAATTCATAATGTCCATATCTTGTCCTGAAAGCTGTCTTCGGGATGTCTTCTTCCTTAATTCTGAGTTGATGATACCCTGATCGAAGATCTATTTTGGAGAAAACTGCCGCTCCTTTCATTTGGTCAAAAAGGTCCTCTATGCGAGGTAAGGGATACCTATTCCTTATGGTAACTTTGTTCAACATCCTATAGTCGATGCATAGCCTTAAGGTTCCATCCTTCTTCTTAACAAATAAAACTGGCGCTCCCCATGGTGATACACTTGGCCTTATTAATCCCTTAGCTAAGAGTTCCTCTAATTGCATTTTGAGCTCTTGTAATTCGGTTGTGTTCATCCGGTAAGGTGCCTTTGATACTGGTTCAGCTCCTGGGAGTACTTCGATAGAAAAGTCAAACTTTCTCTTAGGGGGTAAACCGGGTAGTTCTTCTGGAAAAACATCCCTAAACTCCTTTAAGAAAGGGGTATTTTCAAATGTTGGTGTATTTTCCTCCTTTCCTTCATCAATTTCGACCATAAAGATTTGTCCTCCTCTTCTCCTTTCCTTCTTTAATTGCATTGCTGAGATAGTTTCTATATTAATGGGTTTAAACTTTCCTTGGATTTTGACCCTTTCCCCCCCATCATCCAAACATTCAACAATTTTGCTATAACAATCTACATTAGCTTGATGGTCTGCTAACCAACTCATTCCCATAATTACATCATATAATCCTAAGGGTGCCACATAGAGATCTACCCTTGTTTCGAACTCAGGGAATTGTACCTTTGCCCTTGGTAAACACTTAGTTACTTCTCTAGTTGCCTTATCCCCATATTGAACCGTCCATGATGACTCCATTTGATTAACTTTTAATGCATATTTGTTCACAAATTCAGGTGAGATGAAACATTCAGATGATCCAGTGTCAATTAGAATTGATATTGGTTGTTCAAATAGTGTACCTGTAGTTTCCACGGGAACATTCTGGTATCTTCTTCTTTGGTTCCTAACTGCTGCATGAATCCTCTGTTGGGGCCCTTGTTGGGGTTGATTGGCCCTAATTTGCCCTTGCATCCTGGGGCAGTCTCTAGCAAAATGATTTTCCCCGCACATAAAACATCCGCCTGGAGGACCTTTCCTACCTTGATTTCTAGGGGGATCATTCCTTGTTTCATTTCCCCTGGGTGGATAAGTTATCCTGTTCTGCTGGTCATTCCTGTTATAGTTGCCTCTGTTATCATTGCCCCTGTTATTATTGCCCCTGTTATTATCATTTCCATTCCTCTGATATTGATTAGGTGGTGGTCTCCTTTCGGAAGAGTTATTCCTTTGACCCTTGTTGAAGTTAGTGTTTCCATTGAATTCTTGCTTCCTTTTGAATGAGTGATTCCCATTATAGTTCCGTCCTGCTAGTGTCTGAATCTTCCTCTCTTGCCTTAGGGACTTTTCAAGTACTTCATTCATATTTCTGGGTCCATGCATATCAACCTCTGCCCCTATGTTGGTATTCAGCCCCAAAATGAACTTCCTTGCTTGGCCTTCTTCATCCCTTTGGTACATAGGCACATACTTAAGCAACTTGGCGAATTTATCCCAATATTGTTGAACGGATAGGGACCCTTGACGTAGGTTATGGAATTCTGTCACTTTCTCATCAAAGAATAATTGAGGGAGCCACCTATCTCGAAAATGGTGAACAAATTGATCCCATGTGATTGTATCCCTGTTATACCCATTTTGTTCATAGTTGTTGATCCATTGTGTCATTAATTATTTATTGACTTATTGACTTATTGTTTATACTATTTTATTTATTATTGAGATAACTTCATTAATAGAATTGTCTTCATTTTGCATTTATATTATTACAAGGGAGCAAAAATTGGTAGTCTTTCAGGAGGCAAAGATAGCTTAACTTTTCTAATTTTTTTGTATGTTTTAAAGAAAAAATGTAATAAAGTCATTAGTTTTTATGTTTCTGACTTTTTTCTTTTATGACCAAAAATAATGTAAGGTGATACATTTTAATCAATCACTCAATATTTGGTTTCACTTTATGTTTGTATAGCCTATAGTTGTGACAAATTCAACAAATATAGATGTTCTTGATTTCAACTTATTTATAACTTGATCTATTATTGAACTAAATAGTTCCAATAACCATCACCTTAATACCATGTTGACCCCCCAAAACATTAAAAAAAAATTGTTAGTACATAAATAAAAAAATACCAGTAAATATTTATTTTAACACCAATACATGTTCACAAATGAATTAGTAATTGAAAACCAAAAAGTAAAAAAAAAAAACAACTACTGGTACATTTCCTATTTTAATACAAAACATCTTGCACAAATAATAAACATTTTTATTTTTTTTATAACTTAATGTTTACATTTGCCACTTTATGCAAGTGGCTTAAGAGTACAGATGTACTCCAATTATAATTACATATGCACAACTATTGGTGCATTACATGACATAAAAACAATCAATTGTAAACTTCTTAGACACTCAAGTGTACATTCTTCCAAATATCACTTCACAGTTTCATGCATTAAATGGATCTGCATTTGGTACCTGCATTTGCAACAACTAGTGTAAGGCTCCCTAATATCCAAGAATTTGCATAAAATCCAATTTAAAAAACCAAGTTTCCTTCAAAGCAGGGAAGAAAATTGAACAATTCTAAGCAATGGAGGACTGCATATTTAATATGACATGACCGAGTGTTTCCCACAAAAATTCAAATTTAAAAATAGCTAGCTACCATAATCGAATGCATTGCACATTCAAATTATATTATAAGACAGAATTTTTCGTGTCACTTTCACTACAATCCAATTCATTGCATATTCCTGAGCTCTGCAAATACCCTCTGCACATTCCTTACTTGAGGGCGCACATTCAAGTTGGTACACACAAAATAACTAAATTCCCTATGTTTAATGAACGTTAAATGCTATAAATCTTTCAATTCAAATTATACTATTTTCAATAAACGAGCATTTCTTTCAATATAGTCACTGTAAATAATATAAACTAGCATTTCTTTCAATATAGTCACTGTAAATAATATTAACAACCATATTGGATGTCCAATGATGGTTTACCTCCTTCCTAGCTACATTATGCTTTGTCCATTGATGATTTCTTTGTATGCGGTTTAAAATTTCATTTCAATGCTCGCTTATAGTTTAATAATGCCAAAATCCTCACAAAGAATGTTTAATAATGCCAAAATCATCACAAAGAATGGCAAAACAACTAAATATCTTTTCATTTTCTTTGAAACTCCTTCATTATTTATCATTTTATTTATGGGTGTGCTGTTAAATGGTGTCTCTTTGTTTATAATGCCAAAATCATTACAGTGAATGCAAAAAAAATTGATTATTATCCATAATTGTTTGAAACCCCTTCATTATTCACTAATACATTTGGACTAGATTTCCAACTGAGGTTTCCGATGAAGAAGGTATATTGTGGCCAAATTTGATTTTTTTTTGAAAAAATGCCCATGTTCGTCATAATTCTGATGGAAATTTTCCATTTGGTTTCGACGAAGAAGGCATTAGCAATGAGAATTTTCTTTTTTTCAAAAAAGTGCTCAAGTTCATCGTAATGTCGACGACAAGGGCCATTACTTAAAAAAAGAAGAAGAGGGAAATTCATTTGTGCATTGCAATCCCACGTAGGCATCCATGGCGACTTCAACCCCCAAGAACATCAAACCCGCATCGAAGGCATTTGTGGCATTGCTTGCAATCCCGTGCAAGAGGTAGATTCAAATTGCCCTAGTTTTTAATTTCATGTTGCAAAAAAATATACATGTGGTGGTTAATTGCCCTAGTTTAATCTCGTAAAACCATAGAACCGTGATTGAGGAGTGAGCGTTCAATTTTGTAGCAGCAATCCCTTCCTCCCGTATACGCGCATGTTGATTGTTCACATGAGATCACATCTCTTTGCGGCATCGTATCAAACAATTCATAAGCCTTGTCCATGTTTCCACATTTTGCATTCATGTCAAGCAGGGCATTTGCAAGTACAACACCTAACAAAATTCCTCTATCTGTTATGCTTTGATGGATGTCCATACCCTGTTCCAAAGCTCCCATTTTTGCACAGGCGGGGAGGATGCTGGAAAAGGTTGTGGAATTTAGCTTTATACCTTCCAATTTCATTTGCTTGAAAGCGTCTAAAGCCTTTTTGACAAATCCATTATGTGCATATCCAGTAATCATTGCAGTCCACGAGACAACATTTCTTTCAGGCATTCTATCAAATAGTTCACGTGCCTTGTCTATGCTTCCACATTTTGTATACATGTCTACCATGGCAGTTGCAACTAAAACATCTAACAAATTCCTCTATCCTTTATGCTTCAATGAATGTCCATACCCTGTTCCAAATCTCCCATTTTGGCACAGGCAGTGAGGATAGTAGCAATGGTTGTGGAATTTGGCTTTACACTTGCCGATTGCATTTGCTTGAAAGTTTCTAAAGCCTTCTCAACAAATCCATTTTGTGCATATCCGGCAATCATTGCAGTCTAGGAAACCACATTTCTTTGAGGCAATCCGTCAAACAGTTCCTGTGCCTTGTCTATGCTTCCACATTTGCATACATGCTAACAGAGTAGTTGCAACTACATTTGACAAAATTCCTCTATCTTTTATGCTTTGATGGATGTCCATACCCTGTTCCAAAGTTCCCATTTTGGCACAAGCTGGGAGTACGCTGGCAAATGTAACTAACAAAATGCAATGATCAGCTCCAAAGACATCCAACCACTACTAACAAAACCGAGAGTCTAAAATATGATAGGGAATAGTGTGAGTTGTCTTGAAATAAAATATTTTATTTTCAATTTCAACTAAAACATAATTACTCAGCCATTTAATGTTAATAAGTGTTTAATTTATGAAAGAGATAAATGGTTGGCCACAAGTACATGAGTTACTAAATGCACACAAATAAGTGAATTTGATATTCAAAACTATCTACAATGAATTCAATTCTTGTCCATTAGTCATTATGTTTGCAATAAGCATCTTTCTTCATTTTTCTTAATCTTTATTCATAGTTATGTGCATATTTCACATTCTATAATTAGGATATCAATTGCTATGGCTGAACACTAGTATGATGTTTGTGTTGTGGTATAGATGCATGGAAACATAATTATGGGATTGTTATATTATAGAGATTGTAAATCTAGATATCGCATATTAGTTCTAGCTCTTCTTGGATTGAGTCTAAAGTTGACATACAGTCATAAAGCCATTATTAGCAGATCTATCCATTTCTAGTAAAGACAATTGAGAAAGTCATTTTGATATTGAGAGTTTCTTATCTGTTTACCTATTGATCATTATTAAGCCATAATATTTAGGTCTATTTATCTCTCTTGCAAAACCTTTGTAAGTGTCCTAGATTGTCCCTACTACTCACTCTTCAATGAAATAGTGGAGTTCTAAAGATTTGTTGCACAAGATGGTGTTGAACGTATCAACAAGGCTAGGATGGAAGGCATGTTCAAGCTTCCACTTGTACAACTTACAACAAATGATTTGTTGATAGAAGAAATTCTTGAAATAGGGATACAATCGAAAGACAAGTAAGTACATACAAACCTCCTCAATTGAAAGTAAAATCTGTGTATAAAAAGAGTACATTGAATCCCAATCCATAAACACAATAGAGATACCGATGGAGACTTAATTGGATGTAGCATGCCGCACTAAAGTTGTTAGAGTATGCTAAGCTAGTACATAATGTTTCCTAAAGCCACATTAGTATTTTACCGAGATCATTATCTACCAAAACTAACTATAGTAATCCTTTTGAGGATTCATTTCATGGTGCTAGATCTTCATTTAGTTCCACTTCTTGTTGGAGAAAAGAATAGTTATTTCTTGAGGTAGATGAATATCCCATCAAGAAAGGACAAGACCCTTTCTAGAATATAACAAATTCTACTCCAACAAAAGATCATGGGGTTTCACTAGAGATATTGAATAAGAGATAGACTTCTACTGTTGCATTAAAAGCATTGGCATGTTCTTCATTTATTGATGTAAACTCTCTATGACACCACCACAACCAACAAAGGTGTAAAAATTTGTTTGCATTGCATGGATTTTTAGGATTGTCCTTTGAGAAAACAAAATTAAAGTATGGAAGCAGGATCTGCTAGCTCCTGAGGGAATCTCGATGAAAAATAACTGTAAAATATTTGGACGAGCTTATATGCAAAAACTCATGCTTCCTGATGGGTTTATGTACATAAATAAGCATAAATTAAGTGGTAAAGGGGCTTCTAGAAACAAGAGGGACAAAGAGGCAGTGGAAGTGAAAACTTCTGGTGTTGTGTCTACTCCATCTCAAAATGGGAATGGCAAAGGTGTTGCAAGAGGAGCTGAGAAGGGTGTTGGAAGAAGTGGGGGTGTTTACATTCCCCCATTTAAGCTGGCTCAAATGATGAAAGATGTGGAAGACAAGAGCAATGTGGAATACCAGCGCATGACATGGGATTCCCTTCAAAAGAGTATCAATGGGTTAGTAAACAAGGTAAATGCATCTAACATCAAGAACATCATTCCAGAGTTGTTTGCAGAGAATCTCATCTGTGGGAGGGGTCTATTTTGTAGGTCTTGTATGAAATCCCAGATGGCATCCCCTGGATTTACAGATGTTTTTTCTGCGTTGGTTGCTGTGGTAAATACAAAATTTCCTGAAGTTGGCAATCTACTTTTGCGAAGAATTATTTTGCAGCTTAAGAGGGCATATAAACGCAATGACAAGCACATGTTGATAGCAGCAGCCAAATTCATAGCTCATTTAGTGAATCAACAAGTTTCACATGAGATCATTGCCTTGGAACTTCTCACCCTTTTACTAGAGAACCCCACAGATGACAGTGTAGAGGTTGTTGTTGGGTTCGTGAAAGAATGTGGTTCTTTGTTGCAAGACCTTTCACCCAAAGGTCTCTATGGGATTTTTGAAAGATTTAGAGGTATTCTCCATGAGGGGGAAATTGACAAACGAGTGCAGTTTTTAATTGAACGCCTTTTTGCAATTCGCAAAGCTAAGTTTGAGGGTCATCTAGTTGTGCATCCAGATCAGTTAACACATGAAGTTTTCCTAGAAGATGAACTTGATCAAGAAGCTGGTTTGGATGTTTTCAAGCCAGATCTTGATTTCTTAGAGCACGAGGCAACCTATGAAAAACTGAAGAAAGATATCCTTGGAGATGCTTCTTCAGATGAAGCAGAAGGGGAGAATGATTCAGGTGATGATTCAGATGATGATGATGATGATGATGATGATGATGATGATGATGATGATGATGATGATGATGATGATGATGATGATGATGATGATGATGAAGAGGAAGGTGAGGAAGCACTGAGAATATAGGATGAGACAGAGACAAACTTGGTCAATTTAAGACGTACAATTTATTTGACAATCATGTCAAGTGTTGATTTTGAGGAAGCTGGTCATAAGCTACTAAAGATCAAGCTTGAACCTGGTCAAGAGAGAACATACCTTCGTTATTATGGTCTTCTTGGGCAAAGATTTTGTATGATCAATAAAATTTATGAGGAATTTTTTGATAAGTGTTTTGTACAACAGTGTTCTATGATACACAGACTGGAAACAAATAAACTATGTAATGTTGCAAAGTTTTTTGCCCACTTACTTGGCACAGATGCTCTTCCACGACATTGTCTTGCTTATATACATGAGACAAAGGAAGATACTACTTCCTCTTCCCATATTTTTATAAAAAATTCTCTTGCAGGAGCTGGCAGAGTAGCTTGGTATATTGTTGCTTAATGAAAGGTTGAACGATCCAACAATGCAGGAGTCTTTTGATTCAATTTATCCAAAGGACAATCCCAAAAAATCATGGTTTTCTATCAATTTCTTTACTTCTATTTGTCTTGGTGGTATCACTGAGAGTTTACGTGAGTATTTGAAGAATATGCCAAGGCTTGTAATGCAGCATCAAAAGTCTATTCCTGAGTTAGATGTATCTACCTCTAATGACGATTCTTCTAGTTCATCAGGTTCATCATATTCTGATACATCAGACTTAGATTCTAAGAGTGAAACTGATAGTGAGAGCAGTAAGGAGTCACTAAGAAAGAAAAATAATTCAAAGCATGACAATGAGTATGAAAAAACAAGAAGAAAGAAAAGGGCGAGGGCATCTGACTCGGAGGATGGAAGTGACAGTGAAAAAATCAGAAGGAAAAAGAAAAGGAATTAAAAATCTTTCTAGTCAGTTATTCAAGGCTCTAGTAGACACCGTTTTCCTGGACTGTGACAAAAAAAAAAAATCACTCCCAAGTGCTTTGGTTTTATAACAAATGATTATAAGATGCTACAATGTTGTCTTATGTATTTTAATAGCCACAGGTTTTAGAGTTATGTACTTGACAGGTAATGGATAAACAGTGTTAGGAGGAGAAAATATTGAAGGCCAAGTGCAGATTGTGATAATACTAGATCAATGAATCCTGTTATTTATTGAGTATTTCTTGTTTTCCATGCTCTATGATGTACCATAAGCAAACTAGAAATCTAAATTCAATAAGATGCTTTGTTCAATGATGATAATTTCTATTTTCTTGCCTGTAAAGAAATACCATGTCAGACAATATCAACGAACAACAAAATAAGGAGACAATTGCTAGATTGTGGTCTAACTTGAAAAGAAAAGGTGATGGAAAATGTTATTGTCTATGCAAAATTTGTAAGGGGTTAAAGACTAGAAGACTTCTAATCAAAACAGTGAAGAAACATTGTAGGCTACATGGTCACATTGAAGGTGGACATGATTATCATCCATTGGTAAGTTTTTCATTATATCGTTTTGACAATTTATATACATAATAAATCACGTGATGATGAGATCATGATCACGGTTTATTTATGTTTATCAATTTTATATAGGTCGAGCACCCCGGAGCACATGGTATGGATCAACACAACCCTGAGAATATGGTTTTTGAATTGGACGAACATGGAGGTGTGAATATCAAAGTTGAAGATAATGATCCCATGGAAGATGACGATCATGAGCCAGAAAACACAATTGAAGATGATGGTACAAATACATTGATCCATGACTCATTTAGTACTCGTGCAGCTAATCATGATGATGAAGATGACCTTGATGTTGTTCATGATGTCCCTCTACTTGAGAAGGCATCTGTGGCCCTTTACGAAGGCTCATAAGCAAGTCTTCTCTCTGTTGTATTGTTGTTGGTGAACTTGAAGGTTATGAATGGTTTATCCAACATAACAATGTCACGTATGTTAAGGTATGTCATATATGTCATAATAAACTGTGAATCATGATGTACCATTAATATTCTTTATTATAACAAATTATATTTTTTTGCTATAGATTGATAGGTGATTTTTTGTTACCACCATCAAATATTCTACCTCGCTCATACCGAGAATTATTTGTCATTATGAAAGATATTGGAATGGAGTATCAAGCAATAGATGCTTGTCCCAATGATCATATTATATATCACAAACAACATGAATTTTGAATTGAATGCCCTAAATGTCATATCAGTAGATATCGAACAGATCAAATAACAAAAAGGGTTCCTCGCAAGGTTCTTCGCTATATTCCCATTATTCCACGTATGCAACGATTATTCAAGTGCACTAGTTTGGCACAATTTATGGATTACCATGCACGCAATAGAAGTCGAGATGACATTATTCGAATGCCTGCAGATGGTTCAACATTTATGGACATAGAGGAAAAGTGGCCACACTTTAAAGAAGAACCTCATAATCTCAGGCTTTCATTGGCAACGGACGGTGTCAATCCATTTGGAGAGATGAGATCTATTTACTCAGTGTGGCCTATTTTTGTTATCAACAATAATATTCCTCCATGGATGTCAATAAAGAGGGAGCACATAATGTTGGCAATAATTGTTCCAGGTATTTTATCATTTAAATATAGTCGTCTAAATTTAATTATAAATATTGAAGTAAAATGGTCATAATAATTATGTAATGTTTTTGTTCATTCGATTAGGTAAGTACCAAGTTAAAGATATGAATGTATATATCGAGCCTCTTATCGACGAGTTGTTGGAGTTATGGAATGGTGTCACTATGTATGACGTCTCTAGACCAATAGGACAAAGACAATTTCAATTCCATGTGATGCTTCTATGGACAATACACAATGCCCTGGGGCCAACACATTATTGTGGTATGTTATAGTGTTTAAGTTGTGCATGAACATTATAATTCAAAAAATTATCATATTTAATCCAATTATACATTATCTTGTAGGTCTTCAAACAAAGGGAAAATTTGCATGTCTTGTTTGTGGTCCAAAGATGAAATCTCGTCATTCAAAAAGTTTAGGAAAGCAAGTGTTTGATGAGTATAGGCACTTTCTCCACAAAAATCATAAGTATCGAAATACTAAAAAACATCTTTTCAATGGGAAAGAAGAGAATACATCAAAGCCACGAAGAATGACACCTCAACTATGGAAGTTGGAATATAATAGAATTAATTGTCAAGGTAATGCCATTCCATCTATTGGTTTGTCATAAAACATCTTTTCTATTTTGTTTTGTTTACTGATGATGTGATTGATGATCATGAAGGTCATGAAGGCATAAATGACCACCTTCCTAAGGGACTAAAAAGTTATCCTTGACAATTTAGTAGGTTGCCCTACTATGAGCAGTTACAAATTGTTCATTTGTTTGATAGTATGCATATTGGAAAGAATATAACAAAGATAGTATGAAAAATATTGGATGGAAGGCGTGACAAAGAAAAAATTTTCAAAATATGTAGTGACATTCAAGATTCCAATCATGCAATGATAAATGTCATTCAATCAAATAGCCATGGAGACCAAATTAATACAAGTGAGCTTCCTTGGTTATTAACGGACCAGCAAAGCAATGCTATAAAAGAAGTCATACGAAAAATTCGATTTCCCACAGGATTTGCTACGAACATAAACAATCTCATATCAAAGAAAAGTGAATTTGGGCCAGGGATGAAAACGCATGATTGGCATACCTTCATTAAGGTAATTCATGTTCTTGTGTTTTTAGTATGTATTTAAGTACTGCACGTATGTGTACTTTTCATTATGTTACAAAAAAATGAAAAGATAAGTTTATAATTGTTGCAGTACGTTCTACCTCTATCTCTCCCAGACGACTTCGACAAGAATGTCAAGCAAGTCATATATGATCTTGGAAAATACATGAGGTAAGTAGTGATATTTGTTTAGTTCATTGTATAGATATTATATCTGCGATTTGTTTTACTTCTTATGTAATATATTTTTTTGCGTCTTGAATACCATGTAGGTGGTTATCATGTAAAGAAATCCATAAAGACGATATAAAATATTGGAAGAGAAAAATTCCTCATTTAATGTGTGAAATGCAAAAGTGTCTACCTCCAGCTTTTTTCAATGCACAAAAACACTACCTCATACACCAAGTTGAGGAGATTGAATTGTGTGGACCTGTACACACTAGGTCAATGTGGATGGTTGAGTGGCACTTGAAATTTTTGAAGGCTTTGGTCCGACAAAGAGCACATCCTGAGGGTTCTATGGTGGAGGGATATATGGTATACTAGACTATGGTGTACATTTTTTAATATCTTCCTAAGTTTGCAGCAAAGATCCACGTGGATCGCATTGGGATCCCAACACCATTAACAAATTCGAAGGGGAGTACTTGATGGGGAAAGGTAGATTGAGGAAAGTGAGAGGTAATTATAAGATGTTATTGTAGTTAATTAATTCTTAATCTTCAAAATAAATTGATTGTAAGACGTCTATTTATTTTTTGTACAGTTGGTCGAGAGTGGGATGCACTACATTTGTATATTGCAAACAATCTTGATTGGATGACGGTATGGATTGAACATTGTCAACATTCTGGACACACATTAACATGGGAAGGTGTGGCTTCATTGGTTAAAGAAGCACGTCGTAATGGAGATTCCAATGTTACACAAAGGGAAATTGATTTAGCATATGGTTTAAGAGATAAATAGGTACGTATAAATTTATTAATCACCCATATGTTTATCAACTCACAATGCAATAAATTTTACATGTTTGACATATCGCAAGTCAAACACCACAACGCTATGTGCTGCAATGGTCATAAATTTTGCATTAAAAAGTTGGATGACACAAAGGAAACTTGTGATTCTGGCATCACTGTAGTCTTTGAGGTGACAAATATTTTATCAAGAAATGACATTCATCCTCAATAGTCTCAAAATCGATACTATGGCATTTTGGATGATATACTTGAGTGTGACTTTAATTCCTTCAAATTAGTTTTGTTTGTCGTCAAATGGTACAGGCTACGATTGAATAAAAATGATCCTGATAGAACTATTATTGAACA
This sequence comes from Cryptomeria japonica, assembly GCF_030272615.1. Taxonomy (NCBI): domain Eukaryota; kingdom Viridiplantae; phylum Streptophyta; class Pinopsida; order Cupressales; family Cupressaceae; genus Cryptomeria; species Cryptomeria japonica. The sequence goes on along the minus strand of NC_081405.1, from coordinate 531,819,951 downwards.
TGATAATGGTTTTATAATGCTAAATACAAGGTCATTTGAACCAGTTGGAGATGAGCCCTATGTTCTTCCAAGCCAATGTGAGCAAGTATTTTACTCAGAGGTTCCACATAAACCGGGTTGGTCATTTGTTGTTAGACATGATCCAAGAGGAAGGCCGATAAAGTATAATGTGATGGAAGAAGAAGATACCGAAGAAGTAGAAGATGAAGTGGATGATGATCATGATCGACAATTTCTCAATGATGATGAAGAAGAACAAGAAGAAGATGGTGATGGTGATGGTGATGGTGATGGTGATGGTGATGGTGATGGTGGTGGTGATGGTGGTGGTGGTGATGGTGATGGTGATGGTGATGGTGATGGTGATGGTGATGATGGTGATGATGATGGCGAAGATGTTGATTATGATGATGATGATGATGACGACAACGACGACGACGACGACGATGATGATGATGATGATGATGATGATGATGATGATGATGATGATGATGATGATGATGATGATGATGATGATGATGATGGCCTTGATGTTCATGATGATGAAGAATGAAATGTATGAGGTATGCGATTAGTATATTATCTATTTAATATTGACTTCTTGATAGAATTTTTTTTACATAATTAATTCATTATTTTTGAATTCTAATGTCATTACATAATCAATTCATGATGCACCTTTTAATATGGAGATGGAGATAGGGAGAGTGACTATTTATGTGACAATTTTTAAATTGTGTTTATTTATGGAAATTGGATTGTTTATTAGCTATGTGATGGATGTTGATTTAAAATACATATGTGATGGATCACATGTTTATGATGATGCATGTGACATTTTTTGAACTTTGTGTTTATTTATAGAATGTGGATTGTTTATTACCTATGTGATGGATGGTGATTTATGATACATATGTGATGGATTACATGTTTATGATGAGACATGATATGTGATGCTAATTATGATGCTCAATTACATATATGATGACACATCATGTGATGCTTCTAATGCTTATGATACGTATGTATTTATTGTTTATCAACTTACAAATGTAGTAATACTTATGATGCTCAATTGATGGTGTTGATTTCAGGTATAGTCCCTATGTGATGTTGTCACCCTTGGTGGGAACAGGTCGTTGACTACAGACATAGTCAACCATTTGGTTGAGGATCCTACATAGTCTACATAAATTAAAGGTAAGGAATTAAAAAATTTACAATGATTTTGATGACAACATCTTTTTATTATTTAATACTCTTTTTGTCTACAAAGTTCATGTTGTTCATGTTGTGTACTATGTAATTTTTAGCTAATATAAGATAATTGAATTACATTGTACAGGACCCTGAACTCCTTTGACGAGGATCCTGCACAGTCTCATGGATGGACAGGTATAACTAGTCAATACACCCTATAGAAACAATTTATTTTTTTAAATTACTTGGAAAACAAACTTCCTCAGTTTTTCAAACCTCGACATTAGCAGCAAATCTAATACAGTTATCAAAACTTGAGGCCCCGATTGGACTTATTCCAATTTTCATCCCAAAATCAACTTTAGGGCTGACTTCATCAACATTACCCTCATTTGAAAATTTTCTCTCTCATTCCATGGAGTGCAGGTACCCCCAAATAGGTATTTGTCAGATTTGTCTTCGTCGAGTGAGGAAAATGCAGTAATAGAAAATGAAAGTGACACATGTAGTAGGTCTACAATAGGGAGATCAACAAGAGGTCAAAAGATTAGAAGAAAATTCAATAAACGCATGAAGTTTTTCCTTGCTCAAGGGGGGTCATGTTCTTATGATGATGAGACCAAAGGCAACATTGAGGTGCCATTGAGGTACAACAATCTATAGAAACAATGGATGCCCAAGGAACTTCCTCCAATAAACACCGATTTTTGTGTTAATGATAGGATATATCGCATAGCACCTTTGTCTTTACATGGTTTAGGCTTATTTTCCATGGATGACATAAATGTCTGTTACAATTGTAACAACCACCCATAATCCATCCAACAAAAATTGAGTATATAGTATATATATATTTTTTTTTTCTTTATTATGTTTTATTCAATTGCACAGGGAAGATTCGTTCACAGAGAAAGAAGATTCATTTCTTTTCACAGGGAAATTTCATTCACAGAGAGAGAAGATTTATTTCTTTTCACAGGGAAGTTTCATTCACAGAGAGAGAAGATTTATTTATACACACAGGGAAGTTTCATTCAAAATAAACTAAAGATAATAATCTAATTTCTATTTACTCTGAAACTAATTTCTTATCAGAAAACAATGAATCTTATTTTCAAGAAAAAATGAATTTCATTCTACAAATCTGAAACAAATTTTCTTATCAAACAATGAATTCCATTCTAAAATCTGAAACTAATGCATCTTATTTTCAAAAGAAATGAATTTCATTCTACAAAATCTAAGACAAAAACAATGAATCTTATTCTCTAAAATTTGAAACTAAAAATTTAAACAATGAATCTTATTTTCAAAATAAATGAATTTCATTCTACAAAATCTGAAACAATTTTTCTGATCAAAAAAATGAATTTTATTCTCTAAAAATCTGAAACTAATCCCTTATTAAAAATTTAAACAATGAATCTCATTCTTTACAAAATCCAAAAACTAATTCCATATCAAGAAATTTAACAATGAATCTTATTAAAACCAGGATTCTCATTTTCTACAAAATCTAAACTAATTCTTTAACAAAATACAATTAAAATTTCATACTCATAATTAATCCAATCAAATCTAATCTACCATAAAAATGAGATGCATGAACTAAGTTGGAGGAACCTGGATGCTTGAAGATGGTGTGGAGTCTTCCTTGATCCTCCAATTTGAAGAAAAATCCTCCAACAAAATCCTAGCTGCCAATGAAGTGGACTACCAAAGAGAATTCAACTTGCAGAAATTTCTTATCAAGATTAGCTAGCTTTTCCTTTGAAACTTGTTCCCATTTTATAAAAGAAATTACAATTTCCCACTACCTATTTTTTTAATTCAAAAAAAGAGATTCTTCTCCCAATTTGGCCTCCATGCAAATTAATTAGGCTTAGTGGGAGGAGTTACATGCAAGGAGGTGGAGAAGCCTCTAGAAGCTTCTTATTCCTCCTACAACATGTGCCTTAATTTGGGTGAGGGAAATTAAATAACAATTTAAAATATATAAGCATTTTCCATGTGTGTGTGGTTTATTAATTCATTCCCTTACAATATTCATTCAATAATTCATCCAAAGAGTATAAATAAAGTTTTGTATTTTAAATCAAAAAAAGGTGATAAAGGAGGGTTGTGACAACAATAGAGTTGCAGAATTGATGGAGTTTGTTGGACCTTGTTACAATTACAAACATTGGATGCAAATTGTTAAATATAAAAAAAGTATGCGCAGGTATGCATTGTCAGCAAATTATATACAACAGGAGATAATGATCAAAGTAAACAAGTGGCTATATACATTGATGGTCGGCCAAAAGCAACAAAGAATATTGCAGGTTTTATAAATAGTACGCGACCTGGGTCAACTAATAAACAACCAATTGCATATTTGAGGTGTGCGAGGGAAATCGTGTATTTGTATGTGCGATAAAATCAATAAGTGCAAGCGAAGAGCTTCTAATCAATTACAATTTGAATCGTATAGATACAAACAAAGTTAATATCATGGGGGTGGTACGTACTATATACCATTTAAATTAACCAACCTCCAATTAATGAATCCAATATACCATTTTATTATGAAGTTTTTTTGCTATGGTTTAATTTCGCTAACATTTTTTATATTGTTTCTTTGTCACAGGCCGACATGGATCCATCACATATCGTAGACAGAGATGTAGCTTGCGACACTTCTACCGAGCAGGTAAACCTCATTGTAATTGTACAAATTAGATAGAAGCAAATTGTTACATTATTATGTTCTTTTTTTAGTGATTTATACTAATTTTGTAATTGTTAATGATATTCTTGACACAGACGGATGTTTGGGGAAAGGGAAAGGGAGTTGCAGTACCTAAGCACCTTTCTAGGGATATGTGGAATCATTAGGGTTAAGCAATGATGACCCTGAAGATCCCATAGACCTTGTGAAATTCTTTAAAATGCCTCTTATAAAAATTAGAAAAGAGATTGTTGCTTTGGCAGTCGTGCATCCTACCACTGATGAGATACGAGAGAGGGTCGAATTATTGTTTCAGACAGCAGAAAACTTGCAAGTAAGCAGTAATGAAAGCTTTAATTATAACAAAAGTTCAATAATGGTTTATATTTTTTTCTCTTTTATGTCATTAACTAAAATATGTACGTATTGTTTTAACAGCAATTTATCCGCCCTCATCAAAGTCGTTCCCACGATCAGGGTGTTGCAGGATCTTCAGGTGATGATGATTTTCTTATATTATCACTTGCTTGGCTTATCACTCTGAGTACCCAAAACACATCATACTTGGTACTGTAAAGTTTCAAAATAAAGGTTCATCCTTGTTTACAATTCTCGCACTTTTCATATATTTAATGTTTGATATATTTAATGTATTATTCTTTAGGTGTTGTCAATGTTACTGTGCAAATGTCGTCACCACCTCATCAGAGGTTACCCTCACTTGTATTGTCGACTGCAATGTCGGCAACACGTAGCATGCAGACATCCTCTAGTGCACATCATATTGGCCCGCCCACTGTTGGTAGATCCCTCTTTTGCTCTATCTTCTGTCATGTGTTTATTTCCCTTCAAGCGTTCTTTCTTGTATTCTAATGCCATTTCATAGTGGATTCATTTTTTGCAGGAGGAGATGCACATGAGGATGTGCCAAAGGTGACTACTGCAGATAACATACCATCATTTCCTGGATCTTCTCATATTGCTAGTACGGGAACGTTGCAGGCCACATTGGTGGTGAGCGACGAAGAAATGATTCCCTTAAAGATACAAAAGGTTCTTGGTACTTAAAAATTATGATTATATATACTCTAATTGTAATTTACTTTATGATCACTCGTTTTGGACTAATGATCCCATGAATTTTTTGCAGGCAATGATATTTTCTATAAACATCTTAGTGACACTGCATTGCAGATATTTGGGCCCACCATACGTAAAAGGTGGTACATCATATGTGAACTAACCCTAATCCACTTTTGATTTCATATCATTGCTAGAATAGTTTTCCTTTGATCCATTTCTTGAAGTGTAATAAATGTAGCTTCAGTTCATTTCTGAATCTAACAGGTTTGTTTTTTCTTTAAAAGGTGGAATGACCAAAAAAAAAGGTTAAAAGATGAATTGACAAACCAAATGGTTGAGTGGTTTGGAAATGACACCTTTGACAAAACCAAGCTCCTTGAAAAAGCTGGCACATATCTAAAGTATGTGAGGGACCAATACAGGACCCAATTGGAGAGGAACCTAAAGTACGAGCATCCCCCCATGATTCCAGAGAAGGAGTGGAAGGACCTAATTTTGGATGCCAAGGAGAGAATTGAAAGGAAAAAAGGAAATACACCACTAGACACCAGAAGAAGGTACGGGATACTATTAAGAATGTAATTATGTACTAATTAATTACTCTTTATATTTATATAATCTAACATATTTCAAACTTTTTATAGACTGAGTGACACGTCAAAGTCAATCAAGGCAAGGTAAGAAAAGCACGGGCAACACAAACTCGGCTCTGGTGGTTACATGAAACTTGTTGCACATATTGTAAGTATCTCACATAAATGAAATATTGCATCAAAATATTAATAAATTGCAAACGTTTTTTTTTTATCAAACAATGCAAGCAAAATTCATGGTACCAAACAAAAATGCAGGGCTCTGAATTCAATAGAGCACCCATAGAAGATGACAAGAGAATTGCCTACCAACAAGGCTATTCAGTCGTGGCTGATCGACTACGAGAATTGAGTGGGCATACACAACATTCGAGAGCATCCGTCACACAGGTAAATATGCTAAATGGAAGTTGTTCCAAATTGAATACTTTACCAATAATCTAATTGATGTTGAGTTCCAACATAAAGTGACTACATTTGTTTTAAATAAGCAAGCAATGATAACAATGTCCATGTCATTGGAATGTAGCCTGCTAATTGTGAAACACCACCTACACATGAAGGTCCGAATGTGCATCCCAGTAGTGGAGGTATTCATTTTCTATTCAAATTTTTTTATTTAGCTATTAATACAATTAAACATCTTAATTTGTAATTAGAGTAGTAATTAATGTAACCTTTTTTGTTAATATTTTAGAGCATGTAGTCGGTGGTGAGCAAGTGGAGCATGATCTAGGTACACAACATCAAGAACGTGATGTTCCCCACTCAGGTAAAGAGGACCATTGTTATTGCTTTAAACAAATATAATTGCAATTAGTGTTCAACATTAATGTAACCTTTAGTATTTCAACTCCAGATGATCTAGAGGGTGTTCACCATGTTGAGGTTGAGGCTACACAAAATGGTGTGGCCCCATCAGGTAAAGAGCACAACAATTATGTTCTCTAAATTAATGAAATACTTGTAACAATAATATTTTTTTTTTTTGAATTTAACCCATTTCTTTGTTATTGTAGAGGACCCCCCTTCGCTTCAGTGTCCTCATCCTCAGTATAGGACTAGGCATACATCGAGATCACAAGCAGTTGGCAGAACATTTGCAGAGGGGGGAAATGATGAAGAAACCAATGTTCCACTTAGTCTTTTCATAGCTTTAAAGAAAAAACAAAGAAAGAAATGATTGTAATCTAACTTATTTGATAATGACTAATTTTTATGTGTTAGTGAATGTAATTATGTGCTAATTAATGGTTATGGATGATATGTGTTAATTAATATTGATGAATGTTGTGTGTTAATTAATGTTAATCAATGTTATGTGTTAGTGAACGTTATGTGATATTAATGAATGAATGCTATATTTTATCAATGGTAGAAAGAATGAATGAATGAATGTTATAAGATGTTTACGGGGAATTTAGAGTGATGTTAGGGGGGGGGGGGGGGGGGGGGGGAGGGGCCAAATGAGCTTCCACCTTCACGTGGTTGGCCTTGTTAAGTAGAGAATATTAAACTATTCTCGAAACCAAGCGAAGCTCAACAAGATAACACACTTTTCAATATTTCATTATGTTGCACAGTTAATCTTATTGAATAATGTATATTGAATCTTAATTGCAGGGTCCAACAGAGCCAACACGAACAACAACACCACAAGTTGTTGGGTATAATGAACTCCCATATTGTCTTGTCTGTACACGAACAATATGAGTTGCTTCTAGTGTTGATATCCAAGGTAGGACTGCAAAAGTTATGAATATGCCTCATCCTTGTAAGTTTTTTTATTACTTGTAAGTAATGAATATGCATCATCCTTGTAAGTTTTTTATTACTTGTAAGTCATGAATATTGCTCTTTAGTTGATTAAAATTAAATGAAAATCTTTAATAAATACACAAAACTATATACATATGTAGGTGCACCATGGTTGAGATGGTCCAACTCCCTAGTCTCACTCTATGACTAAGCTCATGCCATATCTAAATCAAAGACATATCAAATACATCATCGGTGGAAAGCTACAAAATACCATTTTCATACATAAGCAAGACATACACAATTGGGCACAATCACCAAGAGAACGGTAAAAAGTGTGTTTGAGATTGTATCATGGATGCTTTTAAGGATTGTATCATGGATGCAAAAAATCTCTTCATTAATCCTTGACTCATGATTTCTATAATAATTCTTTAGACTTCTCATGTCATTTGTTGTACTTCTTCACTATTTTGGACTGAGTTTCAACTATGTATTTGCCTTGACTTATGACTGTACCTAGCTTTGTCCTATCTTTGTAAGCTTCCTCTTTGAATTGTGGTTGTAGCTTTGATAATACCTCTTTAATGTTGCACTATCTGTAAGGAGGAAAACTCCTAATGCATGTTTCAAATTGTGTTCTAGTGACTGAGACTAACCTTTTTGTACTTGATGTTTTTGACTACTTGTCATAACCTCTGACTTTGATGCTTGTGCCTTAATAGAACTAGATGTTTCTTGTATGCATACTTGGTCATGGATTGCATTATGATTCTATAGGGCTACAAACTAAGATTATTTATTGTATTGAGTTGCACATTTGACATGAGTTGCCCTATGACTGCTATGCCTCTTGAGGTTATAAGGTGTTGTTCTTGTCAAGTTTTGACAATGCTGCAACAATAACGTGTTGGGTCTCTTCCAATTGGAAGGGGCATGGGAGACTGGCAAGTCTATGATTAAATGGAGAAGCCCTTGATGATGCTCTCCCTATTCCAAACTATGTCGAGGCTTGATACAAAAAGCTTCAGTTGGAAAGTTAAATGAATTGTAACCTCTAAACCTTTATCTCTTCCCTCAAAAATGAAACTAGCCATTTGAATTCCTTTCTCATATTGATTAGCTTAATAATATTTGTTCAATGTTTTTAATTGTTAAAAGATTACCTTCCTTTTAGATAAATTAGTTAGATTTTTATTATGTTGAAGAACATTTAGTTAGTTTTCTCCTTCAACTGAAGTAGTTATGTTTTATTTTGAAATGCTCAATTTTTTATCATAATATAGATCACAATTTATTTTCTTTAAGTATAGAATTAATGGAATATTACATATGGTATTAGAGCAACCAAGTTCAGCATTGAACCTCGGGCTTTCCACCTATAAACAAAACTATATACATATGCAGGCGCACCATGGTTGAGATAATATGTAGGCGCACTATATACAAAACTATATTCGCAAGTAAATCTTTTATTCAAATCCACAATATGAAACACAGTTTTACTGGAAGAACACAAGTAACCTTATCTCCTTTAGATAATATCACAAGTAACTGCCTATAGAAAGATGCAATAATCCACATCATATACACAAAGGAAAGACGACTGATTATATTATGTATGTTCACAAAATGGTACAATAGTAAGCCTGAGGCTATATTCTACTTCTTCTCTAATGATCCTTATTGTTACAAAAGTTCCCTCATTTATATGAGGGTCTACATTGTCACGAAGCATCGTGGCTTTTCAACACATAACTATTAATAGCACTTTTGTTAACAAACTGGAAGATAAACAAGTTCAACATTCCTATGTGTTCAATGTACTTATCATCTTTATACATTGGAAGGTCATTGTTTAGTGTCCTCATGTCTCTTTCTGTCTGGAAATGATTGGATAGAATATGGTTAACACAAAGTGACAATTCTTTGTCCCGATCCAACTCTGCTACTGCTCGATTCTTCTCATCACTAAACTCTTGTTTCCACTGTTCCAACGATACTAACTCACCATTACTATAAAAAGAGGGCACCCTAGGGGTATTCCCATTGTCCAGCTTTTGAAGCTCTTTCCTTAATTGATTTGCCAATTCATCATGGGACTTCAAGTAAGCCTCGGCTTCAATTTTCTCACCTGGATTCATCACACTATTGTCATTCATCATGCCTTCCAATCGAGACCTGAGCCTTTCATGCTCTTTCAAAGCTTTGACTATTCCAGTGTATGTCTTCCAATAGATTTATGCAACCTACACCATACTTTTGAATCTATGCTCAACGACCTCGAGAACTAACTTATCCATCTTTTGTTGTTCCTTTTTTACTTGCCGAGATGTGTTTTCGGCCCTGTTCCTCCAATACATAGCGTTTGTCAAGGCATCTATGGCATCTTTGTCAACACCGTATGTCATCCCTGTTTGATTGGTACCTGTATCAATTCGAAGCAATCTTGCTTGCAGCCTCTATTTTCTTCATCGATTTTCTCATATAGGCTTTTGTATGTAGAATTTTCTCAGACTAGAAACTCTATCTAATCTTGGTTCAGTTTAGCGACATCCAAATTTAGTTTGGCAGTTGTTCTAGGGTCAGTCTTTCCAACCTGCTACACCATCAAATGTCCAAAAGCTTCTTCTGTATCAACCAATATAGGTCTTTTATCTTTGGGATAGATAGCCCACTGTAGAAGAACCTTCTGATCTGGATCATATCCTGATCCTTTAAAGAGTTTATCAATCTCTTTTGGCATCATTTGCTTACCTGGGTCATGTTTCTTGAGGAATCCATCAAACAACAAGGCAGAGTTCATGTCCCATCCACAGTATAATAGCACACCAGCTTCCTTAAGAAATTGTCTTCCCTTCTCAGGTGTCATTTCTCTCATCACAAGATCCATCTCCTCTTGTAACTTTTGAAGCTGTTGTTCTTCTTCACTATTTATCATGTTATTCCTAATTTGAGATCCTTTATGTTGATAGAGGAATGTGGTGAACTCCTTGGAAGTAATGAAGTCACTATCAGCAATGAAATCCTCATGCTCCAGGAATCTGATGTCAGTCACTTCTCGTACATTCAGTTGTCCTATTGCCAAGTCTATCGGTGTATCCTCTGCATAACCAGGGGGGTAATCCTCTCGAGGAGTGAATGGAACAATTCCAGATGTGGAAGCAAGAGACATATAAGCCAAAGGCTTTTTATTCCTAATAGTATCAATGTAATCCCTAAAAACATGAGGCGGGACTCCCTCAAGGATCTCCAATTCATGCTCCATAAGTTTGTTGGCCAACTCCAAGGGGTCTTCAATATTTTGTAGCACATTCTCATCCATTTTCCTTCTAAAAAGCTTCCATTTATAAGCCTGCATTGCTTTCTCAAACTTTATTTGCTTCACTTTGGCCTCTTCTTTGCCAATGTTCTTAATGAGGTCATCCGGTAGGTAAGATTTATGCTCTCCAGCCTTCAACTATTGTGATGACCAGGCTATCCTTATGTATCCTTCAAGATCAAAATTGGGCCTTGGATCCCCCATAGCCATGCCATAATAATCCAATTTTGTCTACAGCGGGCCATAACTCTTTGAACTTTTCACAATAAAATCTGAAAATACTAACAACCCAGATGCAATTGATTGTTTCCCATGGCTTGTCAGATGTTTTCTATTCACTATTGACAGTTGCCTCACAATTTCCAGACAAACCACTCTGTTAGGGACTGTAAGTGGTGGTAAGTATGGTCTCCCTTCAAACCTATATACCCTGACTTGTGTGCAGTCTGAAAAACAATACCAATCTCCCCAATTGTGTTCAATTGAGGGATCTTCAGCGAAACCTTTTGGTCTTAGGAATCTTTGAACCTTCGGTGCAAGGGCATGATCGCACGGGCATCCCAACAGTCTATATAATGGCTTGACAAAGAGCTCCTCAAAATGCCAATATTGATTATTCACATACCTCTGGTCCCATGAAGAAACCCATTACTGCACTGGTTTTCTCATCCCAACATTGTCATATGTCCTGACACATAACTCTTCTGGCCATAACCCTTCATCTTGGCCCACATACAATAGCATATGCATAAGTAAGGAATAATGCTTGAAATGAACATTGATGACATCCCCCTTTAACTTTTCTAACCCATGATTCAAAACCTCAATCAAATAAGTAGAAAAATCAAAGAAGCGAGGGTCCTTAGACTGCAAATCGGCACAAATGACCATGGCTGCAATATCCATCAAAGGATGGGCTTTTATCCCTAGCACTTGGGCAACACAGTAATAGGTATACTTGAAATATGGATGGAAAGAGTTGACATCATAGGGAGCTTTGTCATCCTGACCTAGTGGCACTAAGGACCCTGCATTCCTCGGTCTATGTATAGGGAGTCTCCACATTTTGTAAATGTGCTCTAGGTTAAAATATTCACTTGTTAACTTCTTGAGGTCAATTAATTCTTCAAATCCCCAATCCAACTCAAACACAGTGTCAATAACCTCCTTTGTGATTGGAAGAATTGGCTCGCCCATGTAGTTATATATGGTCCTGGTTTTAGGGTCATAATTGTTTGCCAATGCCTTCATGAGCTCCACATTCACGAATACATTAGCCACAACTAACCTTCCTAAGTTCAATCGCCATAAATTGTTGATAGGTTGAGGGGAAACTCTTCTGTTGTACCCATATATGAATAATTCATACCCTCTCAATTTTGTCCATATGTCTCCAAGATCCTCAAACCGGTCCTTCAGGCCTTCCTCATCAGCTATAATCTTCTTGGACCTCAAACTGGATGATGGCCACTGGTCAGTTAGGTCTTGGGCCAAAGAATGCCCTTCCCTTTTCTGTCTTTTGGGTTTTTCTTCTGCAGCAATAGGTTCTTTTCCCTTTTTGGTCTTATTAGTTTTAGATGATTCCATTTGAATTTTAAAAAAGAGGTCTGTGTGCAAACAACTTACTTGGAATTACTGAGCTTTATCTGTGAATTTGCCCAATTCCAACTTTTAGTTCGTTGCCTATGAATTCCTTAATGTTCTGTCCTTTGATGTTGATCCACTACTTATGGCGTATTTAATCAGTTAGTAATGGCGGTTTGGACAACAGTCACTCAGGCACACATTTAAATTTAATGGCGATGTGACCTTCCCTAGGATTTGTTTCTGATTTTTGTGGCAATCGAGAACATGCATATCGAGAACATTCCTTTTAACCTCCTTGAAATCTATATCCTCATCGATATCTTTTATTGATGTAGCTTCCTTTTGTTTGATTGATATTATTCTTTCGATGAAAATGCTCCTTTCAGTGGGTCCTTTTTATGTTGCACCAATAGTATTATTTCCTCGAGAACTTTTCCTGTCGATGAAGACCCTCTTTTCTTTCTTTGATATCTTTTGTTGATGAAGTTATTATCTTCGGTGAGTCCTTTCTGGAATTCATCGGTGTTTCCTTCCTTCGATGGCTCTTATGTCGAAGAAACCTTGGGCTTTGGTGTCCTCCTTTATTTTTCCATCAAAATACTTCTTTCATCGATATCACTATGCCCCGTCGATGAATGAGTCTATTATCTCACCGAAGCTTTTCTTTATTTTCCCTTATCGTTCTTCATCGATAAAGTTACATCGGCAAAACCACGCATATCGAGAACATGACTTTTAACCTCCTAGAAATGTATATCCTCATCAATATCTTTTATCGATGTAGTTTCCTTTTGTCTGATCGATATTATTCTTTCAATGAAAATGCTCCTTTCAGTGGGTCCTTTTTATGTTGCACCGATAGTATTATTTCCTTGAGAACTTTTCTCATCGATGAAGACCCTCTTTGCTTTCTTCGATATCTTTTGTCGATGAAGTTATTATCTTCAGTGAGTCCTTTCTGGAATTCATCAGTGTTTCCTTCCTTCAATGGCTCTTATGTTGAATAAACCTTGGGCTTCGGTGTCCTCCTTTATTTTTCCATCGAAATACTTCTTTCATCGATATCACTATGCCCCGTCGATGAATGAGTCTATTATCTCACCAAAGCTTTTCTTTATTTTCCCTTATCGTTCTTCATCGATAAAGTTACATCGGCAAAACCACACATATCGAGAACATGCCTTTTAACCTCCTCGAAATCTATATCCTCATCGATATCTTTTATTGATGTAGCTTCCTTTTGTCTGATCGATATTATTCTTTTGATGAAAACGCTCCTTTCGGTGGGTCCTTTTTATGTTGCACCGATAGTATTGTTTCTTTGAGAACTTTTCCCATCGATGAAGACCCTCTCTGCTTTCTTTGATATCTTTTGTCGATGAAGTTATTATCTTCGGTGAGTCCTTTCTAGAATTCATCGGCATTTCCTTCCTTCGATGGCTCTTATGTCGAAGAAACCTTGGGCTTTGGTGTCCTCCTTTATTTTTCCATCGAAATACTTCTTTCATCGATATCACTATGCCCCGTTGATGAATGAGTCTATTATCTCAATGAATCTTTTCTTTATTTTCCCTTATCATTCTTCACCGATAAAGTTACATCGGCAAAACCACACATATCGAGAACATGCCTTTTAACCTCCTCAAAACCTATATCCTCATTGATATCTTTTATCGATGTAGCTTCCTTTTGTCTGATCGATATTATTCTTTCGATGAAAACACTCCTTTCGGTGGGTCCTTTTTATGTTGCACCGATAGTATTATTTCCTCGAGAACTCTTACCATCGATGAAGACCCTCTCTACTTTCTTGGATATCTTTTGTCGATGAAGTTATTATCTTCGATGAGTCCTTTCTGGAATTCATTGGCGTTTCCTTCCTTCGATGGCTCTTATGTCAAAGAAACCTTGGGCTTCAGTGTCCTCCTTTATTTTTCCATCGAAATACTTCTTTCATTGATATCACTATGCCTCGTCAATGAATGAGTCTATTATCTCACCGAAGCTTTTCTTTATTTTCCCTTATCGTTCTTCACCGATAAAGTTACATCGACAAAACCACACATATCAAGAACATGCCTTTTAACCTCCTCAAAACCTATATCCTCGTCGATATCTTTTATCGATGTAGCTTCCTTTTGTTTGATCGATATTATTCTTTCGATGAAAACACTTCTTTCGATGGGTCCTTTTTATGTTGCACCGATAGTATTGTTTCCTCGAGAACTTTTCCCGTCGATGAAAACCCTCTCTGCTTTCTTCGATATATTTTGTCGATGAAGTTATTATCTTCGGTGAGTCCTTTCTGGAATTCATCGGTGTTTCCTTCCTTCGATGGCTCTTTTATATCAATGATAATAATTATCTTCGGTGATAATAATTTTTTTTTTTGATAAAAATTATCATCGTCTAAATTACGACGAATACCAAGCTTTCGACCGATGATGTAATCGATAGACATACATCATTCTCGTCGATGAAATGTTTTGGAGTCGTCGCACTTCCGACTCAAACAACACAAACATCCGATGAGGATGTTGTACGTGCCATGGTACTTCGTAGTCGGACGATCGTCGATGTCTCTGAATGGACTGATGACACAAACGTCGGATAAACAACATCAACGTCGGTGCGAAGTTCCAAATCGTCGTCGACTTTGCGACGAAATCTACTGATTCCGATGACTTCTTTGACCATTGGTAGAGTCCATTGGATTGTCGTATTTCCAATGGGCATGGCATCGTCAACCAATCCGACGTCGAGTTTTCAACGGTTGATTTTGTCGGCACTCTGACGAAAATGCATCGCAAATCTGATAAACGGCCATCGGAAATCAGCTCTGAATGTACTAGTGATTTATCATTACAATAATGTGTATGCCTGATACTATTACTTATAGTGACTATATATTGGCTACACACACACACACACACACACACACACACACACACACACACACACACACACACACACACACACACACACACACACACACATATATATACACACCAGGCCAGACAACTTTTATTACAAAGTTTAAAATGGGTGGTCAAAAAATATGTTGAACGCCCATAACATCCTTTCCATAGACATGCTATGGGCCCATGTTGCACAAACTCCCGCTATCTTTTTTGCCCTCAAAACATAGGGAAATGAAGATTGTTTGTGGAATTTTCATTGTTTGCTCTACCTTCAATTTTTTAATATACTCATTGTAAATAATATTATCAGGCATACCATGTAGTACTTCCATTAAATTTCATATGAGAAATACAACAACATCATTCAACCATTTACTCATTTGAGAAATGAATCTGCATCTTCATACTATATCAACAATAACCACTTTTTAATCACATCACAGTTACATCTTCCACTCATGCATCTTGTGCTTGTAGTTTTTCTCGTTGTTATATAAGGTTTCAAGTTCTGTACCTATGTCTATGTGTGTCTATATATATATGCACACACACACACACACACACATCACAGTTACATACTGAACTCCTACATGGATTTTTTGAGTTCTCTGGCTATATGGTTATTGTCTATTTTTTCATGCATACAGAAATAGAGACACAATACCATTTTTTTTGTTGAAAGATGTTCAATGATGAGTTACAGAAATAGATTTGTTTTTCATCATTTATCTCAATGGCATTGAGGGTTTCATTTCAATGATCTGTCTCTCTCTATATATTTATACGGTAGCATTTTTTTTGTTGTTGAAAGATGTTCAATGATGAGTTACAGAAATAGATTTGTTTCTCATCATTTATCTCAATGGCATTGATGGTTTCATTTCAATGATCTGTCTCTCTCTATATATTTATACGGTGGCATTTTTTTGTTGTTGAAAGATGTTCAATGATAAGTTACAGAAATAGATTTGTTTTTCATCATTTATCTCAATGGCATTGCTAGTTTCATTTCAATGATTTGTCTCTCTATATATATTTATACGGTAGCATTTTTGTTGTTGTTGAAAGATGTTCAATGATGAGTTACAGAAATAGATATCCAATTCCTCATTTATCTCAATGGCATTGAGGGTTTCATTTCAATGATCTCTCTCTGTATATATATTTATACAGTAGCATTTTTTTTTGTTGAAAGATGTTCAATGATGAGTTACAGAAATAGATTTGTTTTCCATCATTTATCTCAATGGCATTGAGGGTTTCATTTCAATGATTTGTCTCTCTATATATATTTATATGGTAGATTTTTTTTTTGTTGAAAGATGTTCAATGATGAGTTGTAGAAATAGATTTGTTTTTCATCATTTATCTCAATGGCATTGAGGGTTTCATTTCAATGATTTGTCTCTCTATATATATTTATATGGTAGCATTTTTGTTGTTGTTGAAAGATGTTCAATGATGAGTTACAGAAATAGATTTGTTTTTCTTCATTTATCTCAATGGCACGAGGGTTTCATTTCAACGATCTGTCTCTCTATATATATTTATATGGTAGCATTTTTTTTGTTGTTGAAAAATGTTCAATGATGAGTTACAAAAATAGATTTGTTTTTCATCATTTATCTCAATGACATTGAGGGTTTCATTTCAATGATCTCTCTTTGTATATATATTTATATTGTAGCATTTTTTTTTGTTGAAAGATGTTCAATGATGTAATTGTTCACTATCTAATACAATATCAACAATATCCAATTTTCAATCACATCACAGTTACATACTGAACTTCTGCATGGATTTTTTTAGTTCTCTAGCTATATGGTTATTGTCTATATTTTCATGCATACAGAAATAAAGACACAGTACCATTTTATTTTGTTCAATGATGAGTTACAGAAATAGATTTTTTTTTCATCATTTATCTTAATGGCATTGAGGGTTTCATTTCAATGATCTGTTGCAAGTTCACTAAAGATAATGGCATGAGGTAGAAAGGGAAATAGGTTTGTTAGATGTCGAACAGTTAGAGTCACTCGTGGGGTGCACTTCCCTGATGAAGATAATTTTGTCCAAAATGAAGACCCACTGACTCCTGTTGTAGATGACCACTCACCTAACAATGCAACTGATGTGGAAACTACTGCTGCACATGACCATCCTACTATAGATTCAAATTATATTCCACAAACACCACAAGTACAGGTGGCCTCAAAGGATCCCAAAACAAAATGGAGCATATCTGACATGAAAGAGGCAATATCATGCATAGAAGATAGGCACATGTCTCTTAGAGGCACATCAATCAAATATAGTATCCCCATTGCTTCTTTGAGGGCATGGCTGATGGGAACCACAACTACGACTGTGAGGGGTCCACGCACCATTTTATCAGCAGAGGAGGAGGATGCAGTTGTTCAATGGTGCAAAGACATGGCTGAAATTGGTCACGGTCTCCAAATCAGTCAACTTCAGTCAACTGTTGCATAAATGACCAAGAATAGGCCTAATCCATTCAAGACCAGGATGCCATGGAGGTCATGGTGGGCAAGTTTTACATGAAGGCACCCTGATCTGACGATGAGAACAACATAAGGAGTGGACTTCGATAGGGCTATTATGCTTTGACCTTCTATTGTTGCCTCTTTCTATGACAACTTGGAGTTAATGTACAACCTCAATCACTATGGTAGGAGTCAGATTTGGAATTGTGATGAGACTGGTGTGCAAGCTGGGAGGAATTGTGGAATGAGAGTGATAGCCAAATTGAGGCAAAGGTGTGTACCACACCTAATTTCGAAGAGTAGAGAGTGGATCACTATTTTGGCATGTGTTAGTGCATGTGGTTTCAACATTCCTGGATTTTATTTGTTCAAATCTAAGAGGCATATCTGAAACTACATAGAAAACTGCGAGCCAGGAGCATGCATGGTAGTCCAAGAACATGCATGGATGACGAAGGAGTTGTTCTTAAATTGTTTGGAACATTTTGCATGTTCAGTCCCTGGTGGAGTTTCACCCTCACATAGGGCCCTACTGATCTTTGACGGTCATGGTAGCCATGTAGCCTTCAAGACAATTGAAGAAGCAAGGCAGATAGGTATTTATTTGATGACCCTTCCGGCTCATACAAGCCACAAACTGTAGCCACTTGATGTCTCTGTATTCTCACCTTTCAAAAATTATTTCAAACAGCAAAGGAGTATATGGATTTCTAAGTTCCCACAAATTAAAATTGGAAGGGAAGAGTTGGCAACTCTTGCGAGCAAGGTGTTTGTCCAAGCATTGACACTGGATAATATAATCAGTGGCTTCCATAGGACAGGGATTTGGCCACTTAACCGAAATGCATTGCAGAATGATATGAGACCAAGTGAAGCATTTGAGGTTGGAACAGAACATGATGCTGCTTCAAGGGATGAAGAACCAAAGTATATGGCAGCGGAAGCATGCTTGCGATTGGCAGGTTATAATGAGGAAGAGATTCAAGATTTTGTAGAGCTCCATAGGGAAACATAAGCAACAATTGAGGGTACAAGTTTGACACCAGAAACTGCCGAAGCAGGTCTGCCCCCACATACCAGCCAGCCAAATGAGGGTTTCAAAAATACATCAACATGCATGTCTTTGCCAATACAAGCTGACATACTGGAGTGGACCTAAGATGTAGCCAACTGTGATGATGAAACACTTTCCATGCCAAGTCTGCCAGAAATTGATCCAACAGATGTCATTCATTGCTTCACCAATGCAGTAAACTGGGAGCAACAAGATGGTGTTGATGGTGAAGACAAAGTTCACATAAGTGAAGATGAACCTGAGTTTGTGTCATGCACACAAAAGGATGGGCAACAATAGCCAAGGCAAATCAACCAATTCTTAAGACTTCTAGTGCAGAGAATGAATCAATCTTCACATGGAGGTAAGAAAGGGGTTCTATGTCTTAGTAGCCAGTCACAGATCTTGACATCTGATGAGTACATTCAATGGAGAAACGATAAAGAGGCTGAAAGGAAAAGAGAAGAGGAATTGGTAGAGCGAAAGAAAGAGCAGATGAGACAGAGGAAGGCACAACGTGAAGCAGAAGCGATAGAAAAGGAGGCTATGAGGGTGGAAAAATAGGCCAAAAAATTGCAGGATTCCCAAGACAAGTTCATTTGAAGACAAGACAAGGCAAAGAAAGATGCAGAAGCAAAGCTTGAGAAGGAGAGGATGAAAGCTGAAAAGGCAGCCAAGCGTACGAAGAGGACAAAATATGTTGCCACAGTCGTAGAACCTCTACCCATCCGACACCCAATTCTCATGGAAATGATAAACCTCTTGTCCCCAGCCTTTGCAGCTATTAATACTATGCAGGTTGGGACTGCACCTAGACCCTCAGACACCATGCAACTTACTTCAGGTGTAAACCAGGCATTCCTTGCTCAAATAGCAAGCTGCTTACAAACCCCTTCCAGCGAAGAAAACAATTTTGGTGGGCCAGGCCCTAGTAGGCCACAGTCCGTTGGGGTTGGATTTGTCACACCTCCTCCATTCAATACCCAAATGGAGAATTGATATAACCGTGATGTGATTAATACCCAAATGGAGATCAGATTTTGAGTTTCAATATAACTGTGATGTGATTATAGAATGACATACTGCCATATTTTGCAATGTGTTCAGAACTCTGTTGTTTTCAGATATATCAGATGGATATTCCAATGAATTGATGGTGTTGTTGTAAATCTGATATGTTTGTTTTCTGTGTTGTGATATTTCTCATATATCAGTTGAATTGATCTCGTATATTTCTCACTGTCAAAAAAGGCCACATAAGTGTTCAAATTACTCACTATCAAAAAGGCCATATCAATGGCATTTGATTATTCACATGCCACTGATATGTCCTCTTTTGATAGTGAGAAATTTGAACACTTATAAATATTCAAGTTGTAGTCATCATATTATAAGTATTCAAATTGCAGTCATCATATATAAATTGCAGTGTGTAATATGTTTACTAGGTCATTGCATCGAAATGATAAAAGGAAGTGTCCCATTTGTAAAAAGGCACCAGACAAAGAACTATTTTCTACTGCCTTACAAGATATCTTGTTACCTGCCAAGTTATCCTTCTTAGCAGTATCTAACAAGACATCTTTTAAGGCAATATAAGACAATTCTTTGTCTGGTTCTTTTTCTCAAATAGGACACTTCCTTTTGATCAATGTGAACTAAGTGTGTTTCTTGCATTAATATGAACTAAGTGAGGAATTTAAACAAATTGAAACACAAACAATTCAGAAATTGAAACATAAACAAATAAGAAATTGCATTGTCTACTAGATCATTGCCAAAATATAGATCAAAAAAAGAGA
This sequence comes from Cryptomeria japonica, assembly GCF_030272615.1. Lineage (NCBI taxonomy): Eukaryota > Viridiplantae > Streptophyta > Pinopsida > Cupressales > Cupressaceae > Cryptomeria > Cryptomeria japonica. The sequence goes on along the minus strand of NC_081405.1, from coordinate 531,799,417 downwards.
AGATTGAAACATATGAACTAAGTGAGGAATTTAAATAAATTGAAAAAGAACAAAATTCTGAATTTGAAACATAAACAAGTCAAAAATTGCATTTTCTACTAGATCATTGCAAAAGTACAATTCCAACAAAGAGAAGATTAAAACATATGAACTAAGTGAGAAATTTAAACAAATTGAAACACAAACAATTTAGAAATTGAAACATAAACAATTCACAAATTGCATTGTCCACTAGATCATTACCAAAGTAAAGTCATAAAGTCATATGGACTTTACCTGAGAGGCATGCTAGTTGTCGTCACTTTGACATAGTGAGTCCTAGATCATTGCCTACCATAACAATCACAACAAAATGCAAAACAAACTAATGTGTGTTAAGAAACACATTTAATAAGAAATGCATAACTACCTAAGATATCTACATAAATTAATATAAAATGTAAGCATTAAAGGCATAATCTCCAAAGAATTGAAGTGTGTTAATAAACACATTTACATTGATATGACGATCTTCCACAAGTATGGTTCTTCCCTTGATGCTCTAGCATGCCTGCAAAAAACAACAATATTCGAGGGTAGCGTAACGTTGTAACAACAAATCATCCATAAATTATTGAATGCATAAGTACATACATATACATATCTAGCTACATACATATGCGCATGTACATAGAATTGCACATATACATACATATGCATATGCGCATGTATACCGTACATACATATTGCAAAGAAATAGTTACCTAAGGAATGTGCAAAGGGAATTTGTAGAATTCAAAAATATGCCATGAATTGGATTGTAATCAAAGTGACATGGAAAATTTTGTCTTATAATATAATTTGAATGTGCAATGCATTCAATTGTGGTAGCTACCAATTTTCAAATTTGAATTTTTGTGGGAAACATTCGTTCATGTCATATTGAATATGCAAACCTCCATTGCTCCGAATTTTTTAGTTTTATTCTACACACACACACACATGTATATGTGTGTGTGTATGTGTGTATGGAAAATAACCATATATGTATGTGTGTGTGTGTGGATGACAAACATATAGGAACACTAAACTATAAGAGAGCATTGAAATGAAATTGTAAATCGCACACAAAGAAATCATCAATATACAAAGCATAATGCAGCTACGAAGGAGCATAAACCATCATTGGACATCCAACATGGCTATTAATATTATTTACAGTGACTATATTGAAAGAAATATTGGTTTACTGAAAACAGTATAATTTAAATTGAAAGATTTATAACATTTAACATTGACTGTAGAAAGAATTTAGTTATTCAATGTGTACCAATCTGAATGACTGCGCTTGAATAAGGAAACTATTGTTGATTACAACAAGTTTTGTGGCTATATGGTTATTGCCCATATACATGTAAAAATATATATAGACAATAACCATATAGCTAGAGAACTCGCATCAACCATCGTTATAGAATATATTATGCTATTGTGTGTTTCTTCATGTATACATATACGTGTGTATATATATATATATATATATATATATATATATACAATAACCATATAGGCAGAGAACTTGAAATTGTATATACCAAGGAGACAAACTAAAAGCATGAGATGTAGGAGTAAAATATGTAACTGTGATGTGATTGAAAACTGGATATTGTTGATGTTCTATTAGATAGTGAACAATTCCATCATTTAACATGATTTTCAAAAAAATAATGGTACCGTATAAATATATAAAGAGAGATAGATCATTTAAATGAAACCCTCAATACCATTGAGAGAAACGTTGAAAAACAAATCTATTTCTGTAACTCATCATTGAACATCTTTCAACAAAATAAAATGCTATTGTGTCTCTATTTGTGTATGCATGATAATATAGACAATAACCATATAGCCAGAGAACTCAAAAAAGCCATGTAGGAGTTGTAAGTGTGTAACTGTGATGCACACACACACACACACACACACACACACACACACACACACACACACACACACACACACACACAGACATAGGTACAAAATGAAACATTATATAACATTAACCATATAGCCAGAGAACTCAAAAAAGCCATGCAGGAGTTATAAGTATGTGACTATGTTGTGTGTGTGTGTGTGTGTGTGTGTGTGTGTGTGTACACACACACACACATAGACACACACACACACACACACACACACAGGTACAAAACTTGAAACATTATATAACAAGGAGAGAAACTAGAAGCATGAGATAGTGAACTATGATGTGATTGAAAATTGGATATTGTTGATATTCTACTAGATAGTGAACAATTACATCATTGAACATCTTTCAACAACAACAAAAATGCTACCGTATAAATATATATACAAAGAGAGATCATTGAAATGAAACCCTCAATGCCATTGAGATAAATGATGAAAAACAAATCTATTTTTGTAACTCATCATTGAACATCTTTGAACAAAATAAAATGGTATTGTGTCTCTATTTCTATATGCATGATAATATAGACAATAACCATATAGCTGAAAACAAAATGAGTAAATGGCTGAATGATGTTATTGTATTTCTCATATGAAATTTAATGGAAGTACTACATGTTATGCCTGAGAATATTATTTACAGTGAGTATATTAACAAATTGAAGGCAGAGAAAACAATGAAAATGCCACAAAAAATCTTCATTTCCCTGAGTTTTAGGGCCAAAAGGATGGCGGGAGTTCATGCCACGTGTACACACACACACATGTGTGTATATATGTATATCTGTATATATGTAATGATAAATAATGAAGGGGTTTCGAATAATTATGAACAATGATTTCTGCATTATAAATAGAGAGACACCATTTAACAACACACACACACACGCACGCACGTGTGTGTGTGTGTGTGTGTGTGTGTGTGTGTGTGTGTGTGTGTGTGTGTGTGTGTGTGTAATGCTAAATAATAAAGGGGTTTTGAACAATTATGAACAATAGTCCATTTTTTTCCGCATTCACTGTAATGATTTTGACAGTATAAACAGAGAGACAACATTTAATAACGCAGCCATAAAAGAAAATGATAAATAATGAAGGGGTTTCGAACAATTATGAACAATAATCAATTATTTTTGCATTCACTGTAATGATTTTGGCATTATAAACAGAGATACAACGTTTAAAAACACAGCCATAAAAGGAAATGATAAATAATGAAGGCATTTCAAACAATTACGAACAATAGTCAATTATTTTCACATTCACTTTATGATTTTGGCATTATAAACAGAGAGACAACATTTAACAATGCAGACATAAAAGGAAATGATAAATAATGAAGGGGTTTCAAATAATTATGAACAATAGTCAATTATTTTCGCATTCACTGTAATGATTTCGACATTATAAACAGATACACACCATTTAACATCACACCCATAAAAAGAAATGATAAATAATGAAGGGGTTTCAAACAATTATGAACAATAATCAATTATTTTCGCATGCACTGTAATGATTTCGGCATTATAAACAGAGAGACACCATTTAACAATGCACCCATACAAAGAAATGATAAATAATGAAGGGGTTTCGAACAATTCTGAACTATAATCAATTATTTTCGCATTCACTATACTGATTTCTGCATTATAAACAAAGACACATAATTTAACAATGCACCCATAAAAAGAAATGATAAAAAATGAAGGGGTTTCGAACAATTATAAACAACAATCAATTATTTTCGCAGTCACTATGATGATTTTGACATTATAAACAGAGAGACACCATTTAACAACCCACCCATAAAAGGAAACGATAAATAATGAAGGGGTTTCAAACTATTATGAACAATAATGAGTTATTTTCAGAGTCACTGTAATGATTTCGACATTATAAACAAAGAGACACCATTTAACAGCCCACCCATAAAAGGAAATGATAAATAATGAAGGGGTTTCGAACTATTATGAACAATAATCAATTTTTTTCGCATTCACTATAATGATTTTGGCATTATAAATAGAGAGACGCCATTTAAAAGCGCACCCATAAAAGGAAATGATAAATAATGAAGGGGTTTCAAATAATTATAAACAATAATCAATTTTTTTCGCATTCACTGTAATGATTTCGGCATTATGAATAGAGAGACACCATTTAACAAAGCACCCATAAAAGGAAATGATAAATAATGAAGGGATTTCGAACAATTATAAACAATAATCAAACTTTTTTGCATTCACTGTAATGATTTCGGCATTATAAACATAGAGACACCATTTGACAATGCACCCATAATAGGAAATGATAAATAATGAAGGGGTTTCAAACTATTATGAACAATAATCAATTTTTTTTGCATTAACTGTAATGATTTCGGCATTATAAAGAGAGAAACACCATTTAACAATGCAACCAAAAAATGAAATGAAAAATAATGAAGGGGTTTTGAAGTAAACGAAGAGATATTCAATTGTTTTGCCATTCTGTGTCAGGATTTCGGCATTAACAGAGCATTGAAAGGAAACCCTAAACCGCATACGAAGAAATCATCAATAGACAAAGCATAATGCAGCTGCGAAGGAGCAAAACCGTCATTGGACATCCAATATGCAATATGGACGATTTATCGTTACTTGGGAGCCGAGGTTGCGGAGGAGGCCGCTGACGGAGGTTGCAGGGAAGGACGAGGTTGTGGAGGAGCCCGCCGACGAAGGTTGCAGAGGAGGCCGAGGTTGCGGAGGAGGCTACCGAAGGCCAAGGTTGCAGAGGAGGCCGTCAAAGGCCGAAGTTGAGGAGGAGGCTGTTGATGGAGGTTGCAGAGGAGCCGTTGACGTAAACAGTTTATTTCCCTAAGTTGCGAGTGCAAATGCTAGGGAAACAATTTATTTCCCTAAGTTTTTAGGGAAAAAAAAGATAGCGGGAGTTCGTGCCATATGGGGCCACCATACATCCGCGGGAAGGGGGTTATGGGTGGTCAACATGTTTTTTGACCACCCATTTTAAACTTTTTTACATTTATCATTTTTTAAAATTATATGCATGTCATAATTTTTTTAGGTTAATTATAAAAAGGTGAAAATATATATTAGTTTTTAGGTATTTTATAAATGGATATTGGTGTTTTGGTGTGCGGGTATTGGTGCAAAAGCGGTCAAGTATCGGTTGACACTTTGAAATGACCACTTTTTGACCTTTCGACACATAACGACCCATAGAGATTGGATCATTACTACCCAGAAGCCAGATCAATAGGTTTAAGAAGTTAAGTCGCATACAAAGACAACCAAAAAAAAAAATCAAAATTCGATATATCGTTTAGGATCTGTGGGTGCGCGAAGTTAGCTATGACAGCTACTGGTGCTCTTCCCCTACTTGAGAATCCCTATTTTCTTTTGTGTATATAGTAAAAATAAAAAATAAAAATAAAACAACATCAATAAAAATTAAATATCATAAAATTCATATTATTTTATTTTATGTTCGTTTATCATAAATCTTTATGTGATAATACACTAATATTCATTTAAATATTAAAAAATATAATATAATATTAAAAAATTATACCAAAAATATAATTAAAGAGTATTAAATATATTATATAAAAAATATGAAATAAAGTTAAAAAAATATATAAAAAATTGTTTTATAAATTTATAAAACATATCATATATTTATAAAAAGAATTATTAAAAATATAAAGTTTAAAAAATATAAAAAAGTGTATGTTTTATAAATTTTTTAAACATATCATAAACTTATAAAAAACTTAAATTTATTACAATTTAAAAAATATCTTGTTGTTTTATGTTTAAATATTCTTTTAGATTAATGTAATAAAATCAAGTTTAAAATTTTTATTTATAAATAAAATATATTTAAAAATAAAAAATATAATATAAATAAAATATACTAATATACAAATATAATTAAAATTACCTTAAATTACTGCGGGGCATTACCACAGGGCTGCGGGGAGGATGGACGGTGGCAATGATGGTGGCAATGACGGGGAGGACGACGTTTTTCCCACAATAACTTTTGCACGGTCTACGACACAGTGGTCCCTGATTGCAGAGGGACATAGGCATAGGCTAGGCTAAGTAGTGCGTTTTACATTGTTGCTTAGTCAGTGCCTCTTTGTTGAGCAGGAGAAGGACAATGATAAAGAATAAATGAACGCTACACAACCAATAAAAATATGATATTTGTGAATGCTAAAAAGCATACGTATTCAGTACCCATTTAATGAAGAAGATTTGTGAAGATTTTGGCAATACAAATGGTCCCCATCAGATTGGGGCTTTGTACTTGCTTGTCTCCAACAGGAAAGATTTTGGTACTTGCTCACAAATTTTTTTAACTCCATTTATTATTCCATGGGATTTCTTTACTCCATGTATTATCCAATGGGATTTCCAACCGTCTTTGTAATAAATGTTGTACTGAAAAATAAAACAATGCCCTGTGTAAATTTAGAAAATTTTATTAAATCTTTAATTAAAATTAAATAAATTTAATTTTTATAGTGACTGTGACTCCTATTAACCAATAGGAGAACAAATAAATAATTTTGTTTAAATTATTTAAATATAAATAAACATTGAAACTATAGAACTGTTTACAAATTTATAAAATTCTTAAACGTGATTGGCTAGGTAGTTAAAAAGAGAAAATGCATCCAACGGATGCATAAATATCCTGCCCATCGGCAGGAACACCTCCCAAGATAGAAAATGCAGAGACATCTGTCGTGCTAGTGAGGTTGCATCATTAATGGATAAACCTCTGGCCATTTTTCTGCATTATGCAGTCCAGTGTGTCGTAGCGCTAAACCATGTAAATCACGTCCATTCCTCTTTCTGGGCGCGTTCATTAATGGCTAGCTTGGGATTTAATCTGGTTTAAATATAGGTATGCTAATAGTGTATGCCCAATTGTAATTTTTTCCCCTGATCTTTTTAACCCCTATTAATAGTGCAAACTCCTTCAAATCGTTGGACGTGTAAAGGTCGCTGTATTCTCCCAAATTTCAATTTCATGGTTTGCGTATATCAATCTGATGTTTGAATAAATATATTCAACTGTATCCTGTTAGACATTATCTCTGGGTGGATGCTTTTTTACCAAGATCGTAAGTTTCATGATAATGTCTCTTTTAACAAAGCAAACGGCTCCGATTTGGTTCAGTTTTCCCAAAGGTACAGCCATTTCCACATTCTTTGTTTTTCGGTTTCTCTTTTTTGAGGTTTTTAGGTGTAATTTATTACTGTTTGTCGAAGTCCTGATATTCTGTCTGTGTTGGGATAGTCAGTTGCTAGGAAGAGTATTTGGGCGCCTCTGATGCTCTGAAGCTCCGCCTGCGAAGATTTTCAGGTCAATTTTCTTTGCAACTCGCTAGTTCGTCTTTTTTCTTTAGTATCCATTCGTTTTGTTCTCCGACACTTTGTTTTTCTTTCTAAATTATGTAAGCAATAACTATAAAACTAATTTTTATTCTATAAGCTCTGCATCAGTGCGAGGAATATGTGAGTGTGGGTGCTTTTATGAATGAATGTCAGTTGCATGTCTGGGATTGTATGTTGTTATTATCATTTAGCTTTGTGTTAAGTTTGGTATAAGTGGGATGTGTTAATTTTGATATATGTTAGGAGTCCGGCTCATTTATTGCTGTTGGAGGCTTCCATGGGTAGTCATACATCACGCCTTGCTGTTCCTTTGGGTATGCGGGTTTTAGCAATCTTACGATGTTGCTTGAGGAGTGGCAATGGTTCTAAAAGCGTGCAGCTTGGAATGGCATTAATGCTGTTTAAGCATCTACACAGAAAGAATTAAATTTTCACCCGTAAAAATAAGAAGGGAATAGCACTTACAGTGGATTATTGGAGGCAATTACGAAGGGCTGTGGGGTAAGACAAGGCTGTCCGCATTTTAATTTTTTTGGATTAAAGGATGAAACACAAACTTTAGTGAAGGATCCTTCTTCCCTCTTGCTGGGGGAGTTGAATATTTTTCGAAGAGGTCAGGCTGTGCTGATCGACAATGACTTGCTTAATGCATGTTCAAGATCTTATCAGGCACCTTTGCTTAATATTATTGTTTTTGGAAGAATATGGGCTCTTTGAGTCTTCTGACTTGTTCAGATGTTATCTTTTCTAGCCTTTGTAGTTCAATATTTTCCATGTAACTCTGCTGTTAACGGTATGTAGCTCTCACGCTATTTTGTCTAGCATAACAGGCATGTGTTCTCAAAATGGAGCAGAATTTTTTTGAATCTTTATTATAGTAGACATTCCTATCCATATTTATATGGCATAGGAACAATTGAATTTCCAATAAACCACAGAATAAAAGTAACAATAATACAAACCCATGTAAAACAACCAAGTAAGAAAAAAAAATTACCTTATTTTGGATGATGCTAACAATTTTGATAATATCACACTGCATCTCATCATCTAGTATCTTAATTGCCTAACAAACCATAACAACTCGAATCTCAGTTCACTGAAGACTAAAGAAATTTACAAAAATTGTGATATTATATTAGACTTATTAATAGAGTTTCAAAAATTTCCCAATTTCAACACCATGTGTAGGCCAGTAGCAAAATTTTGAATTTCTCAACAAATGCATAATAACTCTGATGCAATACTTGTCTCTAGAATGTGATAGACATAAGCTTGAAAGAAGATATTTTTTGGCTAGATTATACAGCAAACTTACTTGTGGTGCTGGTATATACTCCTTGACAAAAGTTTTATAAGGTTATGGGCTTTGACAATGATGTATGGATCCCGAGTCTTGCAAGTTGTTGAAACAGTCATAGTTCCCTCTATCAGCCACACACATTAAAATGTGACTGAGAGTTCAAAGCTTTGTAATAAAAGGGCGCATAAGATCCTGAAATAGATTGATTGTCAGTCCAAGGTAGAATCATATATACATATGCAATACGAGATAAAATATTGTTAAAAAACAGGCAGATTCAAAAATAAAATGACTATATTGAGGATTTATAGTTCTTAGAAAATCTTCAAACATTAGAAACATGACAAGCTGGAATCAAATTCAAACAGAACATTTTGGCAGAACAATCTATAAAATAACACTATCACACAACATGATATTATTTCCTACAACATCTAGTAAACTCCATTGAATGAGAATGCCAAAAATAACTCTCAACTTTCCAAAGCATTGATGACAAAGAAAACATAGCATACAGCTAATTCGAAGCCCACCACATAGATTGGAAAACAGAATTTCAACGGGCACAAAAAACAAGTCAATAAGATCATTAACAAAATTTTCAACCCTTGAAGATGATAGGTTTTTTTGTTAAACATTTTCAGCTTTTGTATGCAGCACCACAATAATAATATCATCCTTATAAGATAATAGGTTTTTTTATTAAGCATATTCAGGCTGTGTTCAGCACCATAACACTGAAATGTTTGGTAAAAAAAATTCGTTTTTGAACAATGCCCTCCATATGCCCAAGTTATGAGAAAAAGAAATAAAACCCCTCTTTTCTAGGGCTTAGAGGACAAAATAGGCCCCCCAGGGGCTGACGGTTGGTCACCCACCTGACCTCCTTGGGCACTGAAGCAAAATTAATATCAAAAGAGGGGTCACCCACAGTGGTGGTGTTGAGTGGTAGAAGGTGGTGTGGCTTTGGTAAGTGCTATGAGCACATGGCACTAGGTGCTAGGTGCTTAAGGGTTGGGTGCTACCACTAACAACCCTGTGCACAAAGCTCCTTGTTGACCACAAGAACTACAATATGCCCTGCCTATTACATGCAGGCACCGCCAAGCAAATAAAAGAGAAACCTGACCAATCAAGCTTGCAAACACTCGTGCCACATGCACTTGGCAAAACATAAAGCTGCTTGCAAAATTAGTAACCACCAGCCGAGGCAATTAAAAAGTCAATCAAGTCAAAACACATATCAGGAAACATGATTAGATTTTAAGCTGGATTAGGATATAACTGATTGAAAGACTGCGTATATCAGGAAACATGATAAAGCAGTTGAAATGATTTGTATTTCAAAATGTGTATATGCAATTTTATTTTAAAGCTGTATAAAAACATCAGAAAACAAACACCCAAAAAGGGGGAGGGGCTGGGGGCACACGTGATACAACTTGTTGCTTTTATGGCCAAACTTGAGCAGTTCCTTGGCAAAATTGAGAGCTTCCTGCAGGCACTTGAGGGGATTCTAATGTTTCATGTGGCAATGGGTCCATGTCCTTGAGCTCCTCAGACAAACATGGGTGTGAGCAATTTTATTGACCTGTTAAGATTAGCACATTCCTTCTTGAAAACACTCCTGTGTTCTCCCCAAAACCCTAAATCCCATCCACTGCCTCCATTACACTCTCCATCGCATCCCCTTCCTCCAACATTCCATGCTCTCTCGATTGCTCTGAAAACTCTTGGTACGAGTCTGCACCTTACACGTCCTGAAATTTTAGTAAAGCAAAGCAAAAAAATTAAAAACAATTTCAGCGAAACAAAGCAATCAAGAAAGGACACACATGATACCTCTTATGCAATACATCTTCTCTGTAATCTCTATTCAATATGCACTTGGTGTGCCCTCCGCAATTCTGTGTTTCAGTTATGAAATGTTTGTATACACCTAAAATTGGCTATGAGCAATTAAATAAATATTTTATATTTATTTAATATTTATTCTTCTATTAAATAGTTAATTTGAAAAAATTAATTAATTTAATTCATTTCATGTCTTTCTATTAATTAATATTTTATTAATTAATTCATCTATCCTATTCTTCTAATTAATTAAATATCTAATATTTAATTATCTTCTAACCAAGTTAATTAAATATCTAATGATTAATTATCTTCTCCAAACAATTAAATATCTATTATTTAATAGTTATTCTCCTATCCTATAGTCTCAAATATTAAATAATTCTTAAATTATTTAATCTCTCTTATCCAACTCACCCTCCATCTCCACTTCATCTTCCCTTTGCCAACTCATCAAACATGTGGCTAAGGAAATTAATATTTCTTAAATATTAATTCATCATTTATCTTCATATAGCATAATCATTTTAACATAATCATGTAGTATTTGCATATCATGGTATCAGTTAACTACAAGTTATCAGTCCATTCTTCATATGCCATCTTGGAAGCCAACAGTGCAACCAGGAACAGTGGAGTTAGGACACAATGGGACATAAGCCATGAAGGTAAAAATAATGTTTTATTTTAATATGTATTTCATGCAGTTTCATTGGTTGAGTTTGGATTTCCTGTAGTATTTTCATTTGTATTTTGTGAAACTAACTTATTGCAGGTAAACATTCTGAGGATGAAATTCAAATCGACACAATGTTGATGTTCCAGCAGTTGCAAATGAAGTCAACAACTGTATTTACTATTTTGGAGCTGTAGATTTAAAGTTTAAGCCATCAATGGGACACCGATTTAAAACTGAAAAGCATAAATTGACACACGTTTTTGATGTCACTGTAGACACCTCTACGCCTCTTAGAATAAAAAAATAGCTGTGGTGGTCATGGAATAAAAGCTTTCTGAGTTGTTTGTTATTCTTAACCTCTTTTCTTCTGTTGCAGTTTTCTTTAGAACAACTCCTGGAGTATAGAAAGTTGTGGCACGTAGCAGCTTAAAATGTTGGAATGAATTTCTTCTCATTGCATTCGACAATACACTAATAGGAGTTTGCCTTATTCTTGACTCTTGAGTTCCATCTAGTTGTGATAAATTTAGAACCTAAACCATGAATACAAAAGAGCCCTCTTAAGAATTCTAGGCCAACTTTTTCAAAGAGATGGGTAGAATTCATATTTTCACTTGTTTTGGGAGGTGATGTAATTTTCTTTTGAGAGTGATATATTGCTTTCCTCTCTTTGTTCAGATAGTTTGAACAATTTTTTATGAATTCTAATAGTTTTATAAAATTGTTAATCCATTACAATTTTTATATTTCTAAATGCTTAGCAAATGGGTTTGATGAATAGCTTGCACCTTCATAATAAGGACTCCTAGTAATGCATCCACTTACTTAATATTGCTGTTATGCGGCATGTCGATTTATGTTTTCCTTCATTCATTTGTATGCATATCAAGTAAAGAGGGCATACCTAAGAATTTGTACTGTTTTCAACTATACTGTTTCGTTGATTGTTGATTAGTAGTGTTATTTGCATAGGAGATCAATTCAGAAAAAATATTGTTTCCCATGTGAGGGTGTCTGAGAAATTATCTATTTTTGGAAGTAGATGATTGTCTTTTGTTATGATTTTGTCAAGGGATTTATAGTCTTTACATATTATGATAGTGCCATCTTTATTTTATGCAAGAATGTTGGACCACGTAGGCTGCTTTGAATTAACCTTACAAAAGTTTCTCGAGTTATTTATCAATTTCTTTTTTTTTTGCATTGCCAAGTCTCTAGGGTGTTTTTGATTTTGTTTAACTGTGTAATGCGAACCTTATTTGGCAATCAGCTGCTTCTTTAACTGTGTATGTAGGTCATTCAGAAAAGGTAGGTCATTCAGAAAGGTATACTTTTTAGGTTAGTCATGTCAACTTGATTTCTTTTATATATAGTTATTTCTCTCTGTCTCCTTATGAGTTTTTAATTGTAGGATATGATCGCTGAGATGGACTAACTATTGTACAATTATTTTTGTGTGTAACCTAGTATTGCACTGTATTTTCCATTTCTCATCGTATCAAACTGTTCGTGATTGAGTGGTTTGAACTTGATGCATATCCTAGGTTCTTTCATCTTTTCACCATTTTGATTGATGAGGGATCAAAAAATAATTTGTTCTTTTTAGCCAAGTTTTTTGAAAGATACCTAAACAGAATTTGCAATCTAATAAAGAATTCAAATTGCAGTAGTAAAACTAATTTTCTGCTTGCATCAAGATTACAAATAGATAATGAAAATACACAGGAACATGTCGGGGCATTACCTACTAAGTTTTATCATCAGGATAAAAATCTTTTTCAGAGATCAGATCTTCCTTACAATTCATCAAACAGTTTCTATCATATTTTACAACAGAAGTTCATGCTCAGAAATTCATATGGTTGTCAACTCCAGCCAGCTTGTAGACTCAATGAAACTCAGACCTGCACATTTGCATCCATGCTGATTGCTGGAGTAATGTTGTCCTTTCATGGAGCTCACTGGTGAAATGAACAGAGCTGCTATTAACAGTCCTCCTGTAGCTTCTTGATGGTCGATCCAGGAATGAGAAACTTGGGTCTGCATCCAAGCTCCTTTCCTGTATTCACCTAATGCTTGAGAATGGAAGATTCTGCAAGTGGCAGGGTCTTTGTCCCCCCACCATACACCTCTCAGGTTTCCATCTGAGGAAGTGGTTGCATTCGTGTAATGCACAAATAATAAACTTCTTCGATGCCCTTCTTCACCAGCAATACCCATATAAATATGAGTCCTAGCTAGGTTGGCTACAAGACATAATCACCATAAAAACCCAGGTTGGGGTCAAGATTTAATTTATTAAAGATTTTCCCCAAAAGTCGGCCCAATAAATTTTTTTTAAATAAAAAATAATTTCATTTATTATTATTTTATTAATTAATTTTTTTAATATTATATTGTTTAGAAAACAAACAATAGCAAAGAAAAGAGGTGACCATCCTAATTGGAGACATCACAGTCCTCCTATCGCAGATAATGCTTTTCATCAAGCAACTTCTGATTTGAATGTCCAGCCGCTGCTCCTTCCCAAGTTGTATCTGTCCTTTTCCCAAACGCTGATGACTAGGCTGCCAAAATTCTCTGCATGTGAACCATAGCTTCCTCCGCTATTCATTCTTAGACACCTCCATTGGACTAGGCTTATGGGGTAGTGTGTTCTTTTGAAAGAATCTCTTTAATTGCATAGGTGACGCTTGCTTGGAGTTCAACCTGTCCTTGGTCACCGAATCTTAAAAACTCAAGGCCCTTTTGATGGCTTCTGCAATGAGCTTGGATCATGTGCCCTTACTAACCCTTTAAGGGGTTCGACTAGGCCTTCTATAAAAAAGACTAAGTCTTTTTGGTACAGTCTTCCATCTTTCCCTCTTGCTTCAGATGTGCTAACTCTCTAAAATGAGTCCCCGGATCTTTCTTTTCGAATCTCTCAATCAATCTTTGGCTGAAGTCTTTCAAGGTGGTGATAGAACCATGCCCTTGGTTTATCATGCCATGGTACCACCATTCATGAGCTACTCCTTCAAGATGCAAGGTGGCAAATTTGATAGCCTCTTCTTCAAGCATTGGGTTCAATGAGAAATATGTATCTAATTTTTGCAACCAAACCCTCTCTTAGGAATTACCAGCAACATCAAAAGTTAAAATAGTGATTTTTCCCAAACAGTGCTAAATGTCTTTTCTTTCTTTATACCTTCTCCTCCCGTGCCTAGTTGCTTTCTTCATCTCATGATAGTCCCTGAAAATCAGAATGATAGGGCTTAGAGCATAGTGTGCATCATGAAATATTGTTGTCTTCTTCTGGATTATGTGTGAATACAAAAACAAACCCCAGAAAGCAAAAACGAATAGGGGTCCCCATTTGCAATGGGGCGATGTGTGAATACGTCACAACACTACCCTTGCTTCTTATTGGTCCTCACGCCTGAAATTTAATTTTCTAATTGGCTAAGGAAGTTTGTTGTAACAAACCCTAATTAGGGTTTCTGTCTTGTAATCCTAGCCATAGTTAGAAATAGTGAATAGTCAGCTGATAGAATAGCAATTAGAGTAGATTAGGAGGACAAGGCAAGAAATTGTTGCCATTGATTGTAAATAAACTCCATTTTCATTGAAGTTATGGTGAAGTGTGTTGTTTCTTTGCATATGCATGGTCTCTTGTTGAATCTTCATTTTAGATGATAGGTAATTAAATTGAATGAAAGAAGTTATTGAATGCACTTGCGTGGAATCCACCTAGTCCAAACCACTAGCCTTTTGCTGATTGTAAGAGCGCCTTGCGTGGTCAACTGGCATAGAACAAGCTTAATCCCAAGTCATAACACCTCTGTTGTGCACACATTATCTTGAATGGTGATCAGTATCTGATGGTATAGGATTTGGACATATTTGAAACATCCCTTAGAAGATCGCACTGAGTTGGTGTTGAATTGTTCAACCTGATGGTGAGACCCAGCCCAGTAGGACTCCATCTAGTCATTCATCCATCTTCCCGCATTCTAGGTCGTAGAGTAGACTTCCTGAACTTTGTATCTTTTGCCATTTTTTTATCTTTCAGTTGGTAAATAGGACTTGTGATTCCAGCAAATCAAATGTTCAGGTCATCGAATGTAAGTCCCCTTGTGATTCCAGCAAAATCACATCGTACCGCAAAGAGCTTATCCACAGGTAGAGAACCTACATATCAGAACCTTGGAGTTACTCCGATTGATCCTTCGACGAGATCTTCAACAGTCGGGAAACTTTGTTCAAGAGAGGATAAGGTACCTTTAGGTATTTTATTTTGTGTTTGGTCGTGTACAAAAAACACATCAACAAAATTGGCGCTAGAAGGAGGGAATGATCACGATAAATGCTTGAACAACAAATAGAATTAGGAGTGCCTAACAGCGAATGCGAAATCTGAATCCAAGGAAGATCAGTGGAAAGCCTTCTTCAATGTTAGATGAAAGTGGTGCAGAGGAAGGAAGGTGATTGCTGGATTGTTAGTTGGACTCAGGAAAGAAGGAAGCGAGCTGGAACCAATTGAGCTTTCAAGTTGAATCTGAGATATTCAAGATCTCTCTTATTCCAGAAAATAAAAAAAAATAAAAAGTGAAAAATAGAAAATCCAAAATAAAGTGAAAAATAGAAAATCCAAAAAAAAGTGAAAAGTAGAAAATCCAAAAAAGTGAAAAATAGAAAATCCAACAAAAAGTGAAAAGTGAAAATAAAAAATAAAATAAAAAAATCAGAAAAGAAAAGATTTCTCATGGAGCGGCAACAGTTTCATGAAGAGCAACAAGTTGATTTTCCTCAAATTTGGTGGAGATTGAATACACAACTTTATCCATGCAGATTGTCCGAGTTTGCAAGGCCAGGGGCGGCAACAGTTTCACGAAGAGCAACAAGTTGATTTTCCTCAACTTTGGTGGAGATTGAATACACAACTTTATCCATGCAGATTGTCCGAGTTTGCAAGGCCAAGGCAGTGTCGAGTCCACAAGACAGAGGAACATGATGAAATGCATTGCTTGAAGTACTTATCAAGGATAGAATCGGCAGTGCAAGGAAAGATCTTCTTTTGGGATGTCCCCAAACCAGAGGCAGAAGAAAGCAATTTCAGTGTCCCAGAAACCAAAGATCCTCTTCTGAGCTTCTTATGGATGATCGAGAGTCAACTTATCTTGAATGGTGATCAGTATCTGATGGTGTACGATTTGGACATATTTGAAACATCCCTTAGAAGATCGCATTGAGTTGGTGTTGAATTGTTCAACTTGATGGTGAGACCCAGCCCAGTAGGACTCCACCTAGTCATTCATCCATCTTCTCACATTCTAGGTCTTAGAGTAGACTTTCTGAACCTTGTATCTTTTGCTATTCTTTATCTTCCAATTAGTAAATAGGACTTGTGATTCCAGCAAATTAGACATTCAGGGTCATCGAATGTAAGTCCCCTTGTGATTCCAACAAAATCACATCGTACCGCAAAGAGCTTATCCATAGGTAGAGAACCTACATATCAGAACCTTGGAGTTACTCCGACTAATCCTTCGACGAGATCTTCAGCAGTCGGGAAACTTGTTCAAGAGAGGATAAGGTACCTTTAGGTATTTTATTTTGTGTTTGGTCGTGTACAAAAGATGCATCAACAGAATTGGCCCTAGAAGGAGGGTTGATCATTGTCAAGCCGCGATCAGTGGAACTTATCAAGTCATATTTAGAGAAGATATCCAGAGCTTTTTACCCTCCTCCGTGCTCAACAGAATTGGCGCTAGAAAGGAGGGCATGATCGCAGTAAACGCTTGAACAACAGATAGAATTAGAAGTGCCTGATAGCAAATGTGAAATCTTGAATCCAAGGAAGATCAATGAAAAGCCTTCTTCAACGTTCGATGAAAGTGGTGCAGAGGAAGGAAGGTGATCCTTGGATCGTTAGTTGGACTCACGAAAGAAGGAAGCGAGCTGGAACCAATTGAGCTTTCAAGTTGAATCTGAGATATTCAAGATCTCTCTTATTCCAGAAAATCAAAAAAAAAAAAAGTGAAAAATAGAAAATCTAAAATAAAGTGAAAAATAGAAAATCCAAAAAAGTGAAAAATAGAAAATCCAAAAAAAGTGAAAGTGAAAATCCAAAAAAAAAATCAAAAAAAAAAAAAAAAAGATTTCTCATGGAGTGGCAACAGTTTCACGAGGAGCAACAAGTTGATTTTCCTCAACTTTGGTGGAGATTGAATACACAGCGTTATCCGTGCAAATTGTCCAAGTTTGCAAGGTCAGGGCAGTGTCGAGTCCATGAGACAGAGGAACATGATGAAATGCATTGCTTGAAGTACTTATCAAGGATAGAATCGACAGTGCAGGGAAAAATCTTCTTTCGAGATGTCCCCAGACTAGAGGCAGAAGAAAGCAATTTCAGTGTCCCAGAAACCAAAGATCCTCTTCTGAGCTTCTTATGGATGATCGAGTCAGCTTATCTTGAATGGTGATCAGTATTTGATGGTGAACAATTTGGACATATTTGAAACATCCCTTAGAAGATTGCATTGAGTTGGTGTTGAATTGTTCAACCTGATGGTGAGACTTAGCCCAGTAGGACTACACCTAGTCATTCATCCATCTTCTCGGATTCTAGGTCTTAGAGTAGACTTCCTGAACCTTGTAACTTTTGCTATTCTTTATCTTCCAGTTAGTAAATAGGACTTGTGATTACAGCAAATCAGACGTTCAGGTCATTGAATGTAAGTCCCCTTGTGATTCCAGCAAAATCACATCATATCGCAAAGAGCTTATCCACACGTAGAGAACCTACATATCAGAACCTTGGAGTTACTTCGATTGATCCTTCGACGAGATCTTCAACAGTCGAGAAACTTTGTTCAAGAGAGGATAAGGTACTTTTAGGTATTTTATTCTGTGTTTGGTCGTGTACAAAAGTGTTGTGACCATTTCACACATTGCCCCATTAGAATGGGGACCCCCTCTTTTTGCCTTAGGTTTTGTTTTCTCTTTGCTTGTTTTTCTCTCTGCTTTTAGGGTTTTGAGTGAGTGAGTGGTCTGCCTGGGCTGGCTAGATTAGGGCTAAACCTTGGAAGCTCGTTTTAGGGTTTCTTTCAAGCTAAGTCTAGTCTTGTTTGGGGAGGTTGTTAGTCGTCTGCCTGAAGCCTCAAGATTGCCAAAATGAAGCATGCCTTTCAGGAGAGTCAAGTTGGGTAGATCAAGGAGCAGGGAGAATAGGTCTCAGGTCAGGATAGGTCTAGATTGAGAGTTTTCTTGTTAGAGTCCTACTTGTTTCCCTGTCTGAGTCAGTTGAGCAGAGTCAGTGAAGAAAAGGAATAGGTTTGATCAAGTTTGATGGAGGATGAAGCAAATTAAGGTAAGACTTGGCCTGAAAGGGAAATTTCGCCCTTGACCCTTCCAGAGGGTCCAGGGCGAAAATCATTGTAAAGCTCTTTTTCTCCTCATTTTTGACTAAGTGATACTTTCTAAGGCATGTTTGGAGGTGAATTGATATGTTTTGCCCGGAGATGGAATTAATGGATTTTTGAAGAGCAAGATGATGCCTGAAAGAGGATTTTCGCTCCTGACCCTTCTAGAGGGTCTAGAGCGAATTTCATCCTAAAAACTCTTTCTTGCCTTTAGATGGAATTGCAAACTTGTTCCTAGCTTGGAAAAGGACCTAACTTTGCCTTGTGAAGTAGTTTGAAACATGAAAAATGAGCAATTTGGCCTGGAATGGAGATTTCGCTCTTGACCCTTCCAGAGGGTCCAGAGCGAAAATCTTCTCAAAGCTTATTTCTTCCTAACTTTGGCTAAGTTCTGATGTGCAGGGTCTCTTGGAATGAAGATTGGATGATATTTGATACCTTTGAAGATTTGGAAGCATTGAGAAATGAAGAATTTTGGCCAAGAAGGGTAATTTCGCTCCCGACCCTTCCAGAGGGTCCAGGGCGAAAATTTTCAAATCCTTCTATTTTTCTTGCAAAAATCTAGTTAAGCTTGGCATAGATGAAAGAGGAGTAGTGTCTTTTTCTTGAGAGGTAAAATCAACTTGAAATGATGATTGAATTGAGCCTAAATTGAGGAATTCGTTCCTGACCCTTCCAAAGGGTCCAAAGCGAAAATCTCTATAGGAGGCATTTCTTGCTTGGTTTGGTTGAATTGAAGTGTCAAAGGCATGATGAAAGGAAGAATGAGCATGTTGGAACCCTTGGGCATGTTTAGAAGTGATGAAAATGAAGGATTTTAGCCAAGAAGGTGAATTTCGCTCCTGACCCTTCCAAAGGGTCCAGAGCGAAATTCCTTGCAAGCCTATTCTTTTAACCTTGTTTTGGCTTAAGACCTTATCCATTGGGTGAAGGATGTTGTTTAGTTACCTCTTGAGGTGATTTTGAGTTGGAAAAAAGGAAGAATCAAGCCCAAATCATGATTTTCGCTCCTGACCCTTTCAAAGGGTCCAAAGCGAAAATCCTTCTAGACCTCATTTCCTTCCCTACTTGACCAAATTGTGATGCCCAAAGCATGTTGAAAAGAGGAATGGACATGATCTTGCTTTGAGAATTGTTTGATAGCATTGAGGGATGGAGATTTTAGCCAAGAAAGGCAATTTCGCTCCTGACCCTTCTAAAGGGTCCATAGCGAAATTCCTTGTAAACCCATTTTTAACCTTTCTTGGACATGAAAACCTTGTTCTTAGGGCAATAAAAGATGAAATCCCACTAAGCAAAGAAGTTTTAAGGTGAAAAAATGAAGATTTTTGGTCAAGATTGCAAAAATCACTCCCGACCCTTCCAAAGGGTCCAAAGCGAATTTCCTCAAAATCACCTTTTGCTATCAAATTTTGCTAAGCCAAGTATGGGATAAGGTCAAGCATGGAAAGAATTACCCCTGGGAGTGAATTGAGGTTGCAAGAAATTATCAAAAAGTGAAGGAATTGAGCCAACTGGTGAATTTCGCTCCTGACCCTTCCAAAGGGTCCAGAGCGAAATTCCTAAAAGCACCTATTTCCTTGCAAGGTCAAGGCAACTTTTTAGTTTTTATGGCTTGAATGGGTGTGAGGAAGAGTGTTTTGCATTTTGAAGCTAATTGAAATTATCAAGAAGAAGCAATCAAGCCTAGAACATGATTTTCGCTCCTGACCCTTCCAGAGGGTCCAGAGCGAAAATCCTAAAACCTATCTTTTCTTCCAAAGATTGGACTAGACCAAGCTTAGACATGGGTTTGAGAAAACTTTTGAATTGCCTTGAAGTGGAATTGGATTGCTAAGGATGAAAATTTTGAATCCAAGAGGGAAATTCGCTCTTGACCCTTCCAAAGGGTCCAGAGCGAAATTTCCAAATTCTCTCTTTTTCTTGCAAATTTAAGACAAGATTTTGCTATTCATGACTTGGATGGGAGTGAGGCGTGATGTTCCATGCCTTGGAAATGATAGGAAGATGAAAGGATGAAGGAATTGCCCTAAAACCTAAAAATCACCAAAACCAGTGCATTCCTTTCAAGTTTGTGCTAAGACAAGGCTAAACCAACCTAGAAAAGGCCTTTGAGACCACTTGTGAGTAGGTGTTTGTTTCAAAATTTGATGATTCTAGGTCAAAGAAGGAAAATCGCTCCTGACCCTTCCGAAGGGTCGAGGGCGAAAATCCTTCAAACACCTATTTTGCCTTGCAATAACAAACCAAGCATGTGTGAAGTGAATGAAGAGGATCATTGCCTAACCTTGTGAGGTGGATTGGAGTTAAAATGATGGAGGAGTAAGCCTAAGCAAGAAAAATCACTCCTGACCCTTCCAGAGGGTCCAGGGCGAAAAACACTAAAGACACCTTTTCCTCCAAAATTCAAGTGAAACTAAGCCTGAACTACAGTAAAAGATGCCATTTGGAATGCCTTGGTGAGGTTTTGGACTTACAAAAATGAGAATTTTGAGCTCAGGAGAGAATTTCGCTCCTGACCCTTCCAAAGGGTTCAGAGCGAAATTCCCAAAAATGCAATATTTCCTTCAAAGTTTTGATGAGCTAACCCAACAATGGAGATAAATGAACCCTGTAGATTGCCTTGGAGGAGTTTAATGATCAAACTAAACTGAATTTTGGCCTAAAATGTAAAAATCCCTCCTGACCCTTCCAGAGGGTCTAGGGCGAAATTTACATTTTCACGTAATTACTCATGAGAAATGATAAAAAATTGAAATGCAAGACCTTGATTAGGCCAAAACAAACATAAGCTTGCCTTCTGGGAGATTTTGGAGTGAAGGGAATGAGGTATTCAAGTCTTAAATTGAAAAATCGCTCCCGACCCTTCCAGAGGGTCCAGGGCGAAATCATCAAAAAACCTATCATTCAACCTTGATTGATTAAGTCCAAGGCAAATTGCAAAATTGTGAAGACAAAGACATGGAAATTTGCAAATATAGGTTGAGAAAATTTCAATTCCATCAAGGGAACAAGCCTGGATGGGTTCAAATAGGTCTTGAAGTGAACCTAGACCTTCATCACTACTGAATATTTCAAAGCCTAAAGAGAAAGGAAGCTTCACTAAGCCTCAATCAAACCTCCATATTCCCAAATTTTCGCCAAATTTACTAAAATTAAGACATTTGGGGAGGTTAGATCAAATGCGCATGAATTAAGGCCATTACAATTGAATTAATTAAATTTTAAAGCCTTAATATAAATATAAAATCCACCTTGGAGGCCTTAAAATCAATTTTAAAATTTAAAAAATTAAGTTGAGCACTCAATATTTGTTATTTTGCCTTTATTTGCCAAGTCGGCCATCCTTCAAAAAGGGGGTTTTATTTGATTTTATTTCCTTTTTGTCAAGTCGGCCTCAACAAGAATTAGGGTGAGCGCCCTATATAAGGAAGGAGTATTGTTTCAAAATTCAAGTCATTCATTCATTCCTTCTTATGCGAATTTGAGGAGCACATTAGAGGAGCGAAATCTAGCAGATTGGAGGCGAATTTCTTACTAAATTGGAAGCTAAATTCCAGAATTTGCTAAGCCTTTGGAGGCTAGTGAAGGCGAAGTTCTTTTGAAGGCTAATTGAGGTGTAGTTCATCCAAAAGAAGGCCAGAAATTCAATTTTTTGTGCAGCAAAATCTGATCTTCTTTCTTCCATTTTCCAAGGTTCATAGTTAAGCATTCAAGGAGAAGGTATGAAGAATCCATTTCAAGTTTCTATTCAAGACTTATTTTGATTTCATAGCAATCCTTTGAAAATCCAAGTCTTGTGCAATCTGATTTTCATTCATAATTTGAAAATTCATAATTCTTGGATTTATTTTGTCATTTTCAAATTAATGTCTAATATGTTCCTTGAAAGGTCTTAAATTCTATGCTTTAAGATATTATGCTCAAGGCCTAATTTTAAGTTTTTGTGTAGGCATCAAAGGACGACCCCCAAAGCCGGAGGATCAATTACTTGGCAGACCCTCATCAAAGAAGATCAAGCCAGATCAAGGACGATCTCCTCCAGCCCAGTATCATCAAGGAAGGTCTCCTCCAGTCCAGCATCATTAAGGACAACCTTCTCCATCTATCTTCCAGTCCAGCATTTGAAGGAAGGCATCACCAAATTGAGCATCAACCAAGTGTTTGACAAGGTGGCATCCTAGTCATCACTCCTCCAGTCGGGTTGGTCCACCTCAGCGTGTCCAAATTCAATGTACCTGGCTCATTAAAGATGGCACAAACTTCGATGTACCTACCCCGACTATCCATTGGTCGAATATTCCAGAGAAGAGATGTGTCCAAATAATGCAATTATTTCATTGGTCAGAATTAAGTTTGTTATAACAAACCCTAATTAGGGTTTCATTGTAAAATCTTGGCCATTGATCTTGAATTGATCCAAGCCTTTCATTGTATTTGAGGATGCTATATATGACCTCACTCATTTCATTTTAAGGAGTTAGAAGAGTTAGAGAGAGAAAAGTTAGAAAAGAGAGAGCTTAGAGAGAAGAAAGTTAGAAAGTTATTGTTGTAGCAAGATTGAGTAGTGAAGAAAGAATTTTGAACAATTGTTGTCCATTTGGTTATGAGATCAATAAAATATTGAAGTTATGGTGTTTTATTGCAATACTTGTGGCTATCTTCATGATTGTTTATCTTTTTGAATCACTCTCAGTTGAAATAGCATTTAAGTTTTAAGTTTGAAGGATAGTGTCGTGCTTGATCTTTGATAAGATTCATATTCCAAACCACTAGCTTCTTACTGATTGTAAGGACACCTTGTGTGGTCAACTCGAAACATTGAGATTGATTAAGAATTCAATCATTCTTGGAAGTATTGATATGTATCTCTATGATAGTATATGTATCCTTGATGATTTGAAAGTTATTGAATCCCCTTAGAAGATCACATCAATTCCAGTAGAGTTGTAATTTCTTGGTGAAACTGAAATTGGTAGAATCTTATCAAGTCTAGTCTTCATTGAGTCATTCTTAGGATTAGTTCAAGTATCCCTTCTTAGAAACCCTTATCTTTTGACATTTTTTTGAAAATTTGTTATTGTTAGGAAAATCCTGTTCCTGCATTTGGAAAGAAAACGTGGACAAGCTATCTCTGAAAGTACGTAAGGCCCCTTGAAGAAACAACATATACAACGACCACTGGTGCTTATCCACACGTAGAGATCCTACAACAAAGAACCTTGAAGTCATCCCGATTGATCCTTTTCGCGACATCTTCAGCATTCGAAGACTTTAATCAAGAGAGGATAAGGTACCTTTAGGTATTTTATTCTGTGTTTGGTCGTGTACAAAATACACATCAACAAAAAGACGCATCAACACTACTTTACTTGGGGACGCGTCCCCATAAATTCTGCATATATACACTGAATTTTGACAATGGATTATATAAGCAATTTGACTTTGACTCTCAATTTAACACAAATTTGCCATAAGAACTCTGCTAGTTCTTATATTTTAAGGTTCGGTAATGTATGTGTGCATGTTTTATCCACGTTTAATAATAATTTCATTCATTATTATTATATTAATTAATTTATTTAGTTTTTCATAATTTATGAAAACAAACACTAGCAAATAAAAGAGGTGACCTTTCTAATCGGGGACATCACATTTTTAATTTGAATTTTTAAAAATTAGCAGTATGTTTACTACAACCTTTTCTACATCAACTTTTCATTTTCACCTTTGAAATTGCATAATATAATATTTTATATGGGTCAACTACTATATTGCTATGTTACCTGGGGACACGTCCCCATAAATTCTGCATATAGATAGTGAATTTGGACAACGAATTCTATAAGCAATTTGACTTTGACTCTCAATTTAACAAAAAATTGCCATAAGAACTCTACTAGCTCTTATATGGAAGGTTCTATAATGTGTATGTGCATGTTTTATCCATGTTTTCATATGAATATTTTAAATTTCCCTATATATTTTAATTTTTCCTATTTTTATATAGTTGTCTCCTTTGCCATCCCCAAAATTGGCAAAAAAAATCTGTCCCGGAAATGTGTACCCCCCCTTCCTTGCCGTCCATGTCCCGCAAACTCGGGGTAACATAGCTATATTGTGTGCATCTGCTTGTATTCCAATATTGTATTGCATCTTTTGAGTTTCTTTTTATCAAATTATAAAAGCTTTTATGATGTAATGTCCCTCTTTTTGGGATTTCTTATATTTTGCCCTAGTTATCCCAAAAAGGTATGAAGTATATTTAGGAAATGCAAATTGCCAATCCTTAAATCTTGATTTAGATCCCATCACTTGAAAATATATAAGCCTACCAACTATTTTTATTAATTTTGAAACTGATTGTTTCTTCCTTGATTGTGTTTGATTTATGAGTACTTCTGCTCTTCTTCAATTGCCTATTTCTTTTTACAGTTTTATACTATATTGAGGAGGAGACACATCCTTCTGAAAAGAGACACCCATTTTAAGAGTTGTATCTCCTCATTGCTTGCCTTATCATTCAAATCAGATCTGCATTTCTGATTATAGATTAAATGATGCTTCCTCTTATTCTGTTCCTTTTTTCTCCCCCTCTCTAATTGAATTTGTCCTCCCGCTTATATCTTCAAGTGAGGAGGAGTCACACCTCTTCATCATGTCTGCCCTATGCAATGGTCACAGCCTTAATAATTATCACCTTTTGAAAGAGTCACAACCCTTCATTATTACTGCCCTTTTGAGGAAATCACTTGCTTATTTCCTTCCCATTCCTTCTTCCATTTCCCTTTCTTAATTCCTATGCCCCATTTCTTTTTTTTCCCTTCCTCCTTGTCTTCTTTCAAATGAACTTGTAACTATAGTATATTATATTTAATTTATTATTGTTATGTATTATTAAATCCTATTTCAGAAAAGGGAAATTACATATGATTTTATATTTGTATCTTGGCATTGGGAACCTTGCTGCCAGAATTTGATTTTCTTGTGTAGCTAGTTATTGTTAATGAGAATATTATACTTTGGTGGTTTGGAAACTATATTTGTTTCCATTTCCTATTGTGGTATCTCTTTTCAGATGTGGAATACTTTTCACGAGTGTTTTGGGTGCAAATCCAATGGAGATACTTTGTCAAGGTCTTCTCATGTTTGTTTAGGTGCTCTAGAACATTTTATATACCATCTTGCCATTCTTTTGCTGCTCCTTTCCATTGTAGGTCTTAACATAGCTTAACATGCTAATCACCTTAGTCATAGCTGGGATATGACTCAACTTTCTTTTCAATTATAGTCTAAGAAATGTTTTTGTGTATTTTTTTTAAGGAGAAACTGAAGTATGACATTTGCCTTTACATTCTTCTCTTCATTCCAAATTGGAATTCTAATAATATAAGAGGCCAAGGAATGGTCCTTGGTGGCGCCTCGTGTGGCAATCTTGGGGTGATGGGAAGTGGCTGAATCATAAGGAATGAAATGGGATGCCTTTTATAGGCTGTTTTGAAACAGCTTTCAATTAATTTGAACAATGAGGTAGGGTTTGATGCATTATACCAAGGTTTAGAACTTTGCAAAGAGAAAAATCTAGACAATGTTGATATCGAGGGAGACACAATGCTACGTATTCATGTTGTGCAAAAGAGATGTACTTTGACTAGAAAGTATGAAAATTTTAAGGCGATCATCTCTTGATTTGCTAGTTAAAGGATTTTATTGTTTGACATATTTTTAGAGAAGTGAACTGCTCAATAGATTTGTTGGCCGACGACGACATCCAACAGTCTGTGGAGTTACTTGTGTCAGATCAGTGTTGCGCTAAGAGGGACCATCTTGCTCAATGGATTTAGACCTAGTTGAGGTTCCCTTTGATGCTGGACGTTCGGCCTACTAAGTTCTCCCTTCATTTGTTAAATACAAGGCGAGTTGCTCCTTTTTTAGTTGTAGTGGGTGGAATTTCCTTATGTTGTTTGTCAATGCAGAGACAAAGAAGTTTCGACACAGTTGTGTCAATTGTTCCATCTAAGCAACACATAGATGGAAGTGGCAATTATGGAGGTGATTGGTATCCAACAATTGGCTAGTGGCCATATTCATGATCATGTAATAGTTGAGGACTTTGTGGGATATTATGTTGATCTAACTGGTGAGAAACTTCTAGGGAGATTTGGTTGCAAGTAATTTCTTGTAGTAATTATGGATTTTGCAAGCCCACAAGACCATCTCAATTTACGACTTAAAGAAAACTTATTGGGCCCTTGAATCTTTGACCATCAAGAGCTGAAAATCAATTCAGATTTGAGTACTTGTTTGGAATAGTATGAGAAAGGCAAGGAATTTTTCTAAGAGACTTCAATCTATTTCAAAAATTTGTGATTGATCATCCTTATCTTCTTTCTATCGGTCAGCTTTTGAGGTTGGAGGAATTGATTGTGTAACTTATCTATCATCATTTAGCGATGCTTTTTCTCTATTTTAATATATTAGGAGCTACCCCCTTTGTAGCAATTTGCCAAAAGTAATAAAAATATAAGAGGCCAAAGTATTAGTTTGGATGGGAATCACAACTGTTAACTAAATGTTTTTTTTAGAGTTGGATTCCACATACTTAGCAAATTCTACTCTATATGAAGCACTAATTTAAGTGTCGATTCCCTTAGCAAGTTTTAGGATGCGTTTATCTTGCTCTTGAGCTCTAATCCCCTCACCGAGATATCAATTTCGGCCCTTTTTTCAATCGCTATCCATTTTTTACTTT
Source organism: Cryptomeria japonica (assembly GCF_030272615.1). NCBI lineage: Eukaryota > Viridiplantae > Streptophyta > Pinopsida > Cupressales > Cupressaceae > Cryptomeria > Cryptomeria japonica. Next base: position 531,772,050 of record NC_081405.1, on the reverse strand, counting down.
CATTGTAGTTTTTGTTCACTTGGACACTAACGCAATCATGGTAGTGGCCTAGGTTGTCACCACAATTGGGCTAGTGACCATGGGCATGAACAATTTTCAAATGTTCAAAATCCAAACCATTTGGCCTATTTATATTTTTCAAATGGATGCCTTAGTTATAAATTGCATTTTGATCCTCACATGAACTCACTCTCTAGGTCTCCTACTTGCTCTGACCTTTGTCATACTCTCTATTTGGGAGCTTCTTTAACACTTGGTTTATCGTTTTTTAGGTACACCCCAACTTGTCTGCCATAGGCATTGCTGACAGCTTTACTTCTTTGCCATTGCCAATACTTTGCATATCACTACTTATCCAAGCATCCTTCAGTAAATCCACCTCCAAAAGCTCCTCCATTATATAAACACAGATCATGATGGTTTTAGACATCCCATAGTGTTTTATTAGTAGTTGCAATACCTTGCATACACCATAGACACCACACTTAAGCGAGCACAATTTTTTTAAATTTCTAGTTTAGATACTTGAGGTTGAAATACACTACCTAGAGGATTGATTGAGGTAGTCTCCCAAATAGAATTTTTGACCACTCTATAGGTTTCAACTTCAATATCTTCTCACGATTACATTGAATCCATAAAATACAAGCACTTCAACAATCAATAGATTAATGTGCATGCGTTGTTGAAGTTTCAGATCTTGGTTCAGAAAGGATGCACTGTGATATATAGTCACTAACATGATTGTCTGGTTGCTTAAGTGTTGAATAGTCTGTACTGCACGACCTAGATTTTTGTTTAAAATCCACTATCTTTCATTTCTGCATAATTCACTTTTCCTATATTAGGTTGCTATTGTGCTAGTATGGTTGTGACTACATCGTGACTATCTCTGTTGCATTGTGCCACTTTTTGTCTATAACTATACCCAAGACACTCATACCTCGCTTCCCTAACCTTCAAACTTTTATATAAGCCTATTCTATTTCAACTATTGATTCAAGGATGTTATTTTTACCTTTGTCATTTCCATAGCTTAGCTAGTTTATCTGTATAATATTGTTTTTATTGTTCTTGCTTTAATCTTTAGCATTAATGTTCTTTTTGACCAAAGAATAATAACATGTTCTTGTGTTAATCTTTAGCGTTACTGTGCGTTAATGACATTATTATAGACAAATTTTACTGGACCATACCAAATATGGCAAAGTGCAAACAAATTTATATTAATATGTGTATCATTAGCATGATGATGCAACCTACTAAATGCTAAACAGGCAAAACAGAGGAAAAAGAGGGGGAGGTCAAGTGGAGGGGCCAATTGCACGAGAGAAGATGCAAAGGACACAAACAATCTTTTAGTTCATTGTTGAACTATGAAACGTGAGCATTTTGTAAGCCATTAAATTGCATATTCATAAATTAATACATTTGTCTACTATTTTTCTTCTCTCGTGCCTACACATGTTTTAGGTGTTGAGCTGCTAGGTTAGGCTGTCCTTCATTGGACCCCCTTTCTTCAACTACAGAAAATGGTATTTGAGCAAGGTTTTGCTTGTTGGGCATGTTTAGTGTTCCGTGTTTTGATCATCTCACACAAAAGAATACAAGGTAGAAGGTTTAGAAACATCCTCCATTGAGTGGAAAGTGAGTAAAGAGACTTCTAAGGGTCTACATCTTATAGTTATGTTGTTGGATAGAGGGCATGTGCAAATGGTTTGAAAGGAAAACTTTTTGTGGGTTTTGTGTGAGTGGGAGCTACATATCCTCAGAGAGGACTAGAGTGGTTTTGAGAATGTTTGTGAAATTTAGATTATTGGAGTAGGGAAAAAGGGCTCATATGGAGAGGACTATTAAAGGACCGAGAGAAGCCCAATTGAGATTGGATATAATGGAGATAGTGCAACACAAAAAAGACTTGTTGTTGATGTGAGTGAATATGTTGAAGAATGTACTATAGGTGTCACAAAGGGTGTGAAGAAGGTGGTAGTAGATCGAAGAGGAATTGCTTCTACCCACTTCGTAAAGTAACATGTAGCGGTTATGATGAAAGTATGTCCTTGAGATGAAGGAGGAGATATTTTACCAATGAGATCCAAACCCCATGTAGAAAAGGGCCAAGACGTTACTTGAGATCGAAGTTCTTGGGCGGGAGAATGGATCAAATTGCTAGGTTGCTAACATTGATGACATTTCTTAACAAACACAAAGGAGTCCTTTTCCATGGTTTGCCAATAATATCTCATTTGGAGCAACCTTTGAAGTAAGGATCTTCCCCCAAAATACCCCCAACAAGCACCTAAATGTGCTTTCTCAAGAGCATTAGGGATTTCAGCTTTGTTAAGACATCGAAGGAGGAGACCATTATAACCCCTTCTATAAAGAACATTAGAAAGGATAATATATCTAGCGGCTGACTTGTGAATCCTAGCCCTAGTATTCTTGTTTGTAGAGTCGGGAAAGGTACCGTCACTCAAATATTTCATGATATGCGAGTACCATTCATCAGAATCTATAGCGTAACAATATGCCACATCACTAGGATTGCCTGCAATAGTTGGGGTAGTGAGGTTGTGAATAATAAGACACAAGAGAGGCCACACATGCCATTGCATTAGCATGTCGATTATCTTTTCGAGGAACAAGCTCCATGGTATAGAATCAAACTTTTGCAACAAGGATATATCTAAATATCTATAATGTGATCATTTATCTTGCTTAGCTTGGTAAATTCTTGTCACTTGTCTTATGATTAATTGAGAATCTCCATAGATATGTAGATTTTTCACATTTAATGCTAAGGTTGCTTTAATTCCAACTATAATCCTCATATTCAACAATGATATTGGTACATAAGAAATTCAGACGATATGTAAAGGGATAGGTTTCTTTTTAGGAGAGATTAAGACAACACCTTCCCTCGATCTTGTACGACACGTAGAGCCATCAAAATATAATTCTCAAGTTTCATCAACCTCAGCAGAGAGAATGAATTCATTGGGAAAAGACTCCTGGTTAGGTATGGAGAAAGGCGAAGGAGCCTTGGCTAAGTGGTCGGTCAACGCTTGGCCTTTTATTGCCTTATGTGAAACAAACTTAAGGTCAAACTCGGTCAACATCATAACCCACTTGGCTAAGCATCCTGAAAGGTTAGTTTTGGAGAAAATATGCTTTAGAGGATCGAATTTAATTATAACATGAACTTCAACATTTAAAAGATAATGCCTTAATTCTTGGGCTATGAAGACTAAAGCAAGACATTGTCTTTCTATTGCAGAATATTGGACTTCGTAATCAAGTAAAGTGCGACTTATGTAATAAATCGGACATTCTCTACCATCCTTATCACGTTGTGCCAATAATGTTGCAAGAGCATGAAAGGAAGCAACTGTGTATAGAAGAAAAGGTGTGGAAGGGTCAACGGATTGAAAAATGGGAGGATTGGCCAAATATGTTTTTAAGTCTTCAAATACTTGACAACAATCCTCATTCCATTAAAAGGTGATATTATTTTTAAGTAATTGGGTGAAAGGAAGGGTACGATCCGCAAGTTGGTAAACAAACCTACAAATAGCTTGAATCTTTCCTTGTAAACTTTTTAGTTGGGAAACATTTTTAGGAGGTGGAATGTTAATAATAGCATCTATCTTCTTTGTATCTACCTCAATTCTATGATGTGAGACTATAAATCCTAATAGTTTTCCACTATCCAAACTAAAAACACACTTTCGAGAACTCAAGTGCATGTTGTACTTACGAATTCTTTCAAAGACTTGACAAAGGATCTTAACATGATCTATGCGAAGAATGGATTTACCTAAGATGCCATCAACATAATCTTCTAAGGTTTTATGCATGTAATCATGGAAGATGAGGGTCATAGCACGTTGATAGGTAGCGCCTGCATTTTTCAATCCAAAAGGCATCATAACCCAACAAAACGTACCTGAAGGGGTGGTGAAAGCAGTTTTGAATTGATCTTGAGGATTAATGAAGATTTGATTATATCCTAAGAAACCATCCATGAAGGATAACAAAGCATGGTCTTTTACAGAATCCACTATCATATCGATATTTGGGAGAGGGAAGTCATCCTTCAAAGAAGCTTTATTGAGATCTCGAAAACCATTACACATCCTAATCTTATTATCAAATTTAGCAACGACCACAATCTTTGGAATCCATGGGGAAAAATCAATAGGATGGATGAATCCGACATCCAATAAATTTTCAATCTCAACCTTAACAAGCAATGCTATTTTGGGATTCATCTTTCGAATCTTTTGTTTCACAGGTTTAGCATCGGGACCTAAGACAATGTTATGAATGACAATCTTAGGATCAACGCCAGGCATATCAGAATATATCCAAGCAAAGATTTCAAGGAATTCTTGTAATAATTCATAATATTGTTTTTGTTCTTCTTCATCCAAGCATTTTCCTATCTTAATGACTTTGTCTTCAATACAAGGATCCGTTCTGATATCAATAGTGTCACTTATGAGGAGATTGCTTTGTTGAGGAATGTCTTGCAACTGAGGAAATTCTTTAACTATCTCATTGTTATTTCTTTCTTTCCCAAAGTAAGCTTTTGTATTTAAACAATAGGGAAATCCACGATTATGGTGATAACAAGGAAGGTTGTCATAGGCTCCTAGGAATTCAGCTAAGGAATCATCAGTGGGAAAAACATCCAAAGCGAAGACACTAGAAGAGTCGCAGTCAATATACTTTGGATATTTTATTAAGAGAGAAATAGAGATAACATTAACACTAATGAATGGTCTCTTGGAAGCTTTAGTACGCTTAAAAGGATTTTAGCCAAGCCCAAATGATGTATCATGGAAGTTATTTTCCGAGGGAACTTTTATCCCTTGTTTTTGGGCACCGCAACCATTACTATTATATCCACACTTAGCTAGGATGTGAAAACCAGGACCATAAAGGCTAGCCATTTCTAAAAGAGAAGGGGCTTTTTCATGAAGTAAGGGATCAAAAGCCTCTAAATTGGAAGCAAGGGGAAATGAAGTCTGAGAACCCATCACAAAGTTATTACTCAATGGCTTGGATAAAGTAGGCTACTTTTTAGGTTCTTCTTCTTCTTTTTTCTTCTTTTCAACCTTGGGTTTTCTAGGGGGAATTTCGTATTCTCCTATGAAACTAGGATTAAAATCGAGGGATCTCCAATCATCTTCTGCAAGAATCTTTTTAGGAGAGAAGACATCATCAGTGGTAGAATTAGGTTGAGAAGGATTTTCTTCAGAAACCTTAGGTTCATTTGAAAGAGTAAGACCGTTTGAGGAATCCATGGGAGAGGAACTAGAGGTAGGAGGTATACTTGAGGGAAGAGACATACTAGTAGGAGGGGAGGTTTTGGAAGAATCGTCTAAGATAGTTGGGGAAGAACCAGTTGAGGAAGATTTAGATGTTGATGTTTGTAAACAAGCTTGGAGATTGGTATCACCTAGCAAGGTATGTCTTATTGTTGTAAATGAATTTGACCTACCTATGCAATGTAGAGGGGACAACTTGCATGCTATGAATCCAAGGTCTCGCTAATAACATGTTATATGTCAAATTTTCAAGCATAACATGAATAGGTGTAGATAAAGCAACAGGGCCTACCTTAACAGGCAAGGTAATGATACCTAATGAGGATTTAGTAACATTATCTAAGGCTTAGATAGTAAGAGAATCGGGCTTAATGAGAGATGTATCGACATTAATTTTATGCAACAAGTTAATGCTACAAACATTAAGGCCATAGCCATTGTCCACTAATGTTCATCTTATTGCACTATTGTTTATGATAACCACAATCATTAAAGGATCAAATTGATGTTGGATTTCACTAGTAGGTAACTCATCTTGTGTTAACACAATTTGAGCCTTAGGAGATGTTATAGAGTCAATCAAGGAAGCCATATTATTGGATGTCACTGCAGGTGCGACATTCAAAGTTTTCAGGGCATCTTGTAACATTCCATGATGAGCTGAAGAAGTTTGAATCAAATCCCAAAGGGATATCTTGGCAGGGGTAGCTTTGAGTTGTTCAAGAAGATCATATTCTTTACCAAGAATTTGTGAAAAGTGAGGTGCTTGAGAAAGAATGGGTTAAGGATTAGGAAAGGAATTTGGGATAACCAGAGGAGGATTAGGTTGCCTATTGTTTCTTGTGTTATAAGTGTAGGAAACTGCATGATGGCTCTCCTTAGTTATTTGTTTAGCATAACTATAAGGAATCTTAGTGGGATTTCCTCCTTGCATAGTAATGACAGGTTTGTTAGGAATACTAAAGGAATCATGACTATATCTACCTTGAACAGTGAAAAGGGGTTGGTTGGGAAGTTGTGAAGTTGAAAAAGGATAAGAGCCTTGGACTACAAAAAGAGGCTTGCTATGTTCATTGGTGCTTGGGAGTTTTAAACATCAAAGGATTATTTTTTAGGGATTTTGGGGTTATAAAAGTTGGTCTCTTCTTAAAATCTTAAGGATTTACAGTGAACATAGTAATAGGGTTCGTAAGGGTTGACCCTTTCAAGATTCTAGAAGTTGTGCATTTTCAAATCCATGCACTCTAACACCATTGCATCAAGTCTAGCATATGTAGTTGGCCAAGATATTGAGGGGGTTTGATATTTTGGGTTTAAGGGTTGGCAACCTTATTTAAGGAATTTAAGTTTTTTTCTTTAATATACAAGAGGATGCTTGTGAGTTTTTTAGATTTACATTAGGGTATGGGCTTTAGATATTATGGTTTTGGTGATTTAAGGGCTTGCAACCAAATTCTTTGTGTTAAGTTTTTAAGACATTGGTTTTTACGAGATTTAAGCAGTTGGCTTTCTTTTGGGCTTTAATAGTTTGTGTTTTCTTATTCAAAGATGTTTTTGTGTTTTTGCATTCAAAGGCTTGTGTTTTTGCATTCAAGGTTCAAGGTTGTACAAGTTTGGGTCTAGCATGTGTTGTCTAGGCTTTAAACATTTATTTGTTGTTTAAATTTGATAGCTTTGGTGATTTAACGATTTGTAAACTAGCATTTAAAGGTTCAAGGTTGTGAGTTTGGGGTTTAACCTTTGTTGTCTAGGTTTAATCATTTATTTATGTTTGGGTTTTATGATTTTAGAATCTTTTGAGTTTTTAATAATTGGGATGATTTGGGGTTTAAGTTTCTCAAGGCATTGGAGGTATTGGTGGTAGGAAGTTTAAAACATTGGAGGGCTACTTTTTAAAGGATTTTAGGGTTTAAAGTTGGTCTCTTTTTAAAATTTTATGGATGTTTAGAGTGAGCATAGTAATTAAGTTTGTAAGGGTTGACCCTTCTAAGATTCTAGTAATTATAAGTTTTAAAATTCATGCACTCATCTAATCCAAATTGCATTGAGATAAGCACATGTAGTTGGCCAAGATATTGTGGAGTAACAAAGGTAGAAACTAAAATTTGCTAAGGTTTGATGCTAACCATTGGAAGATAAATGGTGGCATAGATTTCAAGGGTTTTAGGGAGATCTTATGGGTTTTCAAATTAAGTTTGGGGGTTTTTCTATTTGGGATTTTAGGGTTGGTAGCCTTATTTTAAGGAATTTAAGTTTTTTTTGTGTAATATACAACATGATGCATGTGTATTTTTTCATATTTACATTGGGGCATGGGGTTTAGATTTCATGGGATATGGGGTAAATAGATTTTATGGTTTTGGTGATTTAAGGGTTTGCAACCTAATCTTTATGTGTTTTAGGTTTTTAAGACGTTGGTTTCTAAGGAGTTTGAATAGTTAGGTTCCTTTTGGGCTTTAATAGTTTTTGTTTTTGCATTCAAAGGCTCAAGGTCGTACAAGTTTGGGGTTTGGCATCTGTTATCCAAGTTTTAAGCATTTATTTATTGTTTAGATTTTATGGTTTTGGTGGTTTAAGGGTTTACAATCTTGCATTTATGTGTTTTAAGTTTTTACGACCTTTGGGTTTTTTGGGTTTTGATAGTTGAGTTCCCTTTGGTTTTTAACATTACTTTTTATTTTGCATTCAAAGGCTTGTTGTTTTGCTTTCAAAGAGGTTTTTTATGTTTTTGTGTTCAAAGGCTCAAGGTTGTAAGTTTGGAGTTAAGCATTTGTTGTCTAGTTTTTAAGCATTTATTATGTTAGGGTTTGAAGAGTTTAGAATCTTAAGAGGTTTTAGTAGTTGGAAGATTTGGAAGTTTTAAAAACTGGAGGGTTAATTTTTAGGGATTTCGGAGTTTAAAGAATTTAGAGTGTACATAGTAATAGGAGTTGTAAGGGTTGACCTTTTCAAGATTCTAGTAGTTTAATAGATTTTGATTTGATAGATTAGTTTTTTAAGGTTAAAAGTTATTAGTTTGTAGTTGGATTCTAGGGGATTCTCATGAGTTTTTTAGATTACATTGGGATATAGGGATTAGATTTTATGGTTGATGATTTAAGGTTGCAATCTAATCTTTATGTGTTTTAAATTGTTAAGACAATGGTTTTTTAAGGGGTTTTAATACTTGGAGTTTCTTTTGGGTTTAATAGTTTGTGTTTTTACATTCAAAAGCTTTTATGTTTTTGCATTCAATGGCTCAAAATGTTTTTGCATTCAAAGGAGTTTCATTCTTTTTCATTTAGAGGCTCAACGTTTTTGCATTTAAAGCCTCAAGGTTGTGAGTTTGGGGTTTAGGATTTGTTGTCTAGGATTTAAGCATTTATTTATGTAGGGTTTTAAGAGTAGAGAATTTTTTGAGGTTTTAATTATTGGGATGATTTAGGGGATTAAGGTTCTTCAGGTATTGGTTCTTTTGTGTTTTAAATATTAAAGGGTTGTTTTTTAGGGATTTTGGGGTTTTAAAAGTTGGTTTTTTTAAGGATTTTGGGGTTTTAAAAGTTGGTCTCATTTAGGATTGAAAAGATTATACTATACATTGTAATAGGGGTTGTAAGGGTTGACATTTTCAAGATTCTAGTAGTTATGAATTTTCAAATTAAGCTCGAGAATTTAGTTCCCAGGTGATTCGCAAGTTATAATCCAATTCTCATACTAGCATCCTTCTTGTTCAATGGCCCACTTCATTATCTCTTACATGTTCAATCAAGACCACCTCATTGATACATATGTGCATGCATCCAACTACCATTACATAAAGACTAGCACATGTTGTTGATCAATATATTATTATGGAGTAATAGAGGTAGGAACTAAAATTCAGCATCCTTGGAAGATAAATGGTGTCATAGCTTTCAAGGGTTTAAGGTGGATCTTATGGGTTTTCAAATTAAGTTTGGGGGTTTGATATTTGGGGTTTGGGGTCATTCTTGATATTTAAGTAATTTGAGTTTGTGGTTTAATATATGGGTTTTAAATATTTATGTCAAGATATGGGATTTAGTTTTTATAGCTATAGTGGTTTAAGGGTTTGTAATCTAATCTGTGTTTTAAGGCTTTGCATTCAAAGTGGCTTTTTTGTGTTTGTTGTCTAGATTTTAAGCATTTATTTATGTTCTAGGGTTTTGAGAGTTTACATCTTTAGACGTTTTAATGATTGTGGTGATTTGGGAATTTTAAATTTTGAAAGATTTCTTTAGGGGTTTTGTGGTTTCAAAAGTTGGTTTAGGGTTTTATTTTGTTTTAAGATTTTCAGGATTTAGAGTGTACATAGTGATAAGGTTCCTTTCAAGATTATAGTAGTTTAATAGATTTTGATTTAATGGATTAGTTTTTTAAAGGTTAAAAATTAAGTTTGTAGATTTCAAGGACCTTTGTTAGATTTATGGGTTTAGAGATTTTAGTTGTGGATTTTAAGAGTTTGTGGATAGTACACATTGTTTAATATGATAATATTTTCCACATTCTGCTGCTTGGGGTTTTATAGATAGATGGGTATTTTCCATGGCTGATGCATTTCTTAAGAAACTGATTCAAAGGCTTAACAATTAGCAAATAGCTCAACAATGCGATTAGCAAAAACAATAAAGCACAAGGCAGCAAACAAACTTGCAGCAAGTGACCCATCTAATTGAAATAAGGGTGCCCACGAGGTCCTTAAACCTGTGCCAATTCCCGGTTTCAAAATATGATCAGGGCAAGGACAGCAAAATGCACACACCTGAAGATGAAGACAATTGGATGTACCAGTCATTGATTCCTAATTATGCACAAGCAAATAGCTCAACAATGCGATTAGCATAAACAATAAAGCACAAGAAGGCAAACAAACTTGCAGCAAGTGACCCATCTAATTGAAATTAGGGTGCCCCCGAGGTCATTAAACCTGTGCCAATTCCCGGTTTTCAAAATATGATCAGGGCCAGGACAACAAAATGCACACACCTGAAGATGAAGACGTGATTTAATAGAGATTTAGAGTCGTTGATTCCTAAAAAACTGATTCAAAGGCTTAACAATTAGCAAATAGCTCAACAATGCGATTAGCATAAACAATAAAGCACAAGAAGGCAAACAAACTTGCAGCAAGTGACCCATCTAATTGAAATTAGGGTGTGCCCCCGAGGTCCTTAAAGCTGTGCCAATTCCCGGTTTTCAAAATATGATCAGGGCAAGGACAACAAAATGCACACACCTGAAGATGAAGACGTGATTTAATAGAGATTTAGTGTCGTTGATTCCTAATCATGCGCAAGCATATAAATAAAACAAGGGCTGCTGATTCCTAATCATGCGCAAGCATATAAATAAAACAAGGGCTGCTGATTCCTAATCATGAACAAGCATATAAATAAAACAAGGGCTGCGGTTCTGCTATAGTTTCTGCTTAAAGCAAAAAAAATCGCAGAAATGTATAAACTAGTTAAATGAATTGCATGTACTAGTCATTGATTTCTAATCATGCACAAGCAACTCTGCCTAATGCAAAAAAAAAAATAGCAGAAATGTATAAACTAGTTACATTAAAACAGCTCTTACTTGGTGCAGATGAATATAGCGAAAACAGAGATGCGTGATATAATAATAGAAACCTATACACGGTTAGACAATTCTACTTTCTTGTCTATGATATAAATTATACTAAGTATTTCCTCTCTTTAGAGTTTTGGTGGACAAAGGTAGAATTGTCTATGATATAAATTATACTAAGTATTTCCTCTCTTTAGAGTTTTGGTGGACAAAGGTAGAAGACCTGTTTTCAGCCTTAATGTCCTGAAGAAACAGAAAGGAACAAGTACAAAAGGATTCTACTAAAGAGGGCATGTTAAAAGGACTTGTATCAATTTGTATATATCAATTTATAGCTAGAATGTATACATTTGTAAATTACTGAAAAAAACTAGTATACTTAGATTCAAAAAAAAATATAGGTAAAAATAATGCCGATAGATATCACATAATTGTCTTACATGTTTATTAGTTGTCAAGAAAGACATGGCGCCGAATAATGCTGCAATCTTTCAATCTAATTAAAGATGTAACAGTTTCATATAGACAAGTGACAAGAGTAATAAAATAATACTTATAAAGAAACTGAAACATGCATGCATTTACCTATCATCTACACATCATTGTAGATGCCTCTCGACATAACTAGATAAATCTCACAAAATTAAAAAGATAATCTGAAAATCAAGACTGATCCCTAAAATAAATGTAGTTAAGATCAATCAATAATTGTAAAAGAATATTTTGTACTGAGACTCGTAGAGACCAAATTTGCCTTAAATTATCCCACATCTTGTTTGATATTACCAATGTCTCTGAATATCTATAACTTGCCTTATATGGTGCAATCCAATATGACACACCCACATCTTGTTTGATATTACCAATGTCTCTGAATTCATGATTATCTATTATTTGCCTTATATGGTGCAATCCAATATGACACCCATGAAAAACTCGGACCAATAAGCTCAAGGCTGCATATTTTGCACCTGTCAACATTTTCTAACAAAAAAAAAAAAGGAACTGGTAAGACATGTACAATTGGGTATTTCCTCCACCCTCTACATCTTCATAGTGAATAATTAACATCTTTATGTTACAAAAATAAGGACAACTTTTAGACTTTGCAGGCTAAAAAGTTACGGCTAAAAGTTATAGTCTTACTTTCAAATTTAATATCAATTTGACTATCAATAAGCTCATTTCCCTTCAGAACCTCTCAAGTCCATCCCCTTGTGTGTAGGGTTATTTTTAGGATGCATAGCAATGAATACAACAAATGCCAACCATAATAGAATACTTTCAAACTGAAGAGGTACTAGAGTACTCAGAGCCCAACCCACAACTTATCAGCTCCCTAGAATTGAAAAAATAAATCCTTCAGTAAGGGTTAAGAGTCACACGAATCACCAGAATTGGCCTTATTACATACCCTTTTCAACTCCAATGCCAATTTTCTCAAATCCTTCAATAACAATTCAAAGCAAATGAGACACAAAGCTCAAAACACCAGATTTCAGTTAGATCCCAAAACAACAAAATCGAAGTCGAAACAAAGAATCGTATTTATATCTTTGAACCCTAAAATGCCCATAAGAATGACAGATTGATAATCGTAAAATTCTAATTTCATGTGGAAATTCCAATAAGCGAGCTACCAAAAACACTTCAAGAAATGAGTACATGTTGAAATCCACGAAACTAGTAGCTACCAACATCACTAAAAGATTGTAGACATTGCATGACGAGAAACGAACGCCTGAATAACTTGTTCACTGTGTATACCCAACACTCAACAAATATAACTGTAGCTTGTGCTGCATAGTTATACAGCCGATCCTTCACTACCAATCTGGTACCATTTAAACATTTGGTCCACCATGGCAGGGGTTCAATGAGTCCCTTGGCAGGCTATTTCATAATAAATTCATAAAATCTAAACTTATAAATCTAACAGCCATCAATATGAACAACACCATAGTAATTTATTGATCAATATGAACAACACCATAGTAATTTATTGATCAATATGAACAACACCATAGTAATTTATTGGTAACGCCGATCCTTCACTACCAATCTGGTACCATTTAAACATTTGGTCCACCATGGCAGGGGTTCAATCAGTCCCTTGGCACGGTATTTCATAATAAATTCATAAAATCTAAACTTATAAATCTAACAGCCATCAATAGAATCTGTTCAACCAAAGAATAAAACTCAGCAGAGTAAATAAAATTTGCAAAATACAATAATTTCAAATCCATACCATTATAACAATTAAACAAACAATTTCAAATCCATACCATTATAACAATTAAACAAACAAGTACAATAATTTCAAATACAATTCAAATCAAATGAGTCTCAAGACTCAAAACACCAGTATTCAGATTCCACAGCAGAGTAATAATTATATGTTTTCTTGTGGATTGTTGTAAGAACCAACCTTGTTCACCAAAAGTCACCTATATTACATTACTCAATACAATATACCCAAAGTCACCTATATTACACTACTCAATACAATATACAAAGTCAGCAATTTTATATCCAAGATGCAGTCAGAAAACAATTCATAAAATCTAACAGCCACCAACATGAACAATTTCATAGTAATTCATTATTGCCCTAACAGATTATCTGAAATTAAATAAAAAAGGGTAACAAACCAGAATGCATCACTTTTAAGGTATACGATCAGTAAAATTCAACATAAAAGAGGCTAGTTACAAAATATAGCAGAATAGAGCGCAGGAAATAAATAAAATAAAATAAAAAAGAAGTAGAAAGTGATAGCTACAAAATCAAGCGCTATAAAAATGGGATGACTTGAGGCCAACTTTACTACTCCTGGTAGGAAAGTACATGCCTTTTTCGGCTCCATTTGAATGTCCAAACATCTGAAGGTCCAGCTTTTCGAAGTCCATCTCTAACATGACTTTTCAATCTGCCAAACCAGGCTTTTCTAAATTGATGCCTTTCATAGAATGCAACTTAAAAAAAGGAACTAGAAATAGTTTAGAAATATAGCACCTTCAAGCATCTGACCAAAGATGTACAAAGATTTCAACACAGCTGAGACAAAACTCAGAAAATCGACAAACATTAACCTATCCATATCAACCCTCTAGAACCTATGTACCATGCCCTAGCACCATAAAACGAGCTAAGCAAAAATGATTAAAACAGGGGAAAACCTGAGAGAGCAGACCAGCACATATAACAACAGTTCATACCATATAAAAACACCTACGATCAACTGTCACCAAATTTCTTATCTAACTTGTCAATTGTAGGACTTGAAATATTTTTCCAAAGACTTAACTCTTATAAGGAACGACCAGCAGAGTGGAAATATCTAGATCCAGGTCACAGTCAGAAAAAAAGCCCAAGATAAACATGCGCACCACACTGCTTAGTACCATCTGCAACAAACATCCACCAGGATCAACATCTCCACTAGGAGAAACACAAACATTGTAACAGACACCTTTATCATCGACACTAGAATAGCTAGCATTATCTTCAGAAACAAGAAGAAAGGAATCCGCCTGAAGAGTATCAAAATAACTAGACTATTGACAAAAGCCATTGACCACAAATAACTTACTAAATTGGCCATTCATCATGATCATAAATTAAATCCATCTGACTACGATAAAACTTCAAATAGAGAGAAAATAGAGCAGACAAATCTGCAGAAGACTAATATAATCCATACCATTATAGCAATTGAAAAAACGATTACGATAATTTCAAATCATATCCTTCAATAACAATTCAAAGAAAATGAGACTCAAGACTCAAAACACCAGTATTCGGATCCAAGAACTGGAAAGCCCAAGTCAGAAACAGAATAATTATATGTTTCTTGTGGATTGTTGTAAGGACCAACCTTGTTCACCCAAAGCATTACAGGGTCACCTATATTACACTGCTCAAACAACAAATTATATTACAAGATGCAGTCAGCGAAAATATAGAAACTCAGAAAATCTAACAGCCATCAACATGAGCAACTTCATAATAATTCATTATTGCCCAGAAAGCTTATCTGAAATTAAATAAAAGAGAGTAACAAACCAGAATGCGTCTCTCTTGGGTATAGAATGAACAAATATATGAGTACAATACTGCATAAAATATTCTATAAAATTTATATAATAGAATAGAGTGAAAGATTGAGCGCACCAGACCGATTCCAAGGCAGACCATTATAGTAGTGGCACACCAGCTCCTAGAATTGGACAAACATGAGCTTCCCGATGGCTGCCAGGGCGATTCTGATGTTGCCCATGGAAACCCCAATTGGAGTGCCCTAGAATCGCCGCCATTGAAACCACAATATGGCCTTCGAGAAAATCTAGGGAAGCGGCCAGGAAGGCCAGAGCTAGCTCATGCCGACCCAAAACTTCAGAAGCGCCACATCTGACCTACAAAACAGAGAAAAACATTTCAAGCCGCGCCCCACAGTTTCCACTCAGGAAAACTGATATTGAACTGTTTATAAATGATCTGAGGCTGCCTCTATATAAATAGAGAAATCAACGGTCGCTTCATCAACGGTCCTTTCATCAACGACATTATTCTATAAAAAGGAAAAAAACACAGGCGGTTTCATCAACGGCACTATTCTATAAAAAGAAAAAAACACAGGCCCTTTCATCAACGACATTTTTCTGTAAAACGCAAAAAAAAAAAAAAAATAGGTCGTTTCATGAACGGCACTATTCTATAAAAAGGAAAAAAAACAGACCGTTGCAATGGTCATCCAGCCCCTCAATAGTTATCCAGACCAACAATGGTTATCCAGCCCCTCAATCGTTACCCAGACCAACACTGAGCAACATAAGCAGGGAATAGTTATATAGACTACACTGAGCAACATAAGCAGGGAATAGTTTGAAATAAAAGTCGCGAAATATCAGTTCCAACGGAAACAGTCGGACACATATTGGCAATAATTATATTTCAAAAGTTTATATTATATTTCGGAGAGTTCCTATATAACTGATTTTTATTTTTACTTTCTTTTTTTAAATTACAAAGCGTCTCGAATTTAATAATTTAATTAATATTATAATTTCATAAAATAATTTTTTGCCTTTCGATAATTTTTAGAACTAATTCCATTGAATATTATTGCTTTTTAATAATAATTTAATATTTAAAAAAATAATTTAATTATTTATTTTTCAATTAATGACATGAGATTTCCACTATTCATTGTTTTGATCAATGTTGCTTTTAGATTAGATTTTTCATCAAGGTTTTGAATCACACTACGTAATCCATCATCACCATGAAGAATGCTAAGGAGAATGAATATTGTTGCACACTATAGAAGACTAAAAAGAAGAGGGAAGGGAGGGTATAGGTAGCATAGGAAACAAGGAAAAAAAAATATATCTAAAAAATGAGTGCCACGTAGTGGCAAGGACTTGTTATAGACTTGTTGTATATTGTAGTATAAGTAACAAGTATAGTAGTAGAAGTAATAAATATAATAAAGTAAGTATATTATAATAGAAGTAACAACTATATTGTAGTAATAATTCCTAATGGCGCTCCGAAGGTGTTTGAAACTCTTGGGTGTTGCAGCTAGGGTTTCTTCTTTAGGGGCTAAGGTGATTTTCTTTTGCAATGACCGGTTGAATAACGGGTTAACTGGGTCGAGATGCAAGATGGCAGATGTGAAAAAGCCTGCTAGTAATGGCGAAGTTGAAAGCTTGGTTTACCATATGCAAAGGAATGACTTTGGTGGTTTCTTGGACGACTCGACCTCAATTGGTTCTGGTGGCACACAAACAGCAAGGGACATGGAGCACTCGCGGCCAACCAAGATTGATCAGATGCTGGGTTTGAATCAAACAGTCGAAATGGGCTATGCCTCAAGGTTGCGATCCCGCTAGGCGCACAAAGCTACAGACTAGCGTTTAGAGTAGGGCGACGTGAGGAATGGGGGATTTAATCCCAACATTAATTGCCATTGTGGTGGACCTAAATGCGAAGGTGGAGGATGAAATCACTTTGAATATTTATGTTTTCTCCAATCTTCGTGTTATTGGCCGATTTAGGGGCCTTTGGCCAAGCCTTCTAGAGTTGCACTCTTGGATTTCTGCCCATTGGGAACCTATTCTTATAGGTCGTGTTCAAATTTATCCTCCAACAAAAGGGTTTTTAATAATTATTTTCAAGAACAGTCTGAACATAAATAAGGTGTTATGTGAACATTTCTGGTGTTGGGAGGACAAGTTCTCTCTGATGCTGAAGCCTTGGCATCCTGACTTTAATCC
This sequence comes from Cryptomeria japonica, assembly GCF_030272615.1. Taxonomy (NCBI): domain Eukaryota; kingdom Viridiplantae; phylum Streptophyta; class Pinopsida; order Cupressales; family Cupressaceae; genus Cryptomeria; species Cryptomeria japonica. Next base: position 531,754,868 of record NC_081405.1, on the reverse strand, counting down.
ATCTACAAAAGCTTTTGAGAAAATGCCTCTATGGGTAAGGCTCCCTAATCTTCCTCTCCATTTGTGGTTTGATTCTCTTTTGGAAGCAATTGGAAATGCGCTTGGGGACTTCTTGATGGTAGATATTGATTCGTCAAGTCTTCTACATTCCACCTATGCTTGTTTGTTAGTTGAAATGGATATTTCTAAAGGGTTGCCTGTTGAAATCTTGATTAAAACATCAAAGGGATCCTGGGTTCAATCTCTGAACTACGAAAGGACCCCCTTTAGGTGCAGAAGAAGTTTTCAAACAGGACATGTGGTTGCACAATGTGACAGAGATAGAATGCCTAGGGAAGCATCTTGGTGGAAAGATGCTATTGTACAACACTACACGGTTGAGAAGAAGGCTGAGAAACAGAGGAATTTTTCCCAAGTACCTGGTAGAGGAGGCAAAGCATAGGCCTCAAGAGACATCCCCTTAGGTTGGTTTTTCTATTGGCAGTAGTGTTGATGATGTGTGGATGAATTCCCAATCTAATGTGGAAGGCACTCTTGGTGAGTTGGGTTCACAACCTTCTAGGGTTGTCACATCTGAAAGTGAGACGGTGTCGATCAACACTACACCTATTGGGAGGGAGAAAAAGAGAACTGCAGAAGCACACGAGGAAGTGGAGGAGTGTTGACAACCACTTTCAACAAGAGGGAAGGATTTTCGGGGTAGGGAGGATGGCAAATTGTAACTTACTAGAGTGGAAGGAGGCAACCAAAGTGGAAGATGGTTGGATGATTGTGAAAAGCAAGAAATTCAAAAAATCAAAGGCATGGACTTTGATATGACTCTTTGCTCTCATACGAAGAGTGGAACAAAATGCAAATCTTGATTGATATCTTTGTAAATGTTGTAGGATGGATTTTGTTGGTGGGTGTTCTCTAGTTCCAGTAGTTAAGTTTGTGATTGATGCAAAGTTGTTAAGAAATGTAATTTTATTAATAACTATTAATAAAATATATCTTATTACCGATAAATAAAAAAACTATATTGTAGTAGGGGCAATAAATATAGTAAAAAAGTATTGAGTAGTATAGTTGGTTAATTCCATAATTTATCGAATTAGTCTAATAAGAGTTGCAAACTTCAATTTCAGATTCATATCAAATTTGTAGTAATGAAAATTAGTTATAATATAAAAATAATTTTTAGTTCAAAAGTATTCAGTTCATAGATATTTTTTCATATATATCAAATCTAAAACTAAACACTTGTAAATCTTAATTCATTATTCTAAATTAAATTGATAATAGTTATTGTGTGTGAGAAAATGTGAATCAATAAATAAAAGCATAAAACACACACCAATGAAACATTATATCAAGGAATTCATACAATAAGCAAAATTAATCAAATCCCCTCCTTAATGGAGTCTTATTGTCCTCTATCTTCAAGGACCTTGTGGATCTTTGGATTGGCTCTCAGTGGTTGGATGATCTACAAGATGACTACTTGAAGAACGAGTGTTACCTATCATGATTCTAAATTCTAAATGCAAAATGCTAGATAAATGATCATGATCCGAGATTGATATAACAACTATGCTAAGATGATGGATACAAAAAGACTATAATGTTCATATGTTGGATGAGAATAGAAAATTGTAGTATGTAGGCCTAATAATGCAAGATTAATGAGAGAGAGCCCTTATGACTAGAAATGAGGGGATATTTATAGATTTTCCAAGGCATGAGCCTAGGTGGCAGGAATCAATGGTCTGGATTCGATCTAGAGAGATGGATGGTTAGAGATGAAGAGGTTAGAGAGAAAAGGGGATCTTGTTCCCTTCATGAGAACAAAATGCCAAGTGGAAGATGGAGGAAAAATGGAGAGAAGGCCAAGTGTCCTTAGTTTGTTGAAACTGACATGTGTCTCTTAGGTTGTTGAGTTGGTTGAGGATAACTGATTAATTAAATATTTAAAAATATTTAATTTGTGAGACATGTTGATGTGGCATAATAAGACAAATGGTTAGATGAGGTGGAGGGTGGTTATAAGTTAGGATCCATGTGACTTTATTTTAATTAAATTTGTTTAATTAATTACAAAATGAAGAAAATGATTTAAGATACGAAGAATTTAGAAAATGAAGTATATAAATATAAGTAGAAGAATTAAAAATTATTAATTAAATAACTTGTATTTAATTAATTCTATCTAGACCAAATTTTAGTGTATACATGTTGCCCCTCCTTGAAGTGATGTGTTTGCGACACATTGGTTCAAACAAAATTTGCTTTGATGCCCCAAACATTGATAACACTAATAAAGATTTCTTATTGTCGAGTGATGATGTGCACATGCCCCCTCGGGAGATGAATTGATGAAGTTTTTTGAGTTTTTTGAGTTTTTCGACACTTTTTGTTGAAATTTTAATGATTTTTTTTAAAAAGAAGATTTTTTAGGATTTTTTGAAATTTTTTTAACTTTTAGGATTTTGAGACCGATTCATCTCTCGATAAAATGAATGAATTACGCTGCCAATTAATTAGTTTGAGAAAGTGGAAAATACACCCCCACTTAATTACCCATTTTCACCCCTTAAGGTAAAAAGTGAAAAAGATTGACCATTTGATTTCATTTGTGCATTGTGAGTGAAGAAGAGAGCTTGGAGCAAAATGGTGATCCTATATCATACTCACATATTCGAGCGAGTTCAATGATATTAGCGACTATCAGCATATGGACCTCTGATACGTACCCCAAAAATCCTCCTTTTGTTATAAAAAAAAAAAAAAATTTGCACGCTTTTTAGGTTTTTTAGCTCAGGTAAAACACGTTTTAGCACATACGAAGGGAAATTTAGTGCTTAGATTAACTGTTTTAGTGCATAGGATGGTAGGGCACAAATTTAGTGCATAGGCCAGATTTCTCAACGCATCAGTTAGGTTTTCTAGCGCATAGGTCTTTTTTGTGCATATCCTGCATAGATTAGTGCATAGAGTAGGTATTCTAGTGCATCTATTGATTTGGCGCATAGGTTGAGTTTACCAGTTCATTGATGGCCCAAATTAGCGCATTGATGATCTTAGCACATAGATGCACTATTTTAGTGCAATGATGACACAGATTAGCACATGCACACCAGAGGAATAGAATTTGATTTTTCTTCTTCCTTTTTGATATTTGTCGATTGCATCAATATTTGTGTTGATTTTTGATAGAATAGATGATGATTGACCTCATGATAAATGCAAATCAATGATAGGCGCTCAACGAGATTTGATTGAAATCTCTTATGAGTTGATTAGGTTTGATAGATAAATTGATTGATCAAATGCTGACTTCTGATATGTTATGATTATAAGAGAATTTGAGAGTACTACGATCTAAGGAGCGATACTCGAAGACTTGGTGATTGATTCCTTGTCTGGTGCAAGCGGATTTAGATATCATTGTGAGATGCAGTTGGTCCTCTTTTATTGAAATGCCCCAGTATAGGATTAACAGGGGATTATTGACTGCATTGGCAGAGAGCTGGCATAGCGACACCAACACTTTCCACTTGGCGACCAATGAGATGACAGTTATTCTAGAGGACGTGTACCGAATTTTGAGGATCCTGGTGGTTGGAGAGTTGATTATATACAACCACACTGAGCAGGGAGGTATTGATGCTTTGAGGAGGATCTTCGATGATGATGAGATATGTGGTTATGAGATCCCGTGGCAGGATATGTTGGATTTGTATGAGCCACTACCATCAATGCTAGTTGGCTTTGTTGGAGGTTTCTTATTTCCCAACCATAGGTCGAATGGACTATTAGTCAGTTGAGGTAGAGTACTTGAGAGCATGATTACAGAGGGTGCTCGTGTATGCTTGTGCATTTATATCATGATCTTCATAAGGTGGTATATCTTGGAGCCATTTGTTGGAATCCAAGAACACTCAAAGGGGGGTGAATCAGTGTTTTACCGGAATGTTCAATTTTAACCTTATTATAACATGCATTCACCAACTGGTAAACCAGTACATATATAATTGAAAGAAGTAAAGAAATCAATAAACCAATCACACAAATTGAACATATAGGAACAAAGCTTACAAAATTGAGTAATGTAAAATGTAAGAAAATAATGATTATACAATTTGAACTTTGTTGGAAGAAGAGGATGACACAATTTCCAAAAATGAAAGGAAATTGGAATTTTAAAATTAGGGCCAAGGGAATACCACTTAATTTTGATATCAAAATTTTTAAAATTAGGGCAGACTATAATTAACCTCTTAATTTTAAAAAATTTCTTGAAATTCGAAATGTTAAATTTTGGAGGTATTTCTGATTCTAGAGGGATAAAAAATCGATAAAATCAGCAAATCTTCTAGATTTAGGCTAGTAAATATAGTCATAACAATCTCCCGAAATTTTGGGAAAAAAGTCGAGGATCGTGGTGGGAACACACATGGTCCGACCAACTTTTTTCGAAATTTTCAGGGATGAATATTACGATGATTTCAAAGCTAACCCCAAAAAATTGGCGAATTTTACGATTTCTAGATGGGCAAAATTAAGGTTCAAATGTAAAAATAGGACCCTATTAGGGCTTTGAAGAAAAAGAGGAATTGAATTGCAAATTTGAACAAGGTCAAACCTAATGGATAGGGACACCTTAGAAAATGTTTAGAAATCTGAATTTGAATGAAATTGAGTGAAATTTGCACAAAATCCAATTAACTATGAAAATTAGGGTTTTATGACTTAACCACTTAAATTTGAAATTTGAATTTTGGGAAAAAGGAGGGAAATTGAAAAATTGAATTGTAGGAATGAAAACAAGTCTGAGAACAATCAAAAATCTGAAAATTAAATGGAAATCCAATTTTTACACAAGTTGAATATGATTTTTGAAAATTAGGGTTTTAACAAGTAACCACTTAATTTTGTAAATTTGATTTGCGAATTGAACAATACAATGAGGAAATTGAATTTGACAAACAAAATAATTTTCAAATCTAAGATAACCACAAGCAATTTTTACAAATCACAAGTTCAATTTTAATTTTAAAAACTAGGGTTTTTAATGATTTAACCACTAAGTTTGCAGAAATTTGAAACTTGCAAATGAAAAATATGCAATTTTGTTCAAAGGAGAGAATGCAAGACGTCGGGTTCACCAAAATATATCGGTGGGTGAAAAATGTGTGAATGAGAGATCAAGAGGAAAACTACCATTTCCCTCCAAGGAGAGATGAGAGTTTCACTACGGATTTTCCTTGAAACACTTTTCACCTAATTACATTGAAGAGAGGGAGAATTCACTAGATTCAACCTCCAAAGAAGAAGATAAAATTCTGAATGAAATGGGAATGATAAGTTCATCCCCACTTCCTATTTGAAATGGAAAGAAAATGATTGAATTGTGCAGTGCAAAAGTGACAAAGAACTGATTATAACTTGAGATCAGAGTATAGGATGAAGTTGTGCACCTGGATCTGGTAGTAATATGTAGAGATGAAGTCGCTCTGCGAATTTGAGTAAAAGTTGCCCGGACCATGGCGGGAATGTACACAGTCCTCCGAAAAATCTGCAAAACGAAAAGGGTTCTTTTGCCTCTACAAATGGAGTCCAAATCCGAAAGTATAGTTGCGCACCTGTAACCTACACACATAAAAGAGAGGGAAAGGGGTTGGGATTGGGGGTTTGCCTTTAGGTCAAACCCAAGTTTTGGAATTAACCAAGTAATGAAAGAAAGTACTTGCAAGCAAATGTAAATGAAAGACTGAAATGTAGATCACCTCAAGGGAGGTTGTGATAGCAATGTTGATAGAAATACTTGTGTGGAATTGAATGTTGGAATCAATCTCCTCTTCAATGGTTGAATCCTTGACTTGAATGCAACACCTAGCCTTGAAGGGAGACTTGAGATGCTCAATGTTTGAAAGGGATGCTTGATTGCTCTTGAACATTTGATCGCAATTTTTCACCTTATTGAACTTATGCAACTTGACCAACTTATCCAAATGAGAGGCCAAATGCAACTTAAATACATGTCAATTAGGGTTAATGAAACTGATTGTTGTCATAGGCCGACATTAGGGGAGTTTTCCTCCTCACTACACAACCTACAATGTATGCTTATGATGGACTTGAAAAGCACTGAGGGGGGGGGGGGGGGGGGGTGAATCAGTGACACCAAATAAAACACTACTTCAAACACTAACCGGTAGATGAACTTAACCAAGCATTTAAACAAAATACATGCTATCCAAAATGATAAAACAACATCCACAAAAAGTAAAGCATCCACCATAACACAAGTTTTTTATACATGGAAAACCCAAATAGGTAAAAACCACGGTGAGATGGAACTCACAAGTTAACTATCTGTAGTAATAGATAACTGATCGGTCAAGGTCTACAAAGTTCTCTGCTAGGAGCGAATCAGAGATCCCAAAGCTTGATTAGAAGCGTATACCCTGTTAAGAGTAACCTCGTTGGAGGATTTGAGAATCCAAACTAATGGATCACCTTGTTAGAGGATTTGTACAATGAAGCTTGCTAGAGCTTACCGGGTTAGGGGATTTGATTTTGTTGTAATGATTAGAAAACAACAAGAATGGTTTGATATGTTCTGAGTAGTACAATATTTGCTTGATCAAATCCTTCTTAGTACATTCAATACTGCTCTTCATCTTAACACTTATCACTCTTTAACAAAAGCTTTCACTCTTGATGCATATCAGTATTCGCATACCATCATTCTCTATCAGTTTTAAATGATTCACTAAGATGTCTTTAAATAGACATTCAAATCTTATGTCGGCCTAAGGAAATCAAAACACAATTTCCTAGGTGCAGTGTATCTAGACAAGTGATCAAAACTCATCACAAAAATGACCGTCAAGAAGTCGATGCTGGTAACTCATCACAAAATCAGATATCGATTAGAACAGTCAATACCGGTTGGAACAAAACAAGTGAATTGTTGTCTTGGAATCTTCCGCTTGATCTCCATCTTCATCTTCATTCTTCATTTTGATGCCGACTTAGTGTAGCCACAGGTTATCTCTTAAGCACATACCAGTTGACAGAAAGTACTGGCTAGAGATAAGCCTTAAACATACCGGTTGACAATGTAAATCAATTGAAGTTACACCGTTAGTCAATGTAATCATATGTGTGTGTGAGAGTGTTTCATCAATGACAACAAGTTATGAATACATTACAATCATCATCAAGCCAACAATCTCCCCCTTTGGCATTAATGGCAACACTTAGAATTTTTTTAGAGTAATACAATACCGCTAAGTGTGCATACACAACAAATTTACACATATACTCATACTCACCCTTAACGCAATACTCCCCCTCAATGCATGCATAAATACAAAAATTTCAAAAACACACATACATATTATTACTCCCCCTTTGACAAGAATGCCAAAATGAAAAAGTAAAATATATATATATATATATATATATATATATATATATATATATATATATATATATCAAAGTGTTCTGCATATATTAACAACTTTTAAAAAGTTCATGCATTGGCTAATCTCATAAAAACATCATTAAAGTTTTGCTTCATCTGTGATAAAGCATTTTCCCATGATTCCAGTATGTTAGCAGTATACTCAAATGTAGACATCAATTGGGAATGGAATTCTTCCATTGAGTCCAGCGTGCAGGTTTTAGGAGTAGCAAGAATAGCTTCTGCATTGGAGTAGGCTCTTTGAAGAATGTCGACTTGTGAGGTGAGCAAACTCTTGAGCTCTTTTAGAGATTGGAGTCTCTTAGCCTTCTCAATATCATTCTTGTCTAATCTGTCATGCAAATCATCTACAGACCGGTCATGAATGGAGTCCTAGAGTGGTATGCCTTGCATATTCTTTCCATTTCTTGCTCGGTTTCAATTTGACTCTTAGAAATGTCAGCATAAAAGAAAGAAACATTGGAGGTAAAGGCAAGATACTTTCCTCCAGATTCAATAGCTTTCTTCAACAGACTTCCATTATGAGATAAAGCCGTTTTGCCACCTTCAATGTTCTTTGCCAGTTTATCTCCATATTTCTTCTTGTGGCTCTTCGCAACAGACATTTGAACAACATCTTCAAGTGACTTGATTTGATCAGATGCATTTGCAACTAACTGACCAAGTTTGCTAATGGGTGTAGGAAGATGTGCAACAGTTGTTTCCGATAGTAAACCAGACAAAATTTCTACTGCATTCTGGATTGTCTCTACTTCAATCCTTTGCTCTTTCAGTCTCTTCTTATGCTCTCTAGATTGCATAACATTAACAATCTTCATCATTTCTGACACCCTCAAAGTGTTTATATCAATGGGTCCTGAAATACTTAAAGAATCATCATCATCATCTTCAAGTAGTTTCTGCTTCGTCGGTTCAGGAGGTACAGTTTTAGTTGAATAGTCGGTTGATTAACTAATGTAACATGTACTTCAATAATTGTAGGAGGCTCCATATCTGGTGCAGCGTTGTCTCTAGATAGGTCTACTATGTTCTGAACATATTCATCAACAAGAATAATGAAATAATCCTTGTTCTTGATTGGATAGACTATGTCAGGTTGAACAATATCCTCTTCATCCATTTCCGGTAGAGGAACATCATCTGTAGTATTATCCTTATTGCTAGAGTGGACGAGTTCTTCCCTCTTTTTTGATTACACAAGCTAGCTGATGTGTCTCAGACTCAATAACTGCCCTTTTTGCATTAAGAAGCTTCAATCTTCTCATTTTAAAATCAAAATATACTTTGTATTGCTCAACTAAAGCACTAATTCCATCTGAGGATAAATTGGGAAAATATTGTACAAATATTTCATCAATAATCTTCTTTTCCAATTGAATAGCTTCTTCCCATTTATCTAAAAGAGTATTATACAAAGAGATTGAAATATCCTTTTCCAAGTCATGCGGAAATCTATTGTAATGACCCAAATAAGTTATTACCTGTTGAATGACTTGCTTCTGCTCATCTTCAGTGAAAGACTCATAATATTCTTTGACATTGTCAAACCTATTTCTTCCTAGTGTATTCATCGTTCTCTCAAAAACTATGTCAGGTTTGTAGGTAGCTATATCAATAGGTGTAGTTGCCTTTGGCACTACCTTTACCTTCTTGGATGTTCTGTCGGTTATTTTTTCCTTCTTCAGAATCTGTTCCCTCATACTCTGGTTGCAAAATCAATTTTCGATTTCTCTTCTTTGGTGCACTCTCCTTCTTTACATATACTTTAGGTGTCGATTCCTTTTTGGTTAGGACACTCCGAGTCACCCTTGTGGTCTTTTTCACAAGAGACTTCTCATCAAACTTCTTTTTCTTTCCTTTCACCTTAGCTACAGGTACAGTACCAGTTTCTATAGGTACAACTTGGACTGCCACAATGTCCAATTTTACCTTTTGTTTATCTTTAGGTGATGCTAACAGGGTATTAGCATAGCCAACCAATAAATCATGATTAGCCTCATAGCTCATATCTTCCATCTCTTCCTCTCTAGGCTGAATTGCTTGCATCAAGCAAAAGTCAGTGGTAACAGTGAAGACTATGTCTTTTGCAAAGTGTTTTACCACATCTTCAGGTAACCTCATTCTCATGCTCATCTTTTTCTGAAATTCATTAAAATACTTATTCAAGGCAGCTGAAAAAGTATTCTTCACAGCCTTAATCTTGTTCTTGATCTGTGCATTGACTGGTAGGTTCTTTTGACCATTCAATATCCCCAATTCTCGGTAGGAAGTTCTGAAAATAGAAAAATATTCCAGCTAATAGCTGACCATATTTGAACTTTTGAGTGTTGTCCTTCTTAATGGATTCCAAATTTTGAAATAATTGACTTCTAATGGCTTCAGAGATATCATAATTTGCATTATCAGCAATCATTCTATGTGTTGTATGAATTGCTGCAGATGGAACACTATTAAGTCTATTGGAGTAAAATACCCGATAGCCTATCACCATTGTTGTTAGTTTCACTGCAGGGTCTCTAATATTGTTGATAGAAAAAGAACGCTTATCAGATGTAGAACCGGTTAATTTGAAGATAGTATCCTTTGAAATTTGTCTTAGCACAGGAATTTCACTGGTTGAGAAATAACCAGTTACAACCTTAATAGCTTTCTTGGTTATTGTGTGAGTCCTTTCTAAATACATGGACTCGACTCAAAATGATTCTTATGTGTTCTTCCTCAAAATCTTCAAGAAAGTAGGCGGCATTATGAAAACCTTTTTAAAAAACCCTAGCATATTTTGTTTCAATCTTTTCATTCTTATCACAGAGTGATTTCAACTGTGTATAGATGTGTAGAGTTCCTAAATCTTCTATCTTGCAATCTATATAATTGGACAAGTCACCTTTGACCACAACATCGCTTGGGACTTGTGACAATGCATTATAAGACATAATTTGATCTGCCTTTAGAGCTTCCTCAGGCTCAGCAATGATCATCAACCTCTCTACAGACTTAGAAGTAGATGCCATTCTAGATAAGTAAGTTTCGAAGCGGTATACTCAAAGAAATACCTTGTTTCTTGTGCGTCGCTCCGCTTCCCGGTTGAAATGCCCAGATGCACACCAATTCACCGCTCTGCAACTTTCGATTCAAGTTAATTTCTCTAATCACAAAGCAATTCACCAATTGACAACAAGAAAATCTTGTTCCGCTTTGCAATCGCTTCAAATTTATTTTCTTGAAAGAGTAAGGGTAAAAAAGATAAAGTAAAACTTGTTTTTATCCCTTTTTACCAACTGTAATAAATGCTCGCACTTTAGGTTACAAACCCTAATTTCACCGCTTAAGTGAAATACCGGTTAATAACACGTCAACAAAAAGTCACCAAAATTTAAGATTCAAAAATTCTTTCTCGCTCATTTTACAAGGGGTACAGAGATGTTTTACCATGAAGCTCCCCTTAGCCATGTTAAACAAGCTTAAGTCACCGGTGCTAGGTTCTCTTCACTAGGTGAAGGAACAATTTCTTCTCCAGGCAAATCATCACTTTTCTTCTTCCAAGTCTGGTTCATATCCTCTCTGGTTTCCTCAACATCAACTTTCTACTTGCCTTTCTGATCATTGAAAGAGTTGATCGGTTTGCTATTTATTGATCTCCAAAATTTTGCTAAGTGACCCGGTTTGTTGTAGTGATAATAGACCATACCAGATGATCTCCAAGGTCCTGCATTTCCTCTTCCTGTTCTTCTTCTGTAGTTCATAGCCACATGACCAAAGTTATTACAGAAGGTGCAGATCACATTTGTTACCTTTTCCATTTCGAATGGACTAAATCAGTTGTCGTAGGATCTTTGCCAGTCCATGTTTACCCGGTTATCAAAGTTCCTTATCTTATCACCATTTGGTCTAGGATGCATGTGTGGTACAAGATTGTTTGCTCCATATCTGCACTCAACATGTCTATGCCCATACATTCCACATGTGAAGCAATGACCTTCAAACTTTCTTGACACATACCTAGCATTATTATTGTAATTTGCATTTATGTTAGGTTTATCTCTACAAACATTTGCAGTATGACCAGGCTTATGGAAAACAAAGCAGACAGGTTTAAAAACCTTCTTACCTGTAGGCTTATTGACTTTAGGAGCAGTTTTGTTCTTTGGATAGTTGCTCTTTGTACCGGAGGATTCACCTTTTTCAGTTGTATGAAAACCAAGTCTAGAGATATCACCCTTCATTCTCTGTGATTGAATTTGTTCTTCCAGCATGGTAGAACTTCTGGCGATCTTTTCCAATTTCTCATTGGCTTCAGTAAGCTTTTTGACAAGATCTTCATTATGCTTAGACAGGTTCTCTTTCAGAGATGATGTCAGCTCAAGATCTAGCTTTAGGTTCTCCTTTTCTTCTGTTTCAGCAATCAAGTTCTCATGCATAGTGTCTTTTTCCCATTTGATCTTTATAATCTCTTGATCTCTTACCTTGATAAGATCTTCAACAACTCTTCTGGCTTCTAGTTCCTGACTCATGCAGATAGTGAGACCTTCTAGCTCTCTCCTTAGATTCAGTTTCTCACCGTTCACCTTTTCAACTTCATTTGCTAAAGCTTCAATATTGGCTTTATCTGAAGAACTATTATCTAATATTTCTAATAGTTTTTCAGATAGCTCTCTCCTTTTGACTTGAGAAGCTTTCAGTTTGCCCCTAAGGGATTCATCTTCATTTCTGCTAGCTTCTAGCTCTCTAGCCATCTCGAAGTAGCTCTTGTCCCCCATGGTAGTTTCAAGACTCCCTTCTAAGCGGTTAGGCTTCAAAGAAGTTAGGCTCTGATACCAATTGATGGAATTGAAAAGCACTGAGAGCAGGGGTGAATTAGTGACACCAAATAAAACACTACTTCAAACACTAACCAGAAGATGAACTTAACCAAGCATTTAAACAAAATACATGCTATCCAAAATGATAAAACAACAACCACAAAAAGTAAAACATCCACCATAACACAAGTGTTTTATGTGTGGAAAACCCAAATAGGTAAAAACCACGGTGAGATGGAACTCACAAGTTAACTATCTGCAGTAATAGATAATTGACCGGTTAAGGTCTACAAAGTGCTCTGCTAGGAGTGAATCTTGTTAGAGATCCCAAAGCTTGATTAGAAGCTTATACCCTGTTAAGAGTAACCTCGTTGGAGGATTTGAGAATCCAAACTAATGGATCATCTTGTTAGAGGATTTATAAAATGAAGCTTGCTAGAGCTTACTCAACTAGGGGATTTGATTCTGTTGTAATGATTAGAAAACAACAAGAATGGTTTGATCTATTCTGAGTAGCACAATATTTGCTTGATCAAATCCTTCTAACTACATTCAACACTGCTCTTCATCTTACACTTATCACTCTTCAACAAAAGCTTTCACTCTTGATGCATATCAGTATTTGCATACCATCATTCTCTATTAGTTTTAAATGATTCACTAAGATGTCTTTAAATAGACATTCAAATCTTATGTTGGCCTAAGGAAATCAAAACACAATTTCCTAGGTGCAGTGTATCTAGACAAGTGATCAAAACTCATCACAGAAATGACCGTCAAGAAGTCGGTGCTGCTAACTCATCACAAAATTAGATACCGGTTAGAACAGTCAATACTGGTTGGAACAAAACATGTGAACCGTTGTCCTAGAATCTTCCGGTTGATCTCCATCTTCATCTTCATTCTTCATTTTTGATGCCGACTTAGTGTAGCCACCAGTTATCTCTTAAGAACATACCGGTTGACACAAAGTACCGGTTAGAGATAAGCCTTAAACATACCAGTTGACAGTGTAAACCAATTGAAGTTACACTGGTAGTCAATGAAATCATATGTGTGTGTGAGAGTGTTTCATCAATGACAACAATTGATGAATACATTAAAATCATCATCAAGCCAACAACTAAAGAAAGGGCCTGCCCCAAAATAGGGTAGGGACAGGAGCACCACGTCCCTGTCCTGCCCCTTTCTTTAGGGCATAGTGCAGACAGGGTGGTGTGGAGGCCAAGGAAGAAGCAAATTCTAAGGGTTGAGCAATCCCTGGTCTTTGATCAGGCTAGGGGATTTGATCTCGCGTGCGTGAGGACCCTAATGCGGTCAAAAATTGCTAAGGTCGCAATTTTATGACACTACACTAAATTTACACTGTTTTGTGCTAACGTGAAGGAGAAAAGGGAAGATGTTGAGAAAGAACTTGAAATCTTGAGTGAGACATTTAGGCCACTAAATGACTCAGCTATTCTTTTTGGTAGATCAGTTGTAGACTTACATCACAAACTTGAGATGTATGAACATGAGCAGGTAAAATGAGTTAGATCATTGAAGGAGCTCTAGACTCAACTGATTCCTAAAGTTAAAATTTTACAACGAGCATATAAGGAGTTGGAAGCTATTTTGGCTACACCTAAGATGAGCACAGTTGATGCAATGGAGGAATTAGCCGGGTAGATAAAGACACATGTTGTGATTACCGGCACGCTATTAGAGACATGGAATAATGATCTCAAATAGTTGAAGTTTTATTTTAGTGACGCTTTTTCTAAAATTACTTTGTAAAAACTTTATGACTTATATTTATATATGCTCTGATGCAAATTTTGATGTAAAATGTACATATCTTTCATGTATTTTACTTCTTTAATTGGCATCGTTGTCAAAGGGGGAGTAATAGTCAAGAGTCCGTCAAAATTTTGAATGCAATGTAAAGAGGGAGTAATATGAGTAATTGCTAAGGGGGAGTACATGTCATATAGTCAATTTTTGTATTGCACATTTTTTGTAAGTGTTGCCATCAATGTCAAAGGGGGAGATTGTTGGCATTTGATCTTAACCGGTAATTGTTTGTTTGCTTGATACAACTGGTACATGTTTGATTAGATTGTTGTATGATGACTATGTTGTATGTTGTCATTGATGGCAACTATGTTTTCACAGTCATCTAAGTCCTATAGGTCAACCGGTAAGGCTTAACCAGCAAGTAGAGACAGTTTTATCAAAACCGGTAATTAGGACTTTAACCAGTAAAAGACAAACAAAGTCATATTCTGACAACTGGTATAGGAAATCTATGAAGAATGAGATGATGCGTTTTTACAGCAACAATGAAGGATGGTAGATGAAATTATGTTTGTGACCCCATGTGCTAATTCGATCAGGTGAACAAGATTTGATTGACATAGCAGGTATTTTGATTGAGACTTAACGGATAGTGATGAAAATCACTCAGATTGATAAAACGACATAGAATTGGATTTGTTATGTCGGTGGCCGACATAACTAAAGTGCACAATGCAAGATTGTCTAGATGCATTGAACCTAGGGAATTGTAACAAGGTTCTTACCGACCTTATGATGATTTAAAATGTGTGATGAGGTATGAAAGGATATATGTGTATGAGCTTGATAGTGTGAAAGATCATTAGCGGATTTTGTATTTTTGATAGTGCAATGATCAAAGGAGTTGAGAGATGAAGTCTATGTGATGTTGTAATGTTATGAAGCGGATCTTATCAGACACTGAAGGTGTTATACTGAGATCATTTGTACTTGTTGTCTCCCTAACAGTTGCAGCAAGAAAATCCTCTCACAAGGTCACTCTTAACAGGGTGTTGTCAGATCCTAACAATTCTGATCATTAAATCCTCTAACCAAGTGACACAATACATGTGTTTGCAAATCACAGTAACTTGGGTAGCTCCCAATAGGGCTGGTCCTCGCAGGCCTTTTGTAAAGCTCTTAACCGAGCTTAGACACTTCTAACAGGGTGTGCCCCTAACCAAGTGTTGTAGACCTTAACCGATTTGATCTCTATGCTGCAAATAGTGGATATTGCGGGTACTAACTCCCACTGTGGTTTTTCCCATTTAGGTTTTCCACGTATAAACTCTTGCGTCATGTGGTTTATGCTTTATGCGGTGATTGCATACTTGGTGTTATTTATTCTTATGAGTTTTTTAGATTTACATTGGGATATGAGGTTTAGATTTTACGGTTGGTGATTTAAGGTTGCAATCTAATCTTTGTGTTTTAAGTTTTTAAGACATTGGTTTTTTAAGGGGTTTTAATACTTGGAGTTCCTTTTGGGTTTTAATAGTTTGTGTTTTTACATTCAAAGGCTTTTATGTTTTTGCATTCAAAGGAGTTTTGTTCTTTTCCATTTAGAGGCTCAATGTTTTTGCATTCAAAGGCTCAAGGTTGTGAGTTTGGGGTTTAGCATTTGTTGTCTAGGATTTAATCATTTATTTATGTTAGGGTTTTAAGAGTATAGAATTTTTTGAGGTTTTAATTATTGGGATGATTTGGGGGATTAAGGTTCTTAAGGTATTGGTCCTTCTGTGTTTTAAATATTAAAGGGTTATTTTTTAGGGATTTGGGGGTTTCAAAAGTTGGTCTCTTTTAGGACTGTAAGGATTCTCATACTAGCATCCTTCTTGTTCAATGGCCCAATTCATTATCTCTTACATGCTCGATCAAGACCATCTCATTGATACATTCATGCATGCATCTAACTACCATCATAAAGACTAACACATGTAGTTGATCAATATATTGTGAAGGAGTAATAGAGGTAGGAACTAAAATTCACGAGGGTTTGACACCATCCTTGAAAGATAAATGGCATCATAGCTTTCAAGGGTTTAAGGGGTATCTTATGGGTTTTCAAATTAAGTTTAGGGGTTTGATGTTTGGTGTTTGAGGATTTGCAGCCTTATTTTAAGTAATTTGAGTTTGTAGCCTTATTTTAAGTAATTTGAATTTGTGGTATAATATATGGGTTTTCAATATTTATGACAAGATATGGGGTTTAGTTTTTACAGCTATAGTGGTTTAAGGGTTTGTAATCTAATATTTATGTGTTCTATGGCTTTGCATTCAAAGTGGCTTTTTTGTTTTTGCATTCAAAGGTTTTAAAGTTTGGGGTTTGGTGTTTGTTGTCTAGATTTTAAGCATTTATTTAAGTTCTAGGGTTTTGAGAGTTTACATCTTTAGTGGTTGTAATGATTGTGGTGATTTGGGAATTCTAAATTTTTAAAGGTTGTTTCTTTAGGGATTTTGTGGTTTCAAAAGTTGGTTGATGATTTTATTTTGTTTAAGATTTTAAGGATTTAGAGTGTAAATAGCGATACAAATTGTAAAGGGTTACCCTTTCAAGATTATAGTAGGTTAATAGATTTTGATTTAATGGATTAGTTTTTTAAAGGTTAAAAATAAAGTTTGCAGATTTTGATTTTATTCAAGGTTGCGATTTAAAGGATTTATAAGGTTTTTAAGTCAAGGTAGGGGAATTTAAGGGCCTTTGTTAGATTTATGGGTTTAGGGATTTTAGATATTTGAAATATATGGATTTTAAGAGCTTGTGGGTTTTGAATTTCAAATGCTTCAAAAAATTAATCAAATTCTAGTGTTTAAATATTCATATTTAGGTTCTAGTTATTAATAGTGGATTCACTGTCAAATTAATACACATTATATAATAAAACAAATCAAGGCTTTAAACAATAATCAAGGGTTTGAGGGGTATCTTGTGAATTTTGAAATCAAGTTTGGGGCTTTGATATTTGAGGTTTGAGAATTCGCAACCTTATTTTAAGGAATTTGAGTTTGTGGTTTAATATACAAGAAGATGCTTATTAGTTTTTTTGGATTTACATTGGGACATGGGGTTTAAGTGTCTCCAATCTAATCTTTATGTGTTTGGCTTTGAATTTTAAAGAGGCTCTTGTGTTTTTGCATTCAATGGTGTTTTTGCTTTAAAAGGTTGTAAGTTTGGGGTTTAGTATGCTATTTAGGTGTTAAGCATTTATTTATACTTAGGATTTTGAGAGTTTAAATCTTTAAACTTCTCGAAGGGCACCTTGAACTTCCTTTCTTCTCTCCTCCATGAAAGTTTCCTCTTGTTCATCCCCGCCTCCATTAATAATTGGGATGCTTTGGGAGTATTTAAATATTGGAGACTTATTTATTAAGGGATTTTGTAGTTTTAAAATTTGTTTAGGATTTTAAGGATAACCCCTTTCAAGATTCTAGAGATTATGATTTAACGAATTAGTAAGTTATGAGTTTGTATGATGGATTTTGTTCAAGGTTGTGAGAATAAGGATTTAAGGTTTTGAGATTTAAGAGTAGTTCGAGAGCCTATGTTAGATTTAGGGGTTTGGGGATTTTACATATTTGAAACTTAAGAATTTTAAGAGTTTGTGGGTTTGGAATTTCTAATGCTTCAAGAAATGAATTAAATTCTGATTTTTAAAATATTCACATTTGAAAGTTAGTTATTTGATAGTGGATAGTACACATTGTTTAATATGAAATATAAAAAACATGATTATAGAAAAAAATGAAGTTTTAAAAGTTATATATATATATAAAACGAAATCAAGAATTTTTAAACAATAATCATAGCCCTTAATTTATTATTGAAACAAGATTTTTTAGGGTGCCCCCGAGGAAAATATGATCAGGGCAAGGACAGCAAAATGCGCACACCTGAAGATGAAGACGTGATTTAATAGAGATTTGGTGTTTAAATTAATTGCATGTACCAGTCATTGATTCCTAATCATTTGCACAAGCAAATCTGCATCAGAAATGTATAAACCAGTTATATTAAAACAGCTCTACTTGGTGCAAATGAATATAGCGAAAACAGAGATGCGTGACATAATAATAGAAACCTACCTATACACGGTTAGAGAAATGGTAAGAAATGTATTGGGTATTTCCTCCACCCTCTACATCTTCATAGTGAATAATTAACATCTTCTATGTTAAAAAAAAATGTGGACAACTTTTGCAGGCTGAAAAGTTATGGCTAAAAGTTATAGTCTTACTTCCAAATTTAGTATCAATTTGACTATCAATAAGGTCATTTCCCTTCAGAACCTCTGAAGTTCATCCCACTTGTGTGCATGGTTATTTTTAGGATGCATAGCAATGACTACAACATAAAGCCCAACCCACAACTTATTAGCCCCCTAGGACTTAGAAAAAAAAAAAAAAACATTCAGTAAGGGTTAAGAGTCACACGAACCACCAGAATTGGCCTTAATAACAATTCAAAGCAAATGAGGGACAAGCTCAAAACACCACCAGAATTCAGTCAGATCCCAAAACAACAAAACCCAAGTCGAACAAAGTAATCGTATTTATATCTTTGAACCCTGAAATGCCCATAAGAACGACATATTGGTAATTGTAAAATTCTAATTTCATGTAGAAATTCCCATATGCGAGCTACTTATAATATGTCTAACAACCAAAGAAGAGATCACATGTGTTTTTGACATACTCGATATAATATAAATAGAATATGTCGAATCAAAGAATAAAACTCAGCAGAGCAAACAAAATTTGCAAAATACAATAATTTCAAATCCATACCATTATAACAACTAAACAAACAAGTACAATAATTTCAAATCCGTCAATAACAATTCAAATCAAATGAATCTCAAGACTCAAAACACCAGCATTCAGATCCCAAAACAGAGAAATAATTATATGTTTTCTTGTAGGTTGTTGTAAGAACCAACCTTGTTCACCCTAAGTGTTAAAGGGTCACCTATATTACACTGCTCAATACAATATACAAAGTCAGCAATTTTATTTCCAAGACGCAGTCAGAGAACAACTCATAAAATCTAACCTCCACCAACATGAACAATTTCATAGTAATTTATTATTGCCCTATCAGATTTATCTGAAATTAAATAAAAAAGAGTAACAAACCAGAATGCATCACTCTTTAAGGTATAGAATGAACATATATATTACTAAAATACAACATAAAAACATTCTATAAGAAATTCACCCCAAAAGAGGCTAATTACAAAATATAACAGAATAGAGCGCAGGAAATACATAAAATAAAATAAAAAGAAGTAGAAAGTGATAGAATAATTAACTTATTGTCCTAAAGAAAACCAAATGCTATAAAATGGGCAGGATGCTACAAAATCAAGCGCTATAAAAATGGGATGACTTGAGGCTAACTTTAGTACTACTGGTAGAAAAGTACATGCCTTTTTCGGCCTCTACAATTAAGGACAACCAAAATAAACAAGCAAATCGAGCTAGTCTTATTAAAGGCAGACTAGTCTCTTTCAATGGGGCAGCGTAACATAAGGACCCCGTTTGGACATCCTTTCAATGTGTATCGGAATGGGAGATAACAAATTCCTTGCTTCACCTTCTCCAAATAACAATGCAATATAACCTTAACAAAACTGAAAAGGTGAATTGAGATACTTTAAGGAACATTAATATCACAACAGGATGTTTTTGATGCACTTCATTTGAATGTCCAAACATCTGAAGGTCCAACTTTTCGAAGTCCATCTCTAACATGATTTTTTCAATCTGCCAAACCAGGTTTTTCTAAATTGATGCCTTCCATAGAATGCAACTTAAAAAGAAGGATCTAGAAATAGTTTAAAAATAACCTATCCATATCAACCCTCTAGAACCTAGCACCATAAAACGAGCTAAGCAAAAATGATTAAAACAGGGGAAAACCTAAGAGAGCAGACCAGTACATATAAAAACAATTCATACAATATAAAAACGCCTAAGATCACCTGTCACCAAATTTCTTATCTAACTTGTCAATGTAGGACTTAAATATTTTTCCAATGAGTTAACTCTGATAAGAAACAAGCGCAGAGTGGAAATATCTAGATCCAGGTCACCATCAGAAAAGCGCAGAGTGGAAATATCGAGATCCAGGTCACCATCAGAAAAAAGCCCAAGATAAATATGCGCACCACACTGCTTAGTACCATCTGCAACAATACATTTCCCCTCCTCACGAAAACAAAAACATCTGGAGCACAATAGGAGTCACCTCCACCACGATCAACATCTCCACTAGGAGAAACACAAACACTGGAACAGACACCTTTATCATCGACACTAGGATAGCTAGCATTATCTTCATAAACAAGAAGAAAGGAATCCGCCTGAAGAGAATCAAAATCACTAGACTATTGACAAAAGCCATTGACCACAATAACTTATTAAATTGGCCATTCATTATGATCATAAATTAAATCCATCTGAGTACAATAAAACTTCAAATAGAGAGAAAATAGAGCAAATAGAGCGACAAATCTGCAGAAGACTAATAGAATCCATACCATTATAACAATTGAAGAAACGATTACGATAATTTCAAATCCTATCCTTCAATACCAATTCAAAGCAAATGAGACTCAAGACTCAAAACACCAAAATTCAGATCCAAGAACAGGAAAACCCAAGTCAGAAACAGAGTAATTATAAGTTTCTTGTGGATTGTTGTAATGACCAACATTGTTCACCCAAAGCATTACAGGGTCACCTATATATTACACTGCTCAAACAACAAATTATATTACAAAGATGCAGTCAGCGAAAATATAGAAACTTAGAAAATCTAACAGCCACCAACATGAGCAACTTCATAATAACCTGAAAGCTTATCTGAAATTAAATAAAAAAGAGTAACAAACCAGAATGCGTCTCTCTAGGGTATAGAATGAACAAACATATCAGTACAATGCTGCATAAAATATTCTATAAAATTTTCACTACCAAAAGAAGATAATTACAAAATATACTAGAATAGAGTGAAGGATTGAGCGCACCAGACCGATTCCAGGCAGACCATTATAGTAGTGGCACACCAGCTCCTAGAATTGGGCAAACATGAGCTTCCCAATGGCTGCCAGGGCGATTCTGATCTTGCCCATGGAAACCCCAATTGGAGTGCCCTGGAATCGCCGCCATAGAAACCACAATATGGCCTTCGAGAAAAACTTCAAAAGCGCCACATCTGACCTATAACGGCCAGGAAGGGCCAGGAAGGCCAGAGCTATCTCATGCCGACCCAAAACAGAGAAAAACATTTCAAGCTGCGCCACACTCAGGCAAACTGATGTTGAACTATGTATAAATGATCTGAGGCTGCCTCTATATATACATAGAGAAACCAACGTTCCCTTCATCAACGACATTATTCTATAAATAGAAAAAAAACACAGGCCGTTTCACCAACGGCACTATTCTATAAAAACTTAAAAAACACAGGCCCTTTCATCAACGGCATTTTTCTGTAAAACGCAAAAAAAATCAAAAAGGTCGTTTCATGAACGGCACTATTCTATAAAAAGGAAAAAAAAAACAGACCGTTGCAATGGTCATCCATCCCCTCAATAGTTATCCAGACCATCGGCGCTGAGTATAGATAGGCTACACTGAGCAACATAAGCAGGGAAAGTTTGAAAGCGATAAAAGTCTCGAAATATTAGTTCACAGTCGGATAGATATTGGCAATAATTATATTTTAAAAACTAATTCCATTCTATATTATTGGTTTTTAATTAATAATTTAATATTTAAAAAAATAATTTAATTATTTATTTTTCAATTAATGACATGAGATTTCCACAATTCATAGTTTTGATCAATGTTGCTATCAGATTAGATTTTTCATCAAGGTTTTGAATCACATTGTGTAATCCATCATCACCATGAAGAATGCTAGGGAGAATGAATATTGTTGTAGACTGTAGAAGACTAAAAAGAAGAGGGAAGGGAGGGTATAGGTGGCATAGGAAACAAGGAAAACAAAAAAATCTAAAAAACAAGTGCCACGTAGTGGCGAGGACTTGTTCTATATTGTAGTATAAGTAACAAGTATAGTAGTAGAAGTAATAAATATAATAAAGTAAGTATATTATAATAGAAGTAACAACTATATTGTAGTAATAATTCCTAATGGCGCTCCGGAGTTGTTTGAAACCCTTGGGTGGTGTAGCTAGGGTTTCTTCTTTAGCGACTAAGGTGAATTTTTGCTGCCATGGCCGATTGAATAACGGGTTAACTGGGTCGAGATGCAAGATGACAAATGTGAACAAGCCTACTAGTAATGGCGAAGTTGAAAGCTTGGTTTATCGTATGCGAAGGAATGACTTTGGTGGTTTCTTGGACGGCATGACCTCAGTTGGTTATGGTGGCACACAAACGGCAAGGGACATGGAGCACTCGCGACCAACCAAGGCTGATCAGATGGTGGGTTTGAATCAGACGACCGAAATGGGCTGTGGAGAGCCTCAAGGTTGCGATCCCTCTAGGTGCACAAAGCTACGGACTGGGGTTTAGAGTAGGGAGACGAAAGGAATGGGGGATTTAATCCCAACATTAAATGCCATTGTGGTGGACCTGGATGTGGATGTGGAGGATGAAATCACTTTGAATATTTCTGTTTTCTCCAATATTGGTATAATTGGCCAATTCAGGGGCCTTTGGCCAAGCCTTCCAAAGTTGCATTCTTGGATTTTTGCCCATTGGGAACCTATTCTTACAAGTCGTGTTCAAATTTATCCTGTAGCAAAAGGGTTTTTCATAGCTGTTTTCAAGAACAGTCCGAACAAAAATAAGGTGTTATGTGAACATTTATGGTGCTGGGAGGTGTAATGCCCATACCCTGGTCGGACTTTTAAAACCCGTTTAACCTTGATTGACTTCCTATGTGGCATTCTCGAATGGTAGATTAACCGATATGCAATGTGTAGTTTAGATAATATAAATAAATTGTGCATACTTATTATTGTGCTTTTGCATCGATTTTCGTGTAAATGCAATTGTTCCCTAACCCTTGAGATAAATCTCGAGCTAACGCCTTCATTGAATATGTATATGTATATGCATGCTTGTATGAGTTCATGGGTGCAGGAGATTGCAGGTACAACACCGCTTAGGGCAAGGTTCACCTCCTTTGGAACTTGCAAGGTTGAGTATGCTCTTTCATCTTTTGAATTCGGAATTAGTGGTCATATAACGCTCGTCTTGCCTTAGCCATGGTTAGGTGAGCATCGTGCGTGGATTCGTGGAGCTTGCCTTTCATTGGGATGCGTGTCGAGAGATTTGGAGGACTACCTCGATTTGCGTGCCTTGCACGAGGTAAGTGAGGTTTGTTATCCTAAGTATTAAATTTAAAATTATGATTAAACGTACACATTAGAGATATAGAAATTTAAATAGGTAGCTTATTTATACGATTAATCAGTAATTAAAGAGATTTGCTTTAAATTATTATTGTAGCAAGTTTAAGGTATTTAACTGAGGTTAGTGTGCTCATTTACGCATTTGTAACTTTTATGCATTTGTAGTCGAGAAATTAGAATAAATTAAACTCTTGCATTAGATTAGTCATTTATTTAAAAATGTCGCTTTATTATGTTGTAGCGAGTTAATTTAATAGCTAATTTTAAAATAATGAATTTAATGAGATTATGCGTTTTTGGAAAGGAAAAATTTAAAGACATTTGGGAGATAGCAATAAATTACGCATTTTCGCATTTGGAGGGAAAAGGGAAAATTATTATTATTTAAAAGAAATTATTTCTTCTTACTTGTATAGTTGATAAAATATAAAAGTTTGATTTTCAGTAAATTAAATTAAAGTTGAATATGAAATAGAAGCTTTTAAATTTTAAAAGAAAAATGAACAAGGAGGGAATGAATGATTCCCATTTGGATTTTCATTTATTGTATTTTAGAAATAAAACCCTAAATTTGAAATTGAAATTAGGGCAAAATTAGGGCTTTTTCTTTTAACCTAGTTTTGGGAGACATTTTGGGGGTTCTTGGTTTTGGGAGTTTTTTTGAAGAAAAATGGAAGATTTGGATTGGAGCAGCAGAATGGGAAGCTTTTCATCAAGATTCATGCTTGGAAATTGCATTTTGAGGTAGGATTCGAATCCACTACCTTATTTATTTGTTGAATACAAAAAGAAATAGTCTTATCCATGAATGATTTGGGGTTAGTTTCCAGATTACTTTCAATCTAGTTGTTCTTGAATCAAACCCTCGTTGCTTGATGGATTTTGTGATTTCTAACTTGTTAGAAAATTTTCTCCCATAATGGAGATTTTGGTGTAATTCTGGAAATTTATTATATGACTGCAAAATGGGGTTTTATTTTGTTTACATCTTCATTTTGGGTGTTTTGTTTCATGATAAAAAAAATAAACAAAAAAAGAGGATTGCTGGAAAACATTTTTTTTTAACCCCTGTCTGTGAGACTGTGAGTTAAGCTTCTGGAAATAGTTTTTTTTTTTATGACTGTTTATTTCTGTTTGTTTCCATAGCAAATATATTTTAAAGACAAAAAAAAAAATTAAAAAAAAAAGAAGGGGTTTATTGCCCCCCCACGGCATTGCTACCAGTTGGTAGCGATCTGCTACCAAATGGTAGCAGCGCTACCTTTGGTAGCGCCCTGCTACCATTTGGTAGCAGCGCTACCAAAAGGTAGCTAGGCTGCCAACAATGGGGGAGGGCCCACGTGGATGTCCACGTGGGTACCCTCTCCCCTCTCTTTTTTTTTTGAAATTAAAAAAAACAGTTTATGTTATTGTTTTATTTAATTATTATTATTTTATTTTAAATAATTTGTTTTCTTAAGAAAAAAGGGGGTTCAGTCTAATGGATTTATAATTACTAATTGTTTATTATTTTATATAATATGTTTAGAAAAACAAAGGGAGATATATATGCATGTCACATAAAAGAGAAGAATTCAGATTTATTTAGTGAACTAAAAAAGAAAATTTAGTATAAGGGATTTACTTTTAATTCCTTGATAATATTCAATTTTAAATTCAGTTCTTATCCTATTAATCTTGGATTATAAATTAATATATATATGGACCTTAGGGAATCAACTTTAGTAAACCCATACTTGAATACAAGTTTCTTTTAAACTTCATATTGGTCTCAGCATACTCAAGTTAACTCTTTTTTTTTTTTTTCATGGTCTAAATAGTCATGGTGGACCAAAACGAATTTTTGAATAAAAGTTAAATTATCAAATCCGTAAACTTGTTCGACATTAGTGGTTAGACAGATATGGTAAACGAACACCTCTTCCGGATTATGCTTACGTAGGTTTAAATTTTTCTATAATAGAAGTTGGTGATGGAATGGCAAGACTTGTCATGATAGTGGATGGTTATATGTCGGTTTAACCCCCTTAGTTAGGCTACCGTCAAGCAATAGAATCTAGTTTTGTTGTTTTCCTTTGGTTATAATTCAATTTGACCCGCTTTTAAAAGGGATCACTGTGTAATAAGCAATCGAAATAGATGTTGAATAGTGTAGGTGTTCGCCTAAACGGCAAAGTTGTAAAGACATGTAACTATGTATTCCTGACAATATAATACCAAAGGGGTCTTGCAGTTGAGCAGACCCGGAGATGTAGCCCATCCGGGGTGAACTCCGAGATCATATTCTGTGTCATGCGATGTTTATAGCGTACTTTGTTTTATGTTTTAAATTTTCTTGAATGGTTGTATTTTTGCAAAGTGTATGGTGTAAATTAAATGAATTCAAGTTTAAATGTATAACATTTTTCATATGGATAAACGTAGTTATTCAAGTTCATAAAACATTGTGAATTATGAATATGGCATGGTACTTATATATTGAAAATTTAAAGTGTGAAAAAAAAAAAAAAAGGTAAATTGGTAACGTTAATTTGAATGGTAATAGTGGCAGAAATCTAATTAGAGTTGCTTTATGGGATCATCTTGATATTAAGTATATAAATGGAATGGATGTAAAAAGGAAACAAAGATAAAACTATGTCACTATTCTTTAATTGAAATCTAAAAGATGAACATAATAGAAATATCTATCCTTTACCTTAGTAAACGAACCTCGCCATGTCAATTATGTTTCATTGCATTGTGTAAATTTGTTAAGTTATTTCACGATTTAATCTTAACAATAAACCTCACCAGAGTAATTCGATAACCGTGTGGGCTTAATTAGGTATTCATGTTGTATAAGGGATGCATATACTTAGTAATTCATGTTGTAATTAAAAACAATAATCCTCACTAAATTAACTTTATAATTGTGTGAACCCAACTAGAAAACCCATATGTTAATCTTATAAAAAGGAATCCCTCATGCTTGCTAAGATTGAACTAGAATGGGAAATGTCATGTTAATTATGTTTCAATATATTAGATATAGTTGTTTGGTCAAATACGTTTAATCTTAACAAATCAACCTTACCGAAATTTAACTTGATAATTGGTGAAACTCATTTAGGCATTTACCTTCTTACCCTTGTAAATGAACATCGCCATGTTAATTGTAATTCACTTTATCAAATGAAATTACTTAGTTGTTTACATTTTAATCCTAACAAATATTCTTTATCAGATTTATTTTATACAAGAGTGAACTCAACTAGTATCTATATTTGTAACCTTAAATAACGAATCCCTTATGAATGCTAAAATGGATCTAAAAAGGGAAGTTTTGGTATAGTTATTTAAACCTTAATCTTAATATATGTACCATCTCATATTAACTTCGTTTATAAGAAGAGATATGCAAAAAGATAATTGCATTCTAATCCTAATAGAAGAACATCACTATGGTCTGATTATTCAAACCTTGAAATGATGAATGTAATCTCGTTAACGATACTTTAAATTGAAGGATGCTCTCGGGGGTTCTAATGCATATCCAACTTAATGAAGTTAGTCCATTTATTGCATTATTAAAAATTCAAATGAGATCTATGGCTACTCATAACTTACCCTTTGTATAAGCACTACAACTCATTAGTTGAATATGCATGAAACCAAATGAGGGGATTTCACTCTATTAATTGTGGTTAATCCTTAAGAAATGAATTCCTCTCATCAACCATGCTTTTAATATTAACAAAAAAAAAAAAGTTAACAAATGTGGGTGAATATCTTAAAATCAAATGATGGCATCCTTGTTTTACTAATCGAAGTATAACCCTAAACGAATGAATCTCGTAAAGCATATTTATAGTATTAAAGGATGATGTCAAGTGTGGATGGTCATTTTAAAACTCTAATGAATGAACCTTGTTATATTTATAGGCGCTTGAACCCATTTGGAGACCTCCTAATGTAATTATGAATTAAAGTGCAATGAATAAATAACTTCTCAATGGCTCCCTAACCGTCTAAAGTAAATGATCTCTTCCTAAAATTATAAGACGTCAAACCATTGAACACATTTGTAATTAAGATCTATGCATTGTCCTCGTAATTAAGTTATCCAATTTAATGGATCAAATGACGCAAGTTGAGTTAGGTGTAAAGTTGTGTAATCGCGTTGGGAAACTCCCTAGGATCGTTTTAGCCTTCCGCTGTGTTATCTAGATAGAGATAACTTGAGATCACTTCAATCTATCTTAATATTGTAATCCTTTCATTAACACACTTAATTATATTTAAAAATAAAAATAAAAAATTTACACTCTATTTGAGTGTTTTTAATTTAAACCCATAGGGGTTCCTGGCGGGGCATTACAGGAGGACAAGTTCTCCTTGATACTAAAGCCTTGGCATCCTAACTTTAATCCATCTATAGAAGCTTTTGACAAAATCCCTCTATGGGTAAGGCTCCCTAATCTTCCTCTCCATTTGTGGTTTGATTCTCTTTTAGAAGCAGTTGGAAATGCGCTTGGGGACTTCTTGATGGTAGATATTGATTTGTCAAGTCTTCTACATTCCACCTATGCTTGTTTGTTTGTTGAAATGGATGTGTCTAAAGGGCTGCCTATTGAAATCTTGATTAAAACATCAAAGAGACAATGGGTTCAATCTCTGAACTACGAAAGGACCCCCTTTAGGTGTAGAAGATGTTTTCAAACAGGACATATGGCTGCACAATGTGGCAAAGATAGAATGCCTAGGGAAGCATCTTGGTGGAAAGATGCTACTGTACAACACTACACGGTTGAGAAGAAGGTTGAGAAACAAAGGAGTTTTTCCCAAGTACCTGGTAGATGAGGCAAAGCATAGGCCTCAAGAGACATCCCCTTAGGTTGGGTTTGCTATTGCCAGTAGTGTTGATGATGTGTGGATGAATTCCCAATCTAATGTGGAAGGCACTCTTGGTGGGGTTGTCACATTCGAAAGTGAAACAATGCCAATCAACACTACGCTTGTTGGGAGGGAGAAAAAGAGAATTGCAGAAGTGCATAAGGAAGTGGAGGTGAGTGTTGACAACCACTTTCAACAAGAGGGAAGGATTTCTGGGATAGGGAGGATGGCGGATTGTAACTTACTATAGTGGCAAAAGGAGGCAGCCAAAGTGGAAGATGGTTGGATGATTGTGAAAAGCAAGAAATTCAAAAAATCAAAGGCGTGGACTTTGTTATGACTCTTCACTCTCATACGAAGAGTGGAACAAAATGCAAATCTTGATTGATATCTTTTGAAATGTTGTAGGATGGATTTTGTTGGTGGGTGTTCTCTAGTTGCAGTAGTTAAGTTTGTGATTGATGCAACGCTGTTAAGCAATGTAATTTTCTTAATAACTATTAAGAAAATATATCTTATTACTAATCAAAAAAAAAAAAAAAACTATATTGTAGTAGGAATAATAAATATAGTTAAATAAGTATTGAGTAGTATAGTTGGTTAATTCCACAATTTATTGAATTAGTCTAATCAGAGTTGCAAACTTCAATTTCAGATTCATATCAAATTTGTAGTCATGAAAATTAGTTATATTATAAAAATAATTTTTAGTTCAAAAGTATTCAATTCATAGATATTTTTTAATATATATCAAATCTAAAACTAAACACTTGTTGTAAAGTTTAATTCATTATTCTAAATTAAATTGGTAATAGTTATTGTGTGAGAGAAAATGTGAATCAGTCAATAAAAGCATAAAACACACACCAATGAAACATTATATCAAGGAATTCAAACAATAAGCAAAACTAATCAAATCCCCTCCTTAATGGAGTGTTATTGTCCTCTATCTTCAAGGACCTTGTTGATCTATGGATTGGTTCTCAATGGTTGGATGATCTACAAGATGACTACTTGAAGAATGAGTGTGATCTATTATGATTCTAAATTCTAAATGCAAAATCCTAGATAAATGATCATGATCCTAGATTGATATAGCAACTATGCTAAGATGATGGATACAAAAAGACTATAATGTTAATATGTTGGATGAGAATGCAAAATTGTAGTATGTAGGCCTAATAATGCAAGATTAATGAGACATGGCCCTTATGACTAAAAATGAGGGGATATTTATAGATTTTCCAAGGCATGAGCCTAGGTGGCAGGAATCAATAGTCTGGATTTGATCTAGAGAGATGAATGGCTAGAGATGAAGAGGTTAGAGAGAAAAGGGGATCTTGTTCCCTTCATGAGAACAAAATGCCAAATGGAAGATGGAGGAAAAATGGAGAGAAGGCCAAGTGTCCTTAGTTTGTTGAAACTGACATGTGTCTCTTAGGTTGTTGAGTTGGTTGAGGATAATTGATTAATTAAATATTTAAAAATATTTAATTTGTGAGACATGCTGATGTGGCACAATAGGACAAATGGTTAGATGAGATGGAGGGTGCTTATAAGTTAGGAGCCATGTGACTTAATTTGAATTAAAAATTTGAATTAAAAGAAAGGGGAATAATTAAATTAAATTAATTAATTAAAATTGTTTATTTAATTACAAAATGAAGAAAATGAGTTAAGATACGAAGAATTTAGAAAATGAAGCATATAAATAAATTAGTCAATTTATTTATAAGTAGAAGAATTAAAAATTATTAGTTAAATAGCTTGTATTTAATTAATTCTATCTAGACCAAATTTTAGTGTATGCTATCTAGACCAAATTTTAGTGTATGCATTTTGCTCCTCTTTGAAGTGATGTGTTTGTGACACATTGGTTCAAAGAAAATTCGCTTGATGCCCCAAACGTTGATAACACTAATAAAGATTTTTTATTGTCGGGTGATGATGTGTGCATGCCCCCTCGGGAGATGAATTGATGATTTGTTTTGAATTTTTAGAGTTTTTTAAAATTTTTGAAAAAAAAAAGATTTTTAGGATTTTTTGAAAAAAATTAATTTTTTTTAGGATTTTAAGGTTGTTTCATCTCTCGATAAAATGAATGAATTACGTTACCAATTAATTAGTTCGAGAAAGTGGAAAATACACCCCCACTTAATTACCCCTTTTCGCCCCTTAATAAGGTAAAAAGTGAAAAAGATTGACCATTTGATTTCATTTATGCTTTGTGAGTGAAGACGAGAGCTTGGAGAAAAATGGTGATCTCGTATCATACTCATAGATTCGAGCGAGTTCAATGATATCAGCGACTAGTAGCATACGTACCTTTGATACGTACCCCAAAAATCCTCTTTTTCTTAGAAATTTTAATTTTTTTTGCATGTTTTTAGGTTTTTTAGCTCAGGCAAAACACGTTTTAGCACATACAATGGGAAATTTAGCACTTAGATTAATTGTTTTAGCGCATAGGATGGTAGGGCATAAATTTAGCACATTGGCCAGATTTGTCAACACATCAGTTAGGTTTTCTAGCGCATAGGTCTTTTTTGTGCATAGCCTGCATAGATTAGTGCATAGAGTAGGTATTCTAGTGCATCTATTGATTTGGCACATAGGTTGAGTTTAGCAGCGCATTGATGGCTCAGATTAGCGCATTAATGATCCTAGCACATAGATGCACTATTTTAGCTCAATGATGGTGTAGATTAGCACATTCACACCAAAGGAATAGAATTTGATTGTTCTCCTTCCTTTTCGATATTTGTTGATTGCATCAACATTTGTGTTGATTTTTGATAGAATAAATGATGATTGACCTCATGATAAATGAGAATCAAAGATAGGCGCTCAATGAGATTTGATTGAAATCTTTCATGAGCTAATTAGATTGATAGATAAATTGATTGATCAAATGTTGACTTGTGATATGTTATGATTATAGGAGAATTTGAGAGTACTACAGTCTCGGGAGCTATACTCGAAAACTTGGTGATTGATTCCCTGTCTGGTGCAAGTGGATTTAGATATCATTGCGAGATGTAGTTTGTCCTCTTTGGTTGAAATTCCCCAGTATAGGATTAACAAGGGATTATTGACTACATTGGTGGAGAGGTGGCACAGCGGCACAAACACTTTCCACTTGGTGCTAGTGAGATGATAATTATTCTAGAGGACATCTATCAAATTTTGAGGATCCTGGTGGTTGGAGAGTTGATGATGTATGGCCACACTGAGCAGGGAGGTACCACTACTTTGAGGAAGATCTTCGATGATGATGAGATATGTGGTTATGAGATCCCATGCCAGGATATGTTGGATTTGTATGAGCCACTACCATCAATGCTAGTTGGGTTTGTTGGAGGTTTCTTATTTCCCAATCATAGGTTGAATGGACTATTAGTTAGTTGGGGCAAAGTAGTTGAGAGCATGATTACAGAGGGTGCTCTTGTATGCTTGTGCATTTATATCATGATCTTCATCAAGTGGTATATTTTGGAGCCACGAGCATATCAACTAGGGTTACATTTGTTAGAATCCAAGAACACTAAGAGTGGTGGTGAATCAGTGTTCTACCAGAATGTTCAATTTTAACCTTATTATAACATGCATTCACTAACCGGTAAATTGTTACATATATAATTGAAAGAACTAAAGAAATCAATAAGCCAATCACACAAATGATTACCATAACACAAAGAATTATACGTGGAAAACCTCAAAGAGGAAAAACCATGGTGGGATTTGTGACCCACAATATCAATCCACTGGCCATATGAAAAGATATTATATAATATGGGGACCTGCACATGCAGGAAGGCTTACAGCCTAGAGCACATTGCTCAACACAAAGGAGTCTCATTGGCTGCAGTCACTTTGAATGATAAAACATAAAACTGAACTCTTTGAATGCATCTGCTATGCCTGATTGAGTTCTAGTTCAAGCTCTGACTGTTCCATTTCTGAAACCCTAAACCTTTACCAGAATAATGTCTTACATGATCTTTGCATTACATCAACATGCCCCACATTACAATTATCTCTCACATATCATATCCTAACACATCACAAAATGATCTAATCAATTGACCTATATGCCCTTACAATCCTTCATGACTCATGTTGGCTTACATAGATAATTACAAAATGAATATACATGTTGGCTCATTACATATATAAATAAATATCAAAATGAATTGTCGATTGTCGGATCTCCCAAATGATGTCGGCCTCTTATATTGGTATCATGTTGTAAACTTCATGTCGGCCTTCAATATTTGTACCCATAGAATCCTTCCTACCAGTGAAGATACCCATCGGTGTCAATGTCGATGAAGTGTCTGATTGTGAACTATCAAACCGAGGACTGAAAGCCAGAACATGTTGCCGTCAATGACAACATATGAAACCAATCAAATGAGTGTCAAGTGCCAACAACATTATTGTCGATTTGGTCATGGGAGCGTCTAGCTATTGCTCGTCCTTTGGCAGATAGGGAGTGATTGGTTGGGAGGCCCTATGTTTTTGGTTACATAGTTATTGTTGCACAACACAAGATGGGAAATTTTGAGTATTGGAGGCGAGTGCTCGATGACCTGGATACAATTATATGGCGGCCTTACTTAGACTATGATCTGTGACCAAAGGATGATATGGAGATGCCTTATGTTTTCACTTCCAAATACTTGATTGGGTGGACACCTTTAATCACAGAGAGATTAATTCACATGAGGGTGTTCAAATAGTACAACTAAGTATAAGGGGTACCCCATGGAGTATCTCTATATGCATGCAAACAACAGGATGTCGTAGAGTGGGGACCAATTATTTCATACAAGGCAACCTGCATAGAGTACTTTGGTTTAGCTACATAGACATGGGATTATGCCTAAGATGTGATTGATGGAGGCATGACGATAGAGTATTCATAGTATTTTGTGGTGCATGCAGTGCCCAGATTATCCTACCTGGAGGAATTGATGCCCACTTTGATGATGATGAGAATAAACCATAGCTAAGGGGATCCTGACTGAGGAGAGATGGGGATGATAGGGGCAATGGTGATGATAATGGTGATGATGGGGATGGTGGATAGGGTGGAGGTGATGCAGGGGGTGCTAGAAGCTCTAGGCGGCAGAGAGGACAAGATGATGAGCCTAGGGGAGGTCACAATATAGATGAGGAGGAGATCTAGGATCCCTCCTACATAGGGCATAAGAACAGTAGGTGCCTCCAATCAAGCTCCAATATAGAAGTAGATAGGGTATAGACATATACAGATTGGGATACCTACCCATCAACAATAAGCTCAGATCAGTGCACTACAGTCCTTTGTTCAGTAGCTATAGGGACAGTTGACATAGGTCCAAGTACAACTAACTCAGGCACGGGGACATATTACCTCTCTAACAATAGAGAGAGATACAACCATTGAGAGATCTAGATGTGCGGAGGCCATGTATGACTAATTGGAGAGAGTTGCTAAGGGTACCATCACTACAGATATACTTAAAGAGATCTGGTACTCAGCCTCCCATCACTACAGATATACTTAAAGATATCTGGTACTTAGCCAAGGAGGCTGAGTATTAATGGAATTTATATTATTCTATTGTTCATGCTAATCAATGCGCCCCCAACTACTCACAGGTCTTAGGCACTAGGTCAGGACACAGTCGACCATGGACCAAGAGCAGTGGTGTTACGAGGCCACTCCATAGGGATTTGACAGGTAGAGACCCAGATATTGGTCCATCTGGGGGATCAACAGTAGGCTCAAAAAGGCCTACAATGTTTGGAGGGAGCACAACTTAGCTCGATGTTCCATACTCTATATACTGGCATTTTGTACCATTTTGATGTATACACACACTCATGCAGATATTATATGATTCCTGCCATTTTGTTGATGCATCTCTCATATTGATGTGATTTGATTCTACATTTGAGTGATTATTTTTTTATTTTAGAAGATGTGGTGGAGACTATTGATGAGATGCTTGCATTCTTTACGATGTGATGCTTATATGCTTTATATGATGACGGATATATGCATGTGATTTCTATATGCTTATGATGTCTATGTGATCGATTTATGTGATGATGCATCTGATTTTTACTTTATATGTGTTAGATGTCTATATGATGCTTATGTATATGATAGATGGATGTAATGGCGATAATGATTATGCGATGAAATGTATGGATCTGTAGCATTGTAAATTTTACACCCTTAATTGGGTGGCACAATTCCATGCTTAGGTTAGCACCCGTTTTAGTGTGTTTACATTATGCATTTTAAATTCCCTTTATGCATTCAATTAATTAATCTAATTAAATTTAAAGTCTTCTTTCATCCCTTTACACATCAAATAGTAGGGGCTACTGACTATGGCTCTGGATATTAACATGCAGGATACGCTACTGGCATCGGATTTGGATTTGTTGATGCAAAGTCTACTCAATATGCCTTTGTCTCTCCCACAACATTGACATTGGAAATGATTTAGAAGCCACGGATTTTACCACCCACCTGCAAGACCCCACCACCCTAGACCCCAACCCTACCAGGGGGAAAGTCATGACTGAATACTGTAGACTAAATGGCTTTGTGTTGGAGGACAGAAATGGTTTTTTGAGAGGGGTAGAGAATTTGGGCTCCCACCCAACCCAGCCCTACCTCACCCAAGGGACACATCAACAGAAAGGCGACTTAGTTCGGTGAGGGGGGAGGCATGTTATCACCCGCACAGGGGTTCAAACCAACTTCTATATCCACCCACCCACCCAGATGGTGTCGAAGATGACGGAGGCGAAGGCGGATTAAGGTACATATTGGGCCCCATCCTTAGAGGTTCCGAGATACAAATAACACCGTATCTCGTACCACTCTCCCCTGTGTCGTTGACCTCACTCTGGTTGCCCCACAGGCCCGGGCCAAGTGGAAAGCAATTTAATTCCCCCCCCCATCACTTTATTAATCAACTTGCTATAAGAAACCACCTCCCATATTGTAATTTAATTCGGGCCCATATAATTGTAGGGGGTCGGTAGGCAATATTAGGAGCCCCAGGTTGGAATCTATCTGATTAGTCCTTCCAACCGATCCATCCTTTGGAAGGCAAGATCCTTTTTTTTGATTGGTCGGTGCTTGGAAGGTAGTAGCATCCTCGTGCCATCATGTGCTTCCAGTTCATCGGCTAGTTTCATTCCAGAAGCACCATCCTGAACCCCCTGCTTGGGAATCAACTATAGCTTGACATAGCCTCTACACCACTACATCGGATGGATAACCAGCCTATTGCCTCCTATCAGAGGCTCCATCCCAATATCAGAGTTACGCTCCATCCCTCATACTATATCCCTCCCACCTGTTTCTCTATGCATGCACATGGCCCCTTTAGAATAGTAGGGCGTCGACACGTTAGTTTGAGTATCAACCCGATAGCTGATACCTCATTAATAAACCTTTAATGGCATCAGTTCATTGATGCGCCCCAGTCAATTAATTAACCTCCTAGAATAACCTCCTCCCACCTACCCCTAGGGAATCCGTTGGCCATCCAACTATAGCTCCTTGTCGGAACGAGAGAGATCGATCTCGACGATCCGCCCTACTATTCTAAGGCGATCTTGTCTTGAGAGACGACCATATAAAGTCGAGGCCCCCTACTATTCTATTCTAATGGCAATCTCTTGTACCGTCTCAGCATACGATCCCTTCCTCTATAGTGGGCAAGTCAACTGAACTTTCGCGGATGAGTGGAATTGGGCCCCCCATAGAATTTTAGGCAGCTGAACCGGTGGGAAGATAGCCAATTAATGGGAGGGAGGGAGTTTCCCTACTATGCAAGCCTCAGACTTCCTTTTATGCAGGCACGGGCGGGAAAAGCTATCTTCTTCACCAGCGCCCCTGCTATTTTATAGGCGATTAGGCAATCTTAACCGCTTCGATTGGGCATCGGACAGGCGTTCGATTCCCCTTCCCCCTTTCAGATTATTGTAGGGGCCCCTTTCATATTACTCATATTATCTACAGAGATATGGCACCGAATTCTTAGGTGCTGGACTTTATACTCGAATCTCCTTCTCGCAATGGTTACAACGGCCTATTCGCTTTCTCTAGACATCAGTAACTTCAATACATAGCATTGCCAAAGGTGGCTAAAATACTAGCTAGGGGGGAGGAAGGATAGGTGGGGGAACTTAATCCTACCTTCTCAGTAGCCAACCAGTTTCGGAGGATGGACAGTACCGTTGGAGGGCCCTATAGATAGTAGTAGGTAGGGATCCATTTTTTCGGATTAATCCGCACGAACTAGAATTGCCAAGTGGGGCCCTACTATCTTTGGGGGCGCTACCAGAGTTGGATTTCGAAACTCTAGTTGAGGTCATAAATTGCATCTGAGTCGGGCTCCCACAACATCTTGATATTCATAGAGTAGATTGGTGAGCGAAGGTCGGTCGAGCCCCTCTCCCTTGGTCGAGCCCCTCCGGTCCTCTGATCCTCTCCTTCGAGCCCATTTATAAGGTCAGTCGAGCGCTTTACCCCGACTTCTCCTTAGGCGATTGGTTCGAAAACAACAGAACACTTTGGTGCTAGCCCAGGGCAAACAGAAGTTCCAACTCACCTTCATCAATAGAAGATTGGGATTGGCATTGCCCTTTCATCACTTTCCGACTGACTGCTGGAATACCGGTCTCTCAGTTTGATCGTTGGTGATGGCAGATCGGTGTGGTAGGTCAGTAACTTGTTGAAGTCAAATCGCAGTTAAAGCTTCATACCACAAAACAACTGAGCCCATGGGTCGAATTCGTTCAATCTTAGGATGAAGAGCGATTTCAGTTTGTTAGTCTTCGATTTCTATGACGTTGGTTGCGAAGAGGAATAAGGTCTATTTGCACTAGAACTGGCGGCTAAGATGCCAACTCGGATGCTTGAAATGCGGCCTCTTTCTCTGCTCTTGCTGCTATTGAAATTGACGTCTCTACCTTTGTTGCTGGGTCTTTATCCGAAACTACGTATTGATCTGCTCCTGCAGGGAAGTCAGAGACGTGATTCGACAGGTTGAATGGGATTCTTACTGCTTCCCCGATCGATGCAATGTCCTGCTCCAGATCTATGACCTGTAGTCGCCAGACGAATGCCTTAAAATAGTAGGGCTAAACTATAATTAATAAGGCAACCGGTGTTGCGGAGTGGGGCAAACTCCAAACGGTAGATCCAAAATATTTCCAACCAAGGGTGCTCCATTTTAGAGGGCCCTTAAAAGCGACTAATCTGAATTCAAGGATGGAAGCTCGTCGTGCCCTTAAAAGCGACTAATCTGAATTCGAGGATGGAAGCTCGTCGCCTCACTGAGATCCTTTTTCTCAGGAACTATCTCCTACTCCCACCCCTTTAGAATAGTAGGGATCTACCTTTCTCTATAATTTCTAGGGGCCAACTATAGCTACCATAGAATTGTAGGGCCGCTATAGAGGTAGGGGCGCTTTGCTTTTCCTTCTCTATACTAGACGCCCTCAGAACTATTGCCTCCCACCCCCCTTTCTTTATATAGTTGTAGGGCGAGATACCCTCTTTATTAATCTAGCAAGGCCCTCCAATTAATCAACGTAGCGGTACCGCTATGAAAAACCACCCACCTATTCTACCACTTGAAACATTGAGAATGGTCGATTCCCCTTACTTGGCCGAGAAAGGGGGTAGAGCTAGAACCTGCTGAATCAACATACAGTCAATGACGAACATATCCCGAAAGCATGTTACGTCTGAAGTTTTCATGCCAGAAATTGGGAGAAGAAAGGCAGAGCCCTATCTTCCCAAAAACAAAATGGTACATATAGAAAAGATCCGCCCTACCCCCTTAGAAATAGTAGGGGTGGGGGGTTTCCTTATGGCAAAGAGGGCGGGGTTCAAACTTATATTCGTATGCCTTCTATCTATTCATATGCACTCGTAAGCATGGTCAATCAGAGCTCATTTAGGAGAGATGCTGGTTAAGCTAGTATTCTCTCCTCGCTCGCTGGGGGAGATCTCACTCCCTAACTTCCTATCTTTGACCAGCTATCGAATGGAGCTCCGATCGGATCGTACGGTTCTATTGGAGCCAATCCATTGAGAGGGGAACGAATGAAGGGAAATAGAGTGCCAAAGAAGGGTAGGATTTTGGCAAGGCGGTTTATTTGCGCAGATAGTGGACTACTATCTATTATAGACGCAATACAGGCCACTATCTAAACTCTCCAAACCCGGGGTTCCAGGCTGCCCTCGGGGGGAGAAAGGGATAGAGCTGGGCAGATCTAGCTTCGGTTGGAGCAGAGCCGACCTAACATCAACATCTATAGGGGTTGGGTGGGATTGTGAATGGCTGGCGTGACTGAAACCCAATTGATCCTTCCCCACTAGAGCCATCTATATAGATCTATAGGGAGGCTCGACTGACTTTGGCTGGATCTAAGCATCCAACTGTCTCAGTCCCACAGATACTCTTTACAATGACGTATGTATATAGTCTAGTCTGGTTTCACGATCGGACAACTAGATATGTAGCCCACATCACAATCACAGTGATCGAGTGCCTAAAGGAAAGGAACGAAGTGCATCGGTCAAAGCCCTACCTCGGCTATTGGGGCTGGGAATAGCGGCGACTTATGCATGAACGACTACTCGGATCAATCTCCTAGTCATTCCTGGCCTGGGGGAGAATGAAGAGGAGTGTAGTATGCCCTGTTGTAGAAGGAAAGGCCCCTACCGATGATAGATGGGCTTGACCAAGATGAGAAAGCTAGTAGGGGCCTGACCTTGATGTTTGAATCCATCTCGGGCTATCCTACCATAGAATAGTAGGCCCCCCCACTCGAAACTACCATAGAATGTCGAGGGGCCCTCCCACCCGTCAGTTGAGCGAGAAAGGTATAGTTGAATTAATATTGGAGCTCGAGATTCTATACATAACATGAATGCCCAAGCCTACCTACCTTTAACGCCTATAGTTCAAAGCCCCCCTACTATTCTAAAGGGCTAACAAGTCGTTGAAGCACCAATACCAACAATAGCAGTTGCAATTATTCTATTAGTATTTTATGCAAAGGTACAAATGTTGGGCCAGGTCACTCTCCCATATTGGTACTAGACATACTCAAACCCATATACATAGGAGAGGCAACAATTCTGGTTCTTTACCACAACTGATAATGGGAATGCTTTAGAACTACCATAGAATTGTAGGGGCCCTCCCAACTATCCTTTGCTTTGGGGTGTGGTGAGTGAAGTCACCAAAGGAAGCCGTGGCCCACCAATGTGGTAGGAGTCAACAATTAGCCACATAACCACCCCCCTTTACCCCCCTTTATAATAGTTGTTATCTACCTCTACATTGGGAGGGGCCCACACACATTCATTAATCTGCCAAATTACTATGGGAGGGTTTCTATAGTTCCAACCCCACTAACGTAAATTTATGACGCTTGCCATAGGCATTACTAGTCAAAGCTTCCCTTCGCGCTTTATATCGATATATAGCAGATCCATCCTATTTGAGTTAGAGGAGGAGACTCAAGGCTAGGGATGGGCCTTAACTCCTCTTGAGGCTACGGAGGAAGAGATCATCAGACAATTACTCTATTTGCTCTTTACTAGAGGGTGGAGGGATAGCCTAATCTCTTATTCTGAGACCCTGGAATCAATCCCTAGAATCAACCAAGACCAGTCGGGCTAGATAGGGAAAGAAAGTAAGCGTAAGAATTGGAGAAGGACATAGATAACACTAGACAACAAGATAAGGAAGGGTGCGTTGATTCATTCCCAATCCCCTCTCCCTTGTCGACTACTGTATTGCTCCAGGCTCGAACAAGATTCATAACCGCGGTTCCAGGTTAAAAATGAAGGAAGGGCAGCGCCAACCATTAGTCATTACTTGCTTTTGTGCCCCCTTTTAGACATAATATGGGTCACACCAGCTCCATTAGAATAGTAGGGGCTGGCAATATTTCGTTAGATCATAAATCTCGGACAGGAAGGATGGATGGAAAGATGGAACCTACTCTTACATGATCGGGATAGTGATCGACATGAGAATGAAGGCGATAATGAATGTTGGTAACTAGAAAGAAGCTTACTCCTGCCGTCACCCTTCCTCTCCCTAAGGTCTTTGTGTCTAAAGAACCTTCTTTCCCAGAACTAGCCGGTTGACTCAACTACTTTCTTCCAGCATTTTATTGGAGGAAGTCAACGAG
Organism: Cryptomeria japonica; assembly: GCF_030272615.1. Classification (NCBI taxonomy): domain Eukaryota; kingdom Viridiplantae; phylum Streptophyta; class Pinopsida; order Cupressales; family Cupressaceae; genus Cryptomeria; species Cryptomeria japonica. Next base: position 531,714,282 of record NC_081405.1, on the reverse strand, counting down.
GAGAATTAACCTGCAGAAGGAGGAGTACCACTGGGCTTTGCACCTGCTTCTAGCAGCTACGATACCGGATTGAGTTACAGATCCTTTTCACCTTGGTATTGAATCAGAATCAATTGACCCATAGCTAATGGATTTGTGCCTATATAGTAGGTCTGTCCACCTGATCATCTGAGGCTCCCTTGGTGACAGTGGTAGCATCTCGACTTGGGGTCGCATCCCTGGGAGTCTCTCGAAAAAGAAGGCACATAGGATACTCCCATAGCCGAAGTTAGTCTGCCGCCCAACCTTGCACTCTGTCAATTGAATCTTAAGGTTATTTAGTAGCCCAGTGCACCAATCAATTCTAGTTTAGTAAATTTTCGATCCAGGGTAGCTCCCCCCTCCTTTAGTTCAACAGGGGGTCATCCTTTCACCCCCGGGTAGGATGGAATGACCTAACTCACTTGATATCGGTTGGAAGGTGACAATTACTAAACTGTACAACTGAACACAACAGTAGATGGTAACCGCCATTCTAAATTGGAATAGCTAGTGGGAAAAATAAAGATGCGAAAGTCTTGTCGGGAGCTGGGGCACCGGGCACCCTATAGTTCCCCTCGACTCGGCTATAGTTGGGGTCCTAGTGCTAGCTGGAGATAGATATGTTACTTACGTACCGGTTCAGATTTTCGGGTCTCATTTGACTAGAGCCGGTGCAAATAAGCAAGAGAACCCAATCCATATTCTATTTGACTTTCCACTCTAAGAAGAAGGAACAAAACTCGACCTTCAAGGCCCGATTTCGCATATCTAAACATCGCAAATTCCGAAATACTCTTGGATTTTTCTCTAAAATCACAATATCTTGCTTCCTCAAAAATTTGGCGAAAAGTTGGTTAGACCATGTGTTCGGACCAGGTAGCCCTGACTTTTTCTCCCCAAATTTTGGGAGCCTTTTTTAGCAGTATTTGAATATTCAAATCCAAGAGATTGGCTAAAATATTATTTCTAGGTTGGCCTATGACTTAAAACAAAGTTAGGGTCTCCTACATATAGCCTTTATTTCCTCATTTGAAGGATCCAGGACAAGCGATTGAAAGAGCATCTTATGAAGTGAAAGTACAAGTTATGTGAAGTCTACAACAAAAAATCAAGCATTCATCAAGCCTACACCAAGCATTTTCAACATCAATTAGGAGCTTTTAAGACATTGAAGAATAATAGGAGATCACCAACTGTTGATTGGCTTGTACCTCTCCCTTAGGGTTTGGTATGGTTTCATGTTATTTTCATGTCTTTGTATGAACTTCATAACATTCATTTTTAGATTTGCATTCATGATTTAGATCCATTATTGTATTTGTGATTTGAAGCATTTACATTCATTTAGGATTTACTCTCCAAAGAGTAGGGTAGAACTCTAGATTTACTTTCTTGTTCATTTAGGATCTTGCATACACACAATATTCTTGCACACACATTTTCAATACATTATCAGCTATTTGTGGAGGTTGAAACCACCAAAACAAGGGGTTTGACTAAGCCAAAACCCTATATAGCCACCTAGACACCATTTTTCAAGTCGCGGGTACACGTATAGGAATCTGGTGCATGCACGATCTTCGGAACTGACAGAGCACACATATATAGATCCAGTATCATAATTTAACCTTAGTCTTCAGGGACTAGGGTTTGGCACCTTGTTCCTCCCAGGACTAGGGCGTGGCACCCTGGTCCTTTGAGTTTTTCGACATTTTTTGGTAGTTTTGCATTTCAGTTCTTCAGAATCCCAAATCCAGTAGTTTTAGTTATTTGTTCTGACATGGACCAAGGCATCTAGTGCCTTGGTTCTGCCCAATCTGCACCAAAATTTTGTGGTAGGTGCACCTCTGAGTCCATTTTCCATTTCTTTTTTTCGTGTCTCAGTTTCAGATTTGCAAGTTTCTTCATTTTCAATTTATATTTGTATCTTTATTCATTTCATAGCCTAGTTGATCATTGCATTACATTTTGCACATTTCCTCTTCATAACAACAAAGGAATAGAAACCCTAAAGACATTCCTTGACCCTCTCTCTCTTACAAGAAGTGGTCAAAGTGAATTATCTCTTAGGATCTTTCGTATTCCAATGTGTGTATGAAAGTGGGATTAGGTCTTAACTATACGGTTCCATTTTTATGCTTCTTATTTTGGTGAACCCGACTCTTTACACGTTTAATTCTAATTCATGTTCTCAAATCTGAGTGTTTATACCATTTAAAATTCAATTTCTCATTTACAAGTTCGATTTCCTTGCAAATTTTAAAATTTTAGAGGTTAATTTCACTAAAACCCTAATTCTTAAATTCAAAATTGAACTTGTGCATTGCTTAATTTGGATTAATTATATGATTTAGGAACACTTGGAACTCTTATATCTTATCTAATTGAATAGTGCTTGCATAATTTAACATTGTTCTCTATGTTTAAAAATTATTGGTATAATCCATTCCTTTCATAGATGTGGTAATGGGTTAGCCTCTCTGTTTCAATTTATACCTCTTAAAGATCCTCCTATTCATGAGAACAATTTAGTGCAAATAAGAGTTGTTAACAAGCCCTCAAAAGTCTCCCATGTTCTAAGGATGAAGATTTGAATAATGATGTTGATATTTCTCCTAAAGTGTGTCTCTCCTATGAAACTATCTTAGAGGAAGAGGATGATATCATAAACACATTTCTTAATGTTACCTTACCTTCCATACATGATACTTCTCTTAGAGAAAAAGGATTGATGCACATTGATTTTTCTTCTCCTACATTTGGTCTTACCAATGGGGGCACATTAGTGCAACAAGAGGTTATGGACACTTCATTTAAAGATCTCCTTCCTAAGTATGAATCCTCAAAGAATGATGCTAATCTTCCTCCTAAAAATTGTGTCCCTCATGAGGACCATTTGGTGCAAGAATATGGTATTGTCCCTACTTTTCTTAGTAATAGCATACCCTCTTTTGATGTCAATAAAATTCCCACTAGAGATGATGAATTAATGAGTTATGCTTGTCCTTTTCTTAAAGATTGTCTGAACCATAAATATATTTTGGAAGAAGAAGATGAAATTATAAATACTTTCCTTAATTCTCTCTCTCCTAAAGGTCCTATTAAAGACATTTTGAGGCAAGAGGATGATTTCAAAAACACATGTATTGATGCTCTCCCTTGTAAGGATGAAGCATTACTATATAGTGTCATTCCCTCTCCCAAAATTGGCCTTAAGAATGGGGACATCATTGTGCAAAAAGGCATTTTTAATGCCTCTCTCAATGATCTCCCTCTTTGGGGTGCACCTTTGGAGAATTATGATGGTTACTCTCTTACTATGTCCCTCCCTCATAAGAGTACCTTGGTCAAAGAAGATGACATCATGATAAAAAAAGGGTGATATGATTGACAATTCCCTTAATAACACCCCACCTTCTATTCATTTCAATAAACTTCCCTCCAAGGATGATGCATTAATACATAATGTTCTCCCCTTTCCCAAACTTGGTCCTACTCATAAGGATACCCTAATTCAAGAACATATTGTTAATATCTCTTTCAAAGATCTTCCTCTCAAGGATGAAACTTTGAAGAGTAATTTTGATCCTTCTCCTAGAGAGTCCCTCTTCCATGTAGATCCTTTGGTGATAGAGGATGATGTGATATTTCCTACTAACACTATACCCTCTTTCAATAACTTTACCTCTAGAGATGAAACATTAATGCCTAATTCTAGTCTATCTCCCAAAATTGATCCTATCCATGATAATATTTTGGTGAAAGAAGAGACTATCAACACTTTTTTCAATTATCTTTATCATACGAATGATGTTCATCCTTCTTCTAAAATTCATAAGGAAACCTTGGAGTAAGGGAATGATCTTAGGTCACAAGGATTTGGTATTCCTAAACCATCTTCAATCAATATGATACATGTGAATGGTTATGAAATACCTAATAAATCCCTATTCACAGTTCAAGGTGCTAGTCCTTCTTCAAATTATCAACCTCTTAAGAAGCCTCTATTGGTGGTTCAAGTTGGTCATAGTGATGATTCCTTTTTCACTCTTAACAAACCAGTTATTACTGTGCAAGGAGGTTATCCTACTAAGAGCCCTTATGAGTATGCTAAACAAATCACCCAAAAGAGTTACAATGCGGTTGCTCACACATATAATATGCGAAACAATAGGAAACCTAGTCCTCCTCCAGTTATTCCTATTTCACTTCCTCCCTCTCAACCTATTCTTCCACAAGTACCTCGTATCCCACAAACTCTTGGTGAGGAGTATGATCTTATTGAGCAACTTAAAGCTAATCCTGCCAAGATATCTCTTTGGGATTTGATTCAAACTTCATACACTCATCATGGAATGTTACAAGATGCTTTAAAGAATTTAGATGTCCCACCCACAGTGACACCTAATAATATGGCTTCTGTGATTCATCCTATGAAAGAATCTAAAGTTCAAATTGTATTTAGACAAGATGAGTTGCCTTCTCATGATATCCAACACCAGGGTAAGTGCACAAAGATGGTGGTCAAAAAGGGGGTATAAGTGGACACTTTTTTTCTGAAATTAGGTGACCCTGAACTTGGAGGCAATATTTGAAAGTCATCCACTCAAGATATGAAGATAATCAAAGAACAAATATTGTAGTACTCTGAATCTAGTTTCCAAACTACTAAACTTTTTCAAAATTGGATAGAATTAAGGTGGTCAAATCCTTCGCGCACGAAAAACTGACCCTATTTTTTTTTTCTGAAAAACATAACATAGTGTTTGACGTGCGCATCAAAAAAGTCATAGTTAGATTTAGTATTTTGACAAATCCTTTGGCAAAAAGATAGCTAAGAGTGAGCACTAGAAGATGTGTATTTTTTGTTGAGTATTTTTTTTTTATGATTTTTCCAATCGAGCACATCCTGAAAATTAGGTACCTGTTTGTGCGCGAAGCATAAGTTGCACTAAACAAATTGAAAATACAATCTTTTTTTTTTAATTGTAAAGAATCAAGTGCACTACAATAATATATAAAGTTTTTTAAATTTGGATAAATATATAAAAAGTTATTCAAAAAATGGTGCACCTATGTCTGTGAGAACTATGAAGACACTGGTAAAAGAAATTCAATAATAATATGTTATTGTTGTTCAAATTGAAAAAAAGTTATATGGTTGGAAAGCTCAGAAGATGAGTGAAAATATGGTGGAAATTTTAGAAATACCCACTTGATGAAGTGTAAACTTGATGATGACAAAGTCGATAAACCAAGTTGATAAAATGAAACACGTCAAAAATGAGAGAAATGGAGGGAAATCAAACTTCCAAACCGTAGCTTTGTCATCCAGGCCTATTTCCAAGCCTAAACAGTCAAAAGTGTGTAGAGGGTACTTATGGTTTAAAAAGCGCGTACAGGGTATTTATAGTGTAAGCAGCGTACGCGCTTGTTTCCCTATAAACAACGCATACACGCTTGTTTCCCTATAAACAACACATACGCGCTAACTTTACTATAAACAGTGCGTACGTGCTACTATATAATATGATATTCTATATATATTATGTGTATATACATATAATTTATGTAATATATAATGTGTATAATATGATATTGTATATATAATATGTTTATATACATATAATATATGTATATATAATATGTGTATAATATGATATTATATATATAATGTTTATATACATATAATATATGTATATATAATATATTAAACATATATATACACATGTAAGTGTATTGTCTCCCCTCTCAAACGCATACAAGGTGCCTCTCTCTCTCTCTCTCTCTCTCTCTCTCTCTCTCTCTCTCTCTCTCTCTCTCTCCATACCCCATCCCTCTTTCTCTTCTTCTCTCCCTCCCTCCCTCCATACCCCACTGCAACTGTGTCTGCACTTCTATAGAAGTAAGTGAATTTATTTCTTGTCTACAACTTCCTCTTTGATTTTGATCATGTATGCTCTCCTAAGAAAATTGACTGATGGATTTGTGTGTGTGTATTGAATAGGAGGAATAGGGTTTGAAATTGAACCACGGGTGTATTACCATGACAAACAAGGAAACCTGTAGCAATATTCTTCTCGAATGTGTTTTTAATGAGCAGAGCAGATGTGGAAAATAGTGTCAACAAAGCAACATGATGAGTCAGAGTACCTGCAATATATTTTTCAGAAGGAAACAACAGGTAGGAAGAGAAAGAGGGAGAGTAACATAGATGATGTCATGTAGAATGATAGTGGTGGGTATGCGAGAGTTCCCATGTTGTTACACAACACCTGTCACCTAAAGAAATTAAAGTTTGTTGTATGCATGGTAGTGGTAGTATATGATGATCATCAATTGTCAAACAACTTGGAATAGTACATTCCCATGAAAGAAATCAAGTGTGTAATTCCTATAGTCACAATCGAGATCAGTCTTATAACCTTACAAATTTAATAGCATCATGTGTTTTAGAACTTAGGCAGTACTCTTAGGGTTAGGTCAAGCTCTTACACTTGCTTTTTAGCGAAGCCTCATTGTTTGTTCGCTTGGAGTCTCGATGACTGATGGATTTGTGTGTGTATATTGAATAAGTGGAATAGGGTTTGAAATTGAACCATGGGTGTATTACAATGACAAACAAGGAAACTTGTAGCAATATTCTTCTCAAATGTGTTTTTAATGAGTAGAGCAGATGTGGAAAATAGTGTCAACAAAGCAACATGACGAGTTAGAGTACCCACAATATATTTTTTAGAAGGAAACAACAGGTAGGAAGAGAAAGAGGGAGAGTAACATAGATGTTGTCATGTAGAGTGATAGTGGTGGGTATGCGAGAGTTCCCATGTTACACAACGCCTGTCACCTAAAGAAATTAAAGTTTGTTGTATGCATGGCAGTGATAGTACATGATGATCATCACTTGTCAAACAGCTTGAACAATACATACCCATGAAAGAAATCAAGTGTGTAATTCCTATAGTCACAATCGAGATCAGTCTTATAACCTTGCAAATATAATAGCATCATATGTTTTAGAACTTAGGCAGTACTCTTAGGGTTAGGTCAAGCTCTTACACTTGCTTTTTAGTGAAGTCTCGTTGTTTGTTCACTTGGAGTCTCATTGTATGATGTTCTATTCATAACTTTAAATTTAATATATCATTTTATTAACCCACCATATGACCCCTTAGGTGTCATTAGAGGTCGTATTGGTTTCCTAAGAGGTCATATGGTGTCCTGTGACCCCTTAAGACCCCTCCTCTTTCCCTCCCCCCTACTCTCCCCCCTCTCCCTCTCTCTCTCTCTCCTCTCCTCTCTCTCTCTCTCTCTCTCTCGCCTCTCTCTCTCTCTCTCTCTCTCTCTCTCTCTCCCTCTCCCTCTCCCCTCTCCCCTCTCCTCTCCCTCCCTCCCCCGTACTCTCCCTCTCCCTTCCTCCATACCCCTTCTTATCTCCCACCCTCCCCCTTTTCTCTCCCTCTCTCCCTCCCTCTACCTCTCTCCCTCCCTCTACCTCTCTCCCTCTCTCTACCTTCCCTCCCCCCCCCTCTTTCTCTCTCTCTCTCTCTCTCTCTCTCTCTCCTTCTCTCTCTCTCCCCTCTCCTCTCACTCCCTCCCCCTACTCTCCCTCTCCCTTCCTCCATACCCTCTTCTCTCCCACCCCCCCTCTTCTCTCCCTCTCTCCCCTCCCTCCCTCCCCCCTCTCTCTCTCTCTCTCCCTCTCCCCTCTCCTCTCCCTCCTCCCTACTCTCTCTCTCCTTTCCTCCATACCCCTTCTCTCTCTCTCTCTCTCCATGTTCTCTCCCTCTCTCCCTCTCTCCCTCTCTCTCTCCCTCTCCCCTCTCCCTCACCCCTCTCCCTCTCTCCTTTCCTTTCCCTCTCTCTCCCTCTCCCACCCCCCTCTTCTTCTCTCTCTCTCTCTCTCTCTCTCTCTCTCTCTCTCTCTCTCTCTCTCTACCTTCCCTCCCCCCCTCTTCTCTCCCTCTCTCCCTTCTTCTCTCCTCTCTCTCTCTCTCTCTTCTCTCTCTCTCTCTCTCTCTCTCTCTCTCTCTCTCTCTCCCTCTCCCTACCTTCCCTCCCCCCCCGCTCTCTCTCTCTCTCCCTCTCCCTCCTTCCATCTCTCTCTCTCTCCCTCTCCCTCTCCCTCTCCCCTCTCCTCTCCCTCCCTCCCCTTACTCTCCCTCTCCCTTCCTGCATACCCCTTCTTCTCTCCCACCCCCCCTCTTCTCTCCCTCTCTCCCTCTCTCCCTCCCTCTATCTATCTCCCTCTCTCATCTTCCCTCCCCCCCCCCCCTCTCTCTCTCTCTCTCTCTCTCTCTCTCTCTCTCCCTCTCCCCTCTTCCTTCCTCCATACCTCTTCTTCTCTCCAACCATCCGCCCTCCTCTCTCCCTCCCCCTTACTCTCCCCCCCCCTCTCTCTCTCTCTCTCTCTCTCTCTCTCTCTCTCCTCTCTCTCTCTCTCTACTCATTCACATCTTTTCTACTACCAATAGCGCGCATGGGGTACTGAAACTATTAGTTCACTGCCCTGCCATTATTTTTTTAAGGCAAAGGAGCATGTACGTGGTACTTATTACTCATAAGCGCGTACGGGGTACTATTCCCATTATTCGTTACCCTGCGATAACATTTTTTAGGCTTAGCAGCACGTACGCGCTACTTAACAGTCCAGAATGGGAAAAAATAATATCGTTGGGCTTGTCAACATTTTATGGTCTAATAGCGCGTACGCGGTTATTAATGTAGCACGTACGCGGTTTATAGACATTATTTTAGTTGCCCAAGAACCTCAACGACCTCAAAAGAAGTTTTTGAGGTCGTTGAAGGCCCCACTAGAACTGTGTCTACACTTCTATCACTGTTGTATACATGAAAGTAAGTGATTTGTGTTGTTTTTACATGATTTCAAATGATTGAATTGTTGTTTTTATTAGTTTTTTGTTTTTGCATGATTTCAAATGATTGAATTGTGATTGTTTAATAGTTTGATTGTATATTAAAATGGCAATGAGCTGAATCGCACATATTGTAATGCCAAATTTTGTATAAAAGCCCATGAGATGATTTGTATATTAAAATGGCGATGAGTTGAATCACACATATTGTAATGCCAAATTTTGTATAAAAGCCCATGAGCTGATTTGTAAGACATTTTTTTGTATAATCAAATAGCCAAGAGCTGATTTGACCATATTTAGAGGGAAATTTTTGAATAATATGTGACAATGTTTTGTGACTATGTTTTGAGTATATGTGATGTGTCCCTAGTCAATCATGAGCATTCTTGATTCTTGTATAATCATGGAGAATTATTTGAGTCATTATCGGGTCATAGGGGTCATAGATGGAGACTAGATACAATTTGAGCAAAAATTGTCATTATTGTCAAAAAAATTGTCAAAAAAGTTGTCAAGCAACTTTTACATTGCGTCGGTAGGGTATGACACTCGACGTTCTGATGCTTTGGGATGCACGACAGGGGCATGCCTATCGTAAACTTGTCCACCTGAACACGCTCGTGACGTCAGTTTGTGCACACGACGAACCAAATCAATTCTAGCCAATCTTGCAACTTTGCATTGCATGCAACTGACGACTTTTGCAGCAGGCGAAAAAATGCTACCAATCAAAAATGGCTTTGACTCGTCAAAAATGGAGAGAGGACATTGTAGAGGAGCCTCATGCGACCCAGCAGGTTCAAACGGATCGACCATATGTGTCCTGGATTGGAAGAAACAGTTCGTCAAATTTTGACAATTTTTTGGACTCGGGGCACTTGAGAGATCGCATCGATACGGTATGACTTTCGACGTTCCGACACTTTGGGATGCATGACAGGGGCATGTCTAGCATAAAATTGCCCACCTGGACACGCTCACGACATCGGTTTGTGCACACGACGAACTGAATCAATTATAACCAATCTTGCAACTTTGCATTGCATGCAACTTACAATTTCTGGAGTAGGTGAAAAAATGCTACCAATTGAAAATGGCTCTAACTCATCAAAAAACAAGATAGGCCATTGTAGAGGAGCCTCACGCGACCCCATAGGATCAAACTAATTGACCATATGTGTCATGGATTTGAAGAAACAGTCTGTCAAATTTTGACAATTTTTTGGACTCAGGGCACTTGAGAGATCGCATTGGTACGGTATGACTCTCGACGTTCCGACACTTTGGGATGCACGATAGGGGCATGCCTAGTGTAAAATTGCCCACCCGAATGTGCTCGCGATGTCGGTTTATGCACACGACGAATCAAATCAATTCTAGCCAATCTTGCAACTTTGCATTGCATGAAACTGACGGTTTTTGGAGTAGGTAAAAAAATGTTACCAATTGAAAATGGCTCAGACTCATCCAAAAATGAGATAGGTCATTGTAGAGGAGCCTCACGCAACCCCATGGAATCAAACAGATCGACCATATGTGTCCTGGATTTGAAGAAATAGTCTGTCAAATTTTGACAATTTTTTGGACTCAGGGCAATTGAGAGATCACACCGGTACGATATGACTCTCGATATTCTGGCGCTTTGGGATGCATGACAGGGGCATGCCTAGCATAAACCTGCCCACCCAGACGTGCTCGCGACATCGATTTGTGCACATGACGAACAAAATTTGACCATTGTGAGCGTGAGGGTGCTCTCGCACCAAACACATTGTTATTTATATTCATATTGTCGATTTTTGTTGTTTATATTCATATTGTCGAATTTTGTTGTTTATATTCATATTGTTGATTACATATGCAAATATTCATTTAAATTTATAAAAGGGCAGCCACCAAATACACAATAATGAACTGAATACAAGGAGTTTTGTAGGGTTAATTCAACATTTTAAAATTTTTATCAAATCATATTCCATGATTGCAATGTTTTATATCATATATTTTTGTTGTTTATTACATATGCAAATATTCATTTAAATTTATAAAAGGACAACCACAAAATACAATGAATACAAAATAATGAACTCATTACACATTTATTGGATCGAATATATATATATATATATATATATATATATATATATATATATATATATATATATATATATATATATATATATATATATAAAGGCATGTTTGCCAAGTCAATACAAGTATTACAAAAATGTGGCATATGCCATGTCCAAATCGATATACAATAAAAATGTAGAATATATCTACATGTATTGGTCATTCTATGACCAAAACTAGCACTATATGATCCTAAACTTGTGGTGGATCATCAAAATCAAGTCTCTTCGATGCAGTACGCGACTCTGTAGATGGCTGCAAAACCACAATTCAAAAGCCAAGTTAGAATTCTTTTGTAGAAAATAGTTCACAATTAACAACATAACTATGCATTTAATTTTAATTCCTTTGCAATTGGAATGTAGATTACCTCATCGGCTGATCTAGGAGCTAATGTCTTCGCTCTCCTCTCCTTGTCACTCTTAGGAGTTTTCTTGAAAACAGACTTAAATGGATCCACGTTATGGTCGTACCGCAAAGGGGTCTATTATAGATTAAATGTACAATTAATACAATGTACTAACATAAATATATCAAAAACACTTAAAAGCTATAATATAGAGAACAATGACGTACATGTGCCTAAGATGCTTCTCCAATGGACTGAGGATGGCTCACCATCGATGTAGAAACTGTCGCTATTACCTATACAAAAAATGTTCAAAGATTAAATACAATTAATATAATGATAAGTATTGAAGGTTAAAAACAATTAATTTTACATATCAAACAAAAGTGTATTGGATCCTGGGATGCTTCTCCAGTGCAAGAAGGAGGGTTCGCCATTGACAAAATAGGTATGGATATTTCCTGTATGAAAAAATTATAAGATTATAATATATCACAAGTTCACATGTACGCGTGCATATAATCATGAAATCAAGAAAATAAAGTATTTCGTCCCCCGTCAACACCTACAAACCAGAAATTGGACTAAGCATTGAAGATAGTTAGTATATCTTGTATTTTTTTGAATTCAAAGTGTACTATTCTATTTTAACATGTTACAAAATTTATACCTCAGGCATCGAAGTTGCAGCTATAGTAACTGGGGGAGGTGTATGGGATACCGCTGCTGCATCCTAAAATGCATATTATTTGTCTCAATTTAAATCGATGTATAAATGAAAATTCATTTATGTAATTACAAATTTAAAGTGACTGATAAATAAAATGTTATGAATTCAAATAAACACACCTGTGTCTGTGGTTCATGGGCAAACACTATGTCCATCAACTCATCTGTCAACGCAACATCCTCAACCGTGTGAGTCTAACATCTACAACCGCAAATCGTGCACAAATGATAGGAGGATCCATCTACACCGATTGCATCATCTATCCCCAAGCATATCCCCGAGCAACTGACACACATATGCTGGATGGGCTCTCTGTCGCCCTCTAATGGCTCATCATCCAATACAATAGGGTGTGCTAATGACGTCCCATGTTGGATGATGGTACCAGTCAATGTTGTGGCCGCCTAAAGAGTCTGTAGCTCCATCGACTCTTTCAGCTCTAATGGGACAACATGATGCACCTTGGGTTTGGGTGCTAGGGGGCGACGACTCTCCGCAGCTAATTGCCTATGGGCTCCAGGTCTATCTTGTGCAGAGCCACCACCTCTACCATGAAACTCTCTCATGTCAAAATAGTTTGGTTGCACATTGAGCACAAACTCACAATATATTTTTCTCAAAAAATATAATGGCACCTCATAATTATTACAAGGTGGATCATCAAAGACCATCCACCACCTCTGTCAAAAAAGATTTTTCATCTGTACATTGGTACACCAATGTATGGGAAACCTCTTTGCATTAAGAGGTAATAATTGACCAATTTTGGGATCAACAAAAAGGGCACATATTTGTTGTTTAGTAATATTTTTGTTTTTTACTCCATCGTATGATAGCCCATTGGCATAGAATTGACGACACATATCCCTAAAGCTTCCCCATTTGGTAATTTCTGTGGAAACAGCTATGGCACCACTAGCTAATGTTTCTAGGCTAGTGGCGAGGGATTTATGATGGTCAAGTTTAGAAGTTTTCAATTTAACAATCAGTCTATTGATTTTAGACGTATTTTGTCCTAACCGATTAATTAATTCTTCGTGTGTTTCGGGTGTGCGGTCAAAAGGAGGAATTGGGGGTTGTTCTTGTGTGTTTTCAGGAGGTGCATTTGGTTGTTCTTGTGGGTTTTCAGGAGGTGCATTTGGTTGTTCTTGTTCTGGGTTAGAAGAATCTGGTTTTTGAAACAAAAAACGAAAAAACCTAATCAAAATTAATGAAATTAAATTCAAAATGTAAGACAAATTGCATAAACCGGAAAGAAAGACAAAAATAAGGAAAAACTAACCTTGATCCATAGCTTGGAGGACAAATCTAGCACCCTGTTTGCGGTTTTGGAGAGGAAATGGGGAAAAAACGAAGTGAAAAACGCGCTATTCATGGGTAAAAGAGACCTAGTTTTTTTTTTTAAAAAATTTTTACTAGGCACCACGTACGTGATTTTATTTCGATTATTAGCGTGTATGCGCTCATTTTCCTAATAATAGCACGTACGCACTCATTTTTTAAAAGCAGCGAGTATGCACTATCTTCTCTAGGCTCGGGAAGAACAAACCTAAGTGCGTACGCGAGAATTTCAAATTTTAAAACCGCATACACGTTGCTTGTTTTTCCATGATTTTTTTGGGTGGTGTCCACTTTTTTGACCACCATCTTTGTGCACACACCCACCAATATGGTCCTCTTATGATTGTTGTCCTTATCAATGGTAATGCTATAAGAAGAACCCTCGTTGACAATGGCTCCAACCTTAATGTTTGTAGCATTATTCTATTACATAAGATCAAGGTTGATACATCTCTTATTAAACCAGATTCTTTTACTATTCTTGACTTTGATAAAGTTCCTAGATCTTCTTTAGGCACTATAACATTTCCTATTAAGGTAGGACTTGTTATTTATGTAGACACCTAAAAATGTCTCAATGATCATGTACTAATTATTCCTCTAATTGATTAAATAATTTTTCAATTCTTTAATTAAATTAATTAATCTTATTCTTCTTATTTCATATTTCTTTACCATCTTACTAATTATTCTATTTTCAATTCTATCATCATGTAATCATTTAAATTATTTTCTAATGTTAATTAAATATTTATTATTTAATTAATTATGATTTTTAATCGTCAATATAAATAATCTTTATTATTTAAATAAATTCATTTTCAATTTTTATTTCTAATCAATTAATCATTCAACCTTTTTTCTAAATATTATTTATTTAATTAATTGTGATTTTAATCCTTTAATTTAAATAATCTTTATTATTTAATTAAATTTAATTTCTAAATAATTAAATAGTTTCTTTAAATTATTTAATTAGCTAATTAATTCTTCTAATTTCATCCATATTCATTCAAATTCAAATTCTTCTAATTTCTTCTAATTTCAAATACATGTGCATGATTTCAAAGATCAAATTGAAAATCAAAGTCAGGTTCTAACTATATTTAGATAACAAATTGAATTTAAAATAAATTCAATATTTGAATTAAATCTCATGCAAAGATTAAATTGAAAATCAAAGTTAAAGTGCAAGCACATGCTAAATTAATTAATTAATTAAATCATTATCTTTTCAATTCCTATTTCTATCTTCTATTTAACTTTTTCCAAATAAAGCTCCCAAAAATCTTTCAATCAGTTAACTATTTCAGTTTCTTTAATTTCCTCCAATTATTCTTTTTCATTTTTCAATCAACTTTTTTCTCAATCAATTAACTCAATTTATCTATTCAATCTATTATGTTCCACCCCCAAATTTGTAGTTCAACTATCAATCAACATGTGAGCTCACCTAAGTTCCACCTCTTGATCAATTTGTTAGACCTTTCATTCAATCTTCTCCAATTATCTATAAATTCAGCATTCAATTTCCATTTTCAACAATCACTAACTTCAAATCTTTGTGTCATTTGCAGGTTGCCAACGCGATATCTGAGAGCCACCATACCACAAAGAGAAGAAGAGCAATGGAAGCAATATGCAATCATGGGATAGGGAGTTTTTAATTGATTTATTTTACATTCCTATTGTTTGATTGTATTATTTCATTGGTTTATTTAGGATCCTTTGATTAGGTAGGGATTCGTGATTTCCCTCTTATTTCTAGTTGATTTAATAATGAATTTTACATACAACATTTCGATGAACCCAACGTGAATCAACAACTAATTAATCTTCTGGTTTTCTGTGTGATTTTTGCAGGTCATACGAAATTTTCATTTTTACAGGTTTTGTATGGATTGCATAGTGGATTCAACAATCATGCAATCGCATAGATAGGCTCACACAATCAATCACACAGGGTGACACATTCGTGCAGACCCCATCACACAATAGCCTTTATTTTTGCACACATTCGCTCAAATTTTGTCACGCATTCACTAGAGTTATTTTTGTGTTTTGTTTATCTGCTATTTCTTGTTTCCTACTTTTTGTTCTGTATAAAATTGGTTAAATCTGAACATTGTTTACCTTTATTGCATGCTTTAATTATTACATTTTATGGCACGTAGGGTACAATTTAGGTTTTCAAGTGCCAAGAGGATGAAGGAACAAAGAAGACAAGCTGAACGTTATCAGCAAATCCTAAAGGCAGAAAAGAAGATACAAGATCTAGAGGACCAACCAACCATTGATAGATACAACAACCTAGTTCTCTCGTATAGAGTAAAATACAATTTTCTTAATATAGAATGGATGATGAGAGATCTTTCTAGGGCATCACAATCTATTTTGTTGGTTCCAAATCAGAATTAAACTTTTTATTTTTATTTTTATTTTTATTTATTTTTGGTATGTATGTGTTTTACGCATTCGCCTAGATATTTTCATGCAATCGCTCTGTCAGTATCACGCATTCGCTTTGTTAGAATTTTGAATTCGCACTGTCATTATCACACATTTGCTTTGTTAGAGTTTTGCATTTGCATTGTCATTATCATGCAATCACTCATACAGTATCATGCATTCGCTCAGGTATCATTACACATTCATATTGCTTATTGTTAAGTTTTCTATTTTTTGTGCATTTTCTTGGGTTACTAATTATCTATCTACAACTTGTGGCCGATTTATAGAGAGGATTAGATTATTACTGAATCATAAACACTCATGTTATCACACTTCAGTTTTGGGCTTAAAATAAACCTGGTTAAAATGGACATGCATGTTATCACACTTAAATTTTGGGCTTAAAATTGACATGCATGCTTTCACACTTCAGTTTTGGGCTTAAAATAAACCTGGTTAAAATTGACATGCATGCCTTCACACTTCATTTTGGTGTTCTAAAATTGACATGCACATGCGTATCTCACACCTAAGTTTGGGTTTCTAAAACGAACATGAATCAAGCTTATTAATATAATAACTCACACTTTGTTTTTTTAAGGGAAAAAACATTTTATCGTGTTTGGGGTGGACCTACTGTTGCATCAACTACCTTTCCACCTGCCTTCAGGGTCTTGGAAGAAAGGGAGAATGATGCAGAGAATCTTGGAGCTTTGCTTGTTTCACCTTCTTGAGAGACTTGTCCTACTCAACCCTACTACTACTCAAGTCCTTCCTATGGCACTTGGTAAGGGTTATGACATTGAGACCTCCAAGGTCTAAACCTTCTTGACTTGCCTCCTAGGTATAGTGAATGGTTTCTGGACAATCAACTCCTCCACTTGAGGTTGTCTCCTTAGTTACTCACACTCACCTCTCCTGGCTCCAACCACTCCTGCTAGGATCTTAACACACCAACTCTTCTTATGGTCATTAATAAGGTGTCTTCATTGTGTTTTAAAGTTTAAGACTCACCAAATCCATCACCATGATTTCTCAAGCCTTCTCAACCTTCTAGGTCTCTACTGGCACCTAAATAGGCCTAATTGCATTAGCCCTCCTTAAGCAGTTTTTGGGGTTTAATTTGCAAAAGTCCCAAAAATTTCTAGGAATAAATCATGGATTCGTATACCCTTTTGGAAGTTATAAAAAATACTGGAAAAGTGCATCTAGGTTATCCGTACAAGTGTGGTTTTCAATGTTGCACTATTTTGTGGGGTTTTAGGCTTAACCAGTGGATTGACAAACTTGGTCTAGAACCTTTCACCAAGAAAAAATATTACTCTAAACACCTTGGGAACCTTCAAGGACACTCTGAGTGATTTCCATACATATGTCGCTTGGGCCTGCATCAATCTCCAACTGCTCACAAATCACACTTTGCTTACTATCCTAACTCACCTACTCCTAGCGGTGAGCCTAGGTCTTCATTGTTTCTCCTCCTCTTGGACCTGCAACATCACACACCCTATTCCAAAACTATGTACAAACCTTAACCTAGCATTCTTAATGATTTCAACAAGTGCCATCAAAGAATGCCTAGGCTAGAGCCATTTCTTGCTCTTAAACCCTACTTGCAAGGGTTTTGCTCCTAGTTGCAAAGAATGAGAGAAATATTTACAACCTATAACAATCAAACCTGCAAATCAACCTTATTGAAAGAAAATAAAATGAAAATACAAAGATGGTAATGAGTTTACACCATCTATTCTGTACTGGACCGTATAAGCAATGAAAACAAGACAAAACTGTCAAAAACCGGTGGAAACAAGATTGTTTCACAAACCAAAAACTTGCTCTTGCATTTCCAATCCTCAAACCCATACAATGAAGTGAAATTTGGCTTATATCCACTAGTTTTAGTTGGTTCAACCAACTACATAACACCCATAACAAAAAATGCAACTTTTGCAAGAGATTGTAAAATGTTGCTCAACAACTTTTGACAACTTTTGCTCCAGGATGAAATTTTCCATTCTATTGCATTCCAAGACTCTTGAAGGTCCTCAAACACCTTACAAGACCTAAACACAACTCGATTGACTTAATTCATGAATACATTCATCTGGAGTATTATGCCTGTGAACTACCTAAGCATCTCACTTCTCAGGTTAACAAAATCCTAAGCACAATTGACTCAAACCAAAATTTGGACAACTCAACCATGGCTCTACTGAGTCCTCAATGGTTGGTCCATTATTACATCACATATTAAGTCACAAAACTAAAAGAAAATCAAAGCTTACATTCTTGGAGTGCTAGGTGCCCTGCACCATACTCCTATGGGTCAAAGAACTCAAGTCCCTTGAGTTATGAGGTCTGAAATCTCCACTCCATGCTAAAGTATATCTGCCTCTGACATCCACATGGCATCTAAATCTGGTAACCCTTTCCACTTAACAAGATAGTTCTTGTAAAATCCCTTCCTTGTCTTTTTTACTATCTTGGTATCCAATACACTCTCTAACTCAACCGGTTGACTAGGTGGCAAATCCTTTACCCAATCTTCATGAACCAGTGATGGCATGTCTTTTTGATTTATTGGAAACTCTCTTTTGTATGGATAGAGATCACATACATTAAAGATAGGAGATATCCCCAAGGTAGGTGGAAGTTGAACCTCATAGGCATTTTGCCCATACTAGTGCACCACCTTGAGAGGTCCAATTTTCTTCATCATGAGCTTGATAGGCTTCCCTTTTGGAAGTCTCTCCTTCTTGAGGTATGCCAACACTAAGTCCCCTACTTGAAATTGTAGCTTCCTCATTTTATCAGCTTGAACCTTGTACTACTTAGATTTTTGTTGTAAGGACTGCCTTACCTTGTCATGCACCTCTTTAATGTTTTCTGCAAAGTTCTCCCCTTGTGCACTCTTGGGTGCCATTGAACTAAGATCTCTAAGCTCTAATATGCCCCTAGGATGGAATCCATACACTGTCTCAAAAGGACTTTTACCGGTGCTACGGTTCACAAAGTCATTATATGCATATTCTGCTGTCCAAGTACTAGATCCCAAGTCTGCCGATGTTGTTTGGTAAGACATCTTAGCAAATTACCCAATGACCGGTTAACTACCTCTGTCTAACCATCTGATTGAGGATGATAGGAAGATGAAAAAGATAATTTGGTGCCCAACTTCCTCCATAGTGTCCTCCAAAAGTGGCTCAAAAACTTCACATCACTATCACTCAAAATGCTAATTGGAAGATCATGAATTTTGACTATCTCCTTGAAGAAGAGGCCTGCAATATAGGTGGCATCATTGGTACTCTTGCAAGGTATGAAATGTGCCATTTTGTTGAACCTATCTACTACCACATACAGACTATCAAATCCTCTTGGTGTCCTAGGAAAGTCTAACACAAAATCCATGATCAAACATTCCCAAGGCCTCTGAGGTATGACCAAGGGTTGATATAGACCTGCATTACTTGCAGTTCCTTTTTCTCTTTGGCAGATGGTATATTTCTCTACAAACCTTCTCACTTCTGATGGCAACTTGGGCCAATAATAAAACCTACCAACCTGCTCCAAAGTCTTATCAATACCAAAATGACCTCCTAGACCCCCTTGATGCTTCTCTTGAATAATATTTTGTCTCAAAGAACATTGAGGTATGCAAAGAAGATGACCTTTGAACAACAAACCCTCTTATACCATGTATTCTGAATAAGAGACATGTGAGTATTAGAAAAATTAGTGCAAACATTATATATCTCTGCAAAATCCTTATCAACCTTGTAGAGGTCTTTTAACTCACTCAAACCCACACTTTGCAATTGAATCTCCTACATGGTCATGATTCTCCTACTTAGTGCATCAACAACTTTGTTGGTTGTCCCTTTCTTGTGTTTAATAGTGAATTTATAAGATTGTAGGTACTCAACCCACTTTAGGTGTCTTTGGTTCAACTTTTCTTGCCCATTGAGAAAACTAAGGGCATGGTTGTCAGTGAAGACTACAAATTCTTTCAGAAGCAAGTAGTGACGCTATTTTTTCAATGCTTGGACCATTGCATACAACTCCAAGTCATATGTTGAGTACCTTTGCTTAGCTTCATTTAACTTTTTTGAGAAGAAAGCTATAGGATGTCCCTCTTGGCTTAAAACTACCCCTATTGCCCTTTGGCTTGCATCACATTCTACTATAAACAATTGATTGAAATCAGGCAATCTAAGGGTTGGCAACTCTTCTATCTTGGTTTTCAACATCTCAAACCCCTTATTGGCTTCCTCTATCAACTTAAAGTGACATTTAATCCCTCCTTTAATAGTATTGAGAATAGGAGCACAAACATGGCTAAGGTTTCTCACAAACTTCCTATAAAAAGATGCGATTCCATGAAAGCTTCTAACTTCACTTATACCCCTAGGGATAGGCCAATTAGGTATTGCTTCTACCTTACTTGGATCTATTCTTAAACATCCATGAGAAATAACAAAACCAAGGTATACTAGCTCTGTTTTCAAAAACACACATTTTTCAAGGTTAATCTTGAGTTGAGCCTCCTTCAACTTCTTCAAAACCATCTCCAAATGCTTGAGGTGTTCATTCATGAGCCTTTGGAAGGTACTAGGTGCATTGGTGAGGCCGAATGACATTACCAACCACTCATATAGGCCTGCATTGGTTCTAAAGGTTGTCTTCCATTCATCTCGAGGTCTGATTCTGATCTGATGGTAACTAGACTTTAAGTCCACCTTGGTGAAGTAGCTTGCACCTCCTAGATTGTCTAATAGGTCCTCAATCCTTGGCATGGGAAACCAGTACCTTATGGTAATCTTGTTGATTGCTCTAGAGTCCGTGTGCATCCTCCATTTGCCTCCATAAAGTAACAGGACCTACCTTAAAAGGCAAGGTAATGATACCTAATGAGGATTTATAAACATTATCGAAGCCTTGGATAGTAAGAGAATCGGGCTTAATGAGAGATGTATCGACATTGATTTTATGCAACAAGTTAATGCTACAAACATTAAGGCCATAGCCATTGTCCACTAATGTTCATCTTATTGCACTATTGTTTATGATAACCACAATCATTAGAGGATCAAATTCATGGATTTCACTAGTAGGTAACTCATCTTGTGTAAACACAATTTGAGCCTTAGGAGATGTTATAGTGTCAATCAAGGAAGCTATATTATTGGATGTCACTACAGGTGCGACATTCAAAGTTTTCAAGGCATCTTGTAACTTTCCATGACGAGCCGAAGAAGTTTGAATCAAATCCCAAAGGGATATCTTGGCAGGGGTAGCTTTGAGTTGTTCAATAAGATCATATTCTTTACCAAGAATTTGTGAAATGTGAGGTGTTTGAGGAAGAATAGGTTGAGGATTAGGAAGGGATGTTGGGATAACCAGAGGAGGATTAGGTTGCCTATTGTTTCTTGTGTTATAAGTGTGGGAAAATGCATGATGACTCTCCTTAGTTAGTTTTTTAGCATAACTATAAGGACTCTTAGTGGGATTTCCTCCTTGCACAGTAATGACAGGTTTGTTAGGAATACTAAAGGAATCATGACTATATCCACCTTGAACAGTGAAAAGGGGTTGATTGGGAAGTTGTGAAGTTGAAGAAGGATAAACACCTTGGACTACAAAAAGAGTCTTTCTATATTCATTCACATTTATCATGTTGATTAATATTTTAGATGTATTGTTTTTGTTTGAAGTTTTGAGCAAAGACACAAAGCCATCAAGAGCATCATCCAACAAGGCATGGTCATATCGATTGAAAGGTTTGTCTTTTGATGCAAAAGGGGACATCTCCTGATAGAGGGGATTGTTGTAGACAACCATGTTTCTAGATTTGGTGGAGGAATTGATAGGAATGTACCCATGAGAGGAATCATTCAATTTATCTTTCTCATCACCACGAAATGGCATAGTAACAAGGTCAATTAGTTTTTGGCAAAATGAGGGTTTAGAAGGATTAGGGTTCAAAATTCATCTAGAGCTTCATCTAAGTTATCTTTACTAAACTCATAATCAACATAATTGCATACATCTTCAAAAGTATGAACATCTTGCAAAAAATATGACATTTTGAAATGGAAATTGAATGAAATTTAAACACACAATGCAAGCAAATAGAGGAAATCTTTTTTTTTCCTTGAATTTTTTCACTTATTTTTTTTGAATTTTATGTTTATAAAGCAAATGAAAGATACTAGATCTAGATCTTACAATGCAGTGCAATGAAAATAAGATTAGATTCATGTCAAGTTCACCAAAATGTGTAGGGGAAAAAGTGAGACTAAACAAACAAGTTATAATCCCACTCTCATGTACACATTGTGGAATATGAAAGAGCCTAGGGAGGTAACACACTTTGACTACAACTTGTGAGGAAGAGAGAGCCAAGGATTACCTCTTAGGGTTTCTATTCCTTTGTTTTAAATGACGAGTAAAAGTAATGCAAAGTGCAAATTTGAATGATCAACCTAGAATGCAAGTATACACAAGCTACCCTAATCTGGAAAACACAAAACTAAAACTAATTGATGTGCAGCTAAAAAGTATAGGTTAGGAAGTGAGTTCAGAGGTGCACCTGTTCCAGAAATCTGAGTCGGAATGTCCAGGACAGGGGTGCTTGCAAACAAGAAGCTGCAATTGGCAAACTAGAATTTAAAGGTTCTAAATTGTTGTTCTACCAAAATCCACCTAAAATTGGGAGGACCGGGGTGCCACACCCCTATCCTAGGAAGGACCAAGGTGCCACACCCCTGTCCTAGTGATTTCTACTCAAGTTTGATCCTTGAGACTACATCTGTGTTCTCTATCGAACTTGAAATTTGTAGCGACAATCGGATCCTGTACCTGCACCTGTAATTGAAATAGCGTTTTGGGTGGCTATATGGGGTTTTGCCTTAGTCAAGCCCCTGTTTTGGTGATTTCCACCTCAACAAATAGCCGATTTGTATAGTAAAATAGTGTGTGCAGGAATCTTGCATGTGTGCAAGACCCTAAAATGATGAATGCAAACAATCTAGAGTAACCCTACGCTTTAAAGAGTAAATCCTAAATTCTTGTAATTGACAAAGTAAATGCTCTAAATCAATGATGCTAAGTGATCTAAAGCATAAATGTAAATCTGCAAATTGATGTAATGAAGCTCATACAAAGACAAAAAAATATGAAATCATACCCAACCCCAAGGGAGACGTACAAGCCAATCTTTAATCAGTGATCTCCTAATGCTTTCCTACATCTTCAAAAGCTCCCAATTGATGAAATAATGCTTGATATATGTTGTTGAGTCCTTCAAAAGACCTTCTCTTTCACTTCATAGAAGGCTCCTTCTGATCGCTAAAAAACTTAGCCAAAAACCTCTAGGATTTCAAATGAAGAAAGAGAGCTCTTATGTATGAAACCCTAGTTCTTAATTTCATCTTTAGGCTGACCTAGGATTTTGAATTTTCTACCAATTTCTTGGGGTTAAGCATTATAATATCATAGAATTATGCTCCCAAAATTTCAGGAAAAATGTCGAAGATCGTGCATAACTTGCACATTGTTTGACCAACTTTTCACCAAATTTTCAAGGTCATTAGATATGATGATATTAGAGTGAATCACAAAGTTACAACTAATTTCGAGATGTTTTGACATGTGAAATAGAGCCTTAAAGTTTGAAATAAGACATAATTAGGGTTTATGATTTAATGATTTATTGGAGGAATAAAATAAAAGGGGCACACTTAAAGTAAAAGGACCCAACTTTATAATGTATGAAGTGATGAAATATGAATTTAGAGTTAATTAAATTCTTAAAGGGAATTAGAAATGCAAGATGCAACACACTAAGGCAGGTGCTTAACCAAGTGTGGAATTGTACCACCCTAGCAAGGGTGTACAATTTACGACGCTACAGAGGTTTAAATTTTATTGTTGTCATTTAGAGGATTAGTTTTTAAAGGTTAAAAATTATGAGTATTCAAATTAATTTGGGAATTTGCTATAGCTTTTAAGGGTTTGAGAGGTATTTTTATGGGTTTTCAAATTAAATGTGAGGGTTTGATACTTGGGGTTTGAGAATTTGGTTCAAGTTTGTGAGTTTGGGTAATAGATAATACTTTTTATGGGATGGAGCTTTAAGGGTTTAGGTTTTTTGCTTGATAGTTGGAGTTTTTGGATTTTATAGTTCAAGGGCACTACTCATGAATTTTTATGTTTTGAAATTAGGAAATTATGTCAGGGTTTGAAAATTTTGTTTATCTTTTAAGGGTTGGGGGATCTTATGAGTTTTCAATTTAAGTTTGAGGGTTGGTAGCCTTAGTTTAAGGAATTTGAGATTGATGATTAATATGCAAGGGGATACTTATTGATTTTTAAAATTAAGTTAGGATATGGGGTTTAGATTTTATGGTTTTGGTGGTTAAGGGTTTGGAATCTGAACTTTATGTGTTTTAAGTTTTTTAAGACATGACCTTTTAGGGTGTTTTAATAGTTGATTTCCTTTAGGGTTGTAGTAATTTGTGTTATTACATTCAAATACTTTTTTTTATCTTTCACGAGATTTTTGTGTTTTTGTATTCAAGGGATCTTTGTATTTTTGCATTCAAAGGCTCAAGGTTGTGACTTTGGGGTTTAACCTTTGTTGTCTAGATTTCAGCTATTATTTATATTTGGGTTTTAAAAGTTTAGAATCTTTGGAGGTTTTAATAGTTGGGATGAATTGGGGGTTTAAGGTTTTAAGGCATTGGTGCTTGGGAGTTTTAAACATCAGAGGATTATTTTTCAGGGATTTTGGGGTTATTAAAGTTGGTCTCTTCTTAAAATATTAAGGATTTACAGTGCGCATAGTAATAGGGTTCGTAAGGGTTGACCCTTTCAAGATTCTAGTAGTTATGCATTTTCAAATTCATGCACTCTATCACCATTGCATCAAGACTAGCATATGTAGTTGGCCAAGATATTGAGTAACATAAGTAAACTAAAATTTGCTAGGGTTCGATGCTAGCCCTTGAAAGATAAATGGTGTCATAGATTTCAAGGGTTGGAGGAAGATCTTGTGGGTTTTCAAATTAAGTTTGGGGCTTTGATATTTTGGGTTTAAGGGTTGGCAACCTTATTTAGGGAATTTAAGTTTTTTCTTTAATATAAAAGAGGATACTTGTGAGTTTGTAAGATTTACATTAGGGTATGGGGTTTAGATATTATGGTTTTGGTGATTTAAGGGCTTGCGACCAAATCTTTACGTGTTAATTTTAAGACATTGGTTTTTAGAGATTTAAACAATTGGGTTTCTTTTGGTCTTTAATAGTTTGTGTTTTCTTGTTCAAAGATGTTTTTTGTTGTTTTGTGTTTTTGCATACAAGGCTCAAGGTTCCACTAGTTTGGGTCTAGCATGTGTTGTCTAGGCTTTAAACATTTATTTGTTGTTTAAATTTTATAGCTTTAGTGGTTTAACGATTTGCAAACTAGCATTTATGTGTTTTAAGTTTTTAAGACATTGTTTCTTAGGTTGTTTTAATAGTTGAGTTCCTTTTGGGTTTTAGTATTTTGTGTTGTTACATTCAAAGGCTTTTTTTTTTGCATTCAATGGATTTTTTTGTTTATGTATTCAAAGGCTCAATGGTTTTGAATTCAAAGGATTTTTGTGTTTTTGCATTCAAAGGTTCAAGGTTGTGAGCCGGGGTTTAACCTTTGTTGTCTAGGTTAATCATTTATTTATGTTTGGGTTTTACAATTTTAGAATCTTTTGAGGTTTTAATAATTGGGATGATTTGGGGGTTTAATATTCTTAAGGCACTGGTGCTAGGAAGTTTTAATTATTAGAGGGTTAATTTTAAAAGGATTTTAGGGTTTTAAAGTTGGTCTCTTTTTAAAATTTTATGGATTTTTAGAGTGAACATAGTAATTGAGTTTGTAAGGGTTGAACCTTCTAAGATTCTAGTAATTATAAGTTTTCAAATTCATGCACTCATCTAATCCAAATTGCATTGAGATAAGCACATGTAGTTGGCCAAGATATTGTGGAGTAACAAAGGTAGAAACTAAAATTTGCTAAGGCTCGATGCTAACCCTTGGAAGATAAATGGTGGCATAGATTTCAAGGGTTTTAGGGAGATCTTATGGGTTTTCAAATTAAGTTTAGGGGTTTTCTATTTGGGATTTAAGGGTTGGTAGCCTTATTTTAAGGAATTTGAGTTTTTTTGTTTAATATACAACATGATGCATGTGTATTTTTTCATATTTACATTGGGGTATGGGGTTTAGATTTTATGGTTTTGGTGATTTAAGGGTTTGCAACCTAATCTTTATGTGTTTTAAGTTTTTAAGATGTTGGTTTTTAAGGAGTTTGAATAGTTAGGTTTCTTTTGGGCTTTAATAGTTTTTGATTTTGCATTCAAAGGTTCAAGGTTGGGGTTTGGCATATGTTATCCAAGTTTTAAGCATTTATTTATTGTTTAGATTTTATGGTCTTATGTGGTTTAAGGGTTTACCTTTGGTTTTTTGGGGTTTTGATAGTAAAGTTGCCTTTGCTTTTTAACATTATTTTTTATTTTGCATTCAAAGGCTTGTTGTTTTGCTTTCAAAGAGGTTTTTTTATGTTTTTGTGTTTAAAGGCTCAAGGTTGTAAGTTTGGAGTTAAGCATTTGTTGTCTAATTTTTAAGCATTTATTATGTTAGGGTTTGAAGAGTTTAGAATCTTTAGAGGTTTTAGTAGTTGGGAGATTTAGAAGTTTTAAATATTGGAGGGTTAACTTTTAGGGATTTTAGAGTTTAAAAAGTTGGTTACTTTTGGGATTTTAAGAATTTAGAGTGTACATAGTGATAAGAGTTGTAAGGGTTGACCTTTTCAAGATTCTAGTAGTTTAATAGATTTTGATTTGATAGATTAGTTTTTTAAGGTTAAAAGTTTTTATTTTGTAGTTGGATTTTAGGGGATTCCTATGAGTTTTTTAGATTTACATTGGAATACACGGTTTAGATTTTATGGTTGGTGATTTAAGGTTGCAATCTAATCTTTATGTGTTTTAAGTTGTTAAGATATTGGTTTTTTAAGGGGTTTTAATATTTGGAGTTCCTTTTGGGTTTTAATAGTTTGTGTTTTTACATTCAAAAGCTTTTATGTTTTTGCATTCAATGGCTCAAAATACACATTCAAAGGAGTTTCATTCTTTTTCATTTAGAGGCTCAATGTTTTTGCATTTAAAGCCTCAAGGTTGAGTTTGGGGTTTAGGATTTGTTGTCTAGGATTTAAGAATTTATTTATGTTAAGGTTTTAAAAGAATTTTTTTTTTGAGGTTTTAATTATTGGGATGATTTAGGGGATTAAGGTTCTTGGTATTGGTTCTTTGTGTTCTAAATATTAAAGGGTTACTTTTTAGGGATTTGGGGGTTTTAAAAGTTAGTCTCTTTTAGGATTGTAAGGATTAAACTATACATTGTAATAGGGGTTGTAAGGGTTGACATTTTCAAGATTCTAGTAGTTGTGAATTTTCAAATTAAGCTTGAGAATTTGGTTGCCAGGTGATTCACGAGTTATAATCCAATTCTCATACTAGCATCCTTCTTGTTCAATGGCCCACTTCATTATCTCTTACATGTTCGATCAAGACAATCTCATTGATACATTCATGCATGCATCTAACTACCATTACATAAAGACTAGCACATGTAGTTGATCAATATATTGTGAAGGAGTAATAGAGGTAGCATTGAAATTAGGGTGCCCCCGAGGTCCTTAAACCTGTGCCAATTCCCGGTTTCAAAATATGATCAGGCAAGGACAGCAAAATGCACACACCTGAAGATGAAGACAATTGGACGTACCAGTCATTGATTCCTAATCATGCACAAGCAAATAAATAAAACAAGGGCCGTGGTTCTGCTATACAGCTCTCAAGTCCATCCCCCCTTGTGTGTAAGGTTATTTTTAGCATGCATAGCAATGACTACAACATATGCCAACCATAATAGAATACTTTAGAGTTTTTGCCCTATAAAATCATTTTTTTCTTTCAAACTGAAGAGGTACTAGAGTACTCAGAGCCCAACCCACAACTTATCAGTTCCCTAGGATTGAAAAAAAAATCCTTGAGTAAGGGTTAAGAGTCACACGAATCACCAGAATTGGCCTTATACATACCTTTTCAACTCCAATGCCAATTTTTTCGGATCCTTCAATAACAATTCAAAGCAAATGAGACACAGCTCAAAACAATAGAATTCAGTTAGATCCGGAGACAACAAAACCCAAGTCGAAACAAAGAATCGTATTTATATCTTTGAACCCTGAAATGCCCATAAGAACGACATATTGGTAATCGTAAAATTCTAATTTCATGTGAAAATTCCAATATGCGAGCTACCAAAAACACTTCAAAAAATGGGTACATGTTGAAATCCATGAAATTAATAGCTACCAACATCACTAAAAGATTGTAGACTTTGCATGGCGAGAAATGAGCACCTGAATAACTTGTTCACTGTGTATACCCAACACTCAACAAATATACCTGTAGCTTGTGCTGCATAGTACTATACAGTCGATCCTTCACTACCAATCTGGTACCATTTAAACATTTGGTCCCTTGGCACGGTATCTCATAATAAATTCATAAAATCTAAACTTATAAATCTAACAGCCATCAATATGAACAACACCATAGTAATTTATTAGTAGTCTCAGTTACCTAGGTCACCATAGTAGAGATAACATGCGTTTTTCACATACTCAATATAATAAAAATAGAAACTGTCCAACCAAAGAATAAAACTCGGCAGAGTAGACAAAATTTGCAAAATACAATAATTTTAAATCCATACCATTATAACAACTAAACAAACAAGTACACTAATTTCAAATCCTTCAATAACAATTCAAATCAAATGAGTCTCAAGACTCAAAAAACCAGTATTCTTGTGGATTGTTGTAAGAATCAACCTTGTTCACTCAAAGTGTTAAAGGGTCACCCATATTACACTGCTCAATAAAATATACAAAGTCAGCAATTTTATTTCCAAGATGCAGTCAGAGAACAACTCATAAAATCTAACCGCCACCAACATGAACAATTTCATAGTAATTCATTATTGCCCTATCAGATTTATCTGAAATTAAATAAAAAAGGGTAACAAACCAGAATGCATCACTCTTTAAGATATAAAATGAACATATATATTACTAAAATACAACATAAAAACATTCTATGAGAAATTCACCCCAAAAGAGGCTAATTACAAAATCTAATAGAATAGAACACAGGAAATACATAAAATAAAATAAAAAGAAGTAGAAAGTGATAGAATAATTAACTTATTGTCGTAAAGAAAATCAAATGCTATAAAATGGGCAGGATGCTACAAAATCAAGCTCTATAAAAATGGGATGACTTGAGGCTAACTTTAGTACTACTGGTAGAAAAGTACATGCCTTTTTCGGCCTCTACAATCAAGGACAACCAAAATAAACAAGCAAATCGAGCCAGTCTTATTAAAGGCAGACTAGTCTCTTTCAATGGGGCAGCGTAATATAAGGACCCCCGTTTGGACATCCTTTCAATGTGTAACGGAATGGGATATTTTTGATGCACTCCATTTGAATGTCCAACTTTTCGAAGTCCATCTCTACCATGATTTTTTCAATCTGCCAAACCAGGTTTTTCTAAATTGATGCCTTCCATAGAATGCAACTTAAAAAGAAGGAACTAGAAATAGTTTAGAAATAACCTATCAACCCTCTAGAACCTATGTACCATAACCTAGCACCATAAAACGAGCTAAGCAAAAATGATTAAAACAGGGGAAAACCTAAGAGAGCAGACCAGTACATATAAAAACAATTCATACAATATAAAAACACGTAAGATCACCTGTCACCAAATTTCTTATCTAACTTGTCAATGTAGGATTTCTTATCTAACTTGTCAATGTAGGACTTAAATATTTTTCCAATGACTTAACTCTGATAAGGAACAAGAGCAGAGTGGAAATATCTAGATCCAGGTCACCATCAGAAAAAAGCCCAAGATAAATATCTTTCCACACTGCTTAGTACCATCTGCAACAATACATTTCCCCTCCTCACGAAAGACAAAAACATCTGGAGCACAATAGGAGTCACCTCCACCAGGATCAACATCTCCACTAGGAGAAACACAAACATTGGAACAGAAACCTTTATCATCGACACTAGGATAGGAAAGGAATCCGCCTGAAGAGAATCAAAATCACTAGACTATTGACAAAAGCCATTGACCACAATAACTTATTAAATTGGTCATTCATCATGAATCCATCTGACTACAATAAAACTTCAAATAGAGAGAAAATAGAGCAGACAAATCTGCAGAAGACTAATAGAATCCATACCATTATAACAATTGAAGAAACGATTACGATAATTTCAAATCCTATCCTTGAATACCAATTCAAAGCAAATGAGACTCAAGACTCAAAACACCAAACTTCAGATCCAAGAACAGGAAAACCCAAGTCAGAAACAGAATAATTGTAAGTTTCTTGTGGATTGTTGTGGATTGTTGTAATGACCAACCTTGTTCACCCAAAGCATTACAGCGTCACCTATATATTACACTGCTCAAATAACAAATTATATTACAAAGATGCAGTCAGCGAAAATATAGAAACTCAGGAAATCTAACAGCCACCAACATGAGCAACTTCATAATAACCTGAAAGCTTATCTGAAATTAAATAAACCAGAATGCGTCTCTCTAGGGTATAGAATGAACAAATATATCAGTACAATGCTGCATAAAATATTCTATAAAATTTTCACTACCAAAAGAAGATAATTACAAAATATAATAGAATAGAGTGAAGGATTGAGCGCACCAGACCGATTCAAGGCAGACCATTATAGTAGTGGCACACCAGCTCCTAGAATTGGGCAAACATGAGCTTGCCAATGCCTGCCAGGGCGATTCTGATCTTGCCCATGGAAACCCCAATTGGAGTGCCCTGGAATCGCCGCCATAGTAACCACAATATGGCCTTCGAGAAAAACTTCAGAAGCTCCACATCTGACCTATAAAACAGAGAAACATTTCAAGCTGCGCCCCACTCAGGCAAACTGATATTGAACTGTGTATAAATGATCTGAGGCTGCCTCTATATATACATAGAGAAATCAACGACATTATTCTATAAATAGAAAAAAAACGCAGGCCGTTTCATCAACGGCACTATTCTATAAAAACTAAAACACACAGGCCCTTTCATCAACGGCATTTTCTGTAAAACGCAAAAAAAATCAAAAAGGTCGTTTCATGAACGGCACTTTTCTATAAAAAGATAAAAAAACAGACCGTTGCAATGGTCATCCAGCCCCTCAATAGTTATCCAGACCATCGGCGCTGAGTATAGATAGATTACACTGAGCAACATAAGCAGGGAAAGTCTCGATATATCAGTTCACACGGAAACAGTCGGATAGATATTGGCAATAATCATATTTTATATTATATTTCGGATTTTTAGTTTTTCTTTCTTTTTTTAAATTACTAAGCGTCTCAAATTTAAGAATTTAATTAATATTATAATTTCAAAAAATATTTTTTGCCTTTCGATAATTTTAAAAACTAATTCCATTGAATATTATTGGTTTTTAATAATAATTTAATATTTAGAAAAATAATTTAATTATTTATTTTTCAATTAATGACATGAGATTTCCACAATTTATAGTTTTGATCAATGTTGCTATTAGATTAGATTTTTTATCAAGGTTTCGAATCACACTACGTAATCCATCATCACCATGAAGAATGCTAAGGAGAATGAATATTGTTGCAGACTATAGAAGACTAAAAAGAAGAGGGAAGGGAGGGTATAGGTGGTATAGGAAACAAGGAAAAAAAAAATATCTAAAAAACAAGTGCCACGTAGTGGCGAGGACTTGTTCTATATTGTAGTATAAGTAACCAGTATAGTAGTAGAAGTAATAAATATAATAAAGTAAGTATATTATAATAGAAGTAACAACTATATTGTAGTAATAATTCCTAATGGCACTTCGGAGTTGTTTAAAACCCTTGGGTGGTGTAGCTAGGGTTTCTTCTTTAGGGGCTAGGGTGAATTTTTCTTGCCATGGCCGATCGAATAACGGGTTAACTGGGTCGAGATGCAAGATGACAGATGTGGACAAGCCTACTAGTAATGGCAAAGTTGAAAGCTTGGTTTACCGTATGCGGAGGAATGACTTTGGTGGTTTCTTGGACGACTTGACCTCAGTTGGTTATAGTGGCACACAAGCGGCAAGGGACACGGAGCACTCGCAACCAACCAAGGTTGATTAGATGGTAGTTCGAATCAGATGGCCGAAATGGGCTATGCAACACCTCAAGGTTGCGATCCTGCTAGGTGCACAAAGCTACAGACTGGGGTTTAGAGTAGGGAGACAAGAGGAATGGGGGATTTAATCCCAACATTAAATGCCATTGTGGTGGACTTGGATGTGGCGGTGGAGGATGAAATCGCTTTGAATATTTCTGTTTTCTCCAATCTTGGTGTTATTGGCCGATTCAGGGGCCTTTGGCTAAGCCTTCCAGAGTTGCATTCCTGGATTTCTGCCCATTAGGAACCTATTCTTACAAGTCGTGTTCAAATTTATCCTGCAGCAAAGGGTTTTTCATAGCTGTTTTCGAGAACAGTCTGAATAGAAATAAGGTGTTATGTGAACAGTTATGGTGCTGGGAGGACAATTTCTCTATGATGTTGAAGCCTTGGCATCCTAACTTTAATCCATCTACAGAAGCTTTTGACAAAATCCCTCTATGGGTAAGGCTCCCTAATCTTCCTCTCCATTTATGGTTTGACTCTCTTTTGGAAGCAATTGGAAATGCGCTTGGGGACTTCTTGATGGTAGATATTGATTTGTCAAGTCTTCTACATTCCACCTATGCTTGTTTGTTAGTTGAAATGGATGTGTTTGAAGGGTTGCATGTTGAAATCTTGATTAAAACATCAAAGGGACACTAGGTTCAATCTCTGAACTATGAAAGGACTCCCTTTAGGTGCAGAAAATGTTTTCAAACAAGACATATGGCTGCATAATGTGGCAAAGATAGAATGCATAGGGAAGCATCTTGGTGGAAAGATGCTACTGTACAACACTACACGGTTGAGAAGAAGGTTGAGAAACAGAGGAGTTTTTCCCGAGTACCTGGTAGATGAGGCAAAGCATAGGCCTCAAGAGACATCCCCTTAGGTTGGGTTTGCTATTGCCGGTAGTGTTGACGATGTGCGGATGAATTCTCAATCTAATGTGAAAGGCACTGTTGGTGAGTTGGGTTCACAAACTTCTAGGGTTGTCACATCTGAAAGTGAAACGATGCCGATCAACACTACGCTTATTGGGAGGGAGAAAAAGAGAACTGCAGAAGCACATGAGGAAGTGGAGGTGAGTGTTGACAACCACTTTCAACAAGAGGGAAGGATTTCTATGGTAGGGGGGATGGCAAATTGTAACTTATTATAGTGGCAGAAGGAGGCAGCCAAAGTGGAAGATGGTTGGATGATTGTGAAAAGCAAGAAATTCAAAATATCAAAGGCACGGACTTTGATATGACTCTTTGCTATCATACAAAGAGTGGAACAAAATGCAAATCTTGATTGATATCTTTCTAAATGTTGTAGGAAGGATTTTGTTGGTGGGTGTTCTCTAGTTGCAGTAGTTAAGTTTGTGATTGATGCAAAGCTGTTAAGCAATGTAATTTTATTAATAACTATTAATAAAATATATCATATTACTGATAAAAAAAACAAACTATATTGTAGTAGGAATAATAAATATAGTAAAATAAGTATTGAGTAGTATAGTTGGTTAATTCTATAATTTATTGAATTAGTCTAATCAAACTTGCAAACTTCAATTTCAGATTCACATCAAATTTGTAGTCATGAAAATTAGTTATATTATAAAAATAATTTTTTGAAATTGATGCAAAGTTGTTAAGCAATGTAATTTTCTTAATAACTATTAATAAAATATATCTTATTACTGATAAAAAAAACAAAACTATATTGTAGTAGGAATAATAAATATAGTAAAATAAATATTGAGTAGTATAGTTGGTTAATTCCATAATTTATTGAATTAGTCTAATCAGAGTTGCAAACTTCAATTTCAGATTCATATCAAATTTGTAGTCATGAAAATTAGTTATATTATAAAAATAATTTTTAGTTCAAAAGTATTCAATTCATAGATACTTTTTAATATATATCAAATCTAAAACTAAACACTTGTTGTAAATTTTAATTCATTACTCTAAATTAAATTGGTAATAGTTATTGTGTGAGAGAAAATGTGAATCAATCAATAAAAGCATAAAACACACATCAATGAAACATTATATCAAACAATAAGCAAAATTAATCAAATCCCCTCCTTAATGGAGTCTTATTGTCCTCTATCTTCAAGGACCTTGTTGATCTATGGTTTGACTCTCAATGGTTAGATGATCTACAAGATGACTACTTGAAGAACGAGTGTGATCTATTGTGATTCTAAATTCTAAATGCAAAATCGTAGATAAATGATCATGATCCCAGATTGATATAGCCACTATGCTAAGATGATGGATACAAAAAGACTATAATGTTGATATGTTGGATGAGAATGCAAAATTGAAGTATGTAGGCCTAATAATGCAAGATTAATGAGACATAGCCCTTATGACTAAAAATGAGGGGATATTTATAGATTTTCCAAGGCATGAGCCTAGGTGGTAGGAATCAATGCTTTGGATTCGATCTGGAGAGATGGATGGCTAGAGATGAAGAGGTTAGAGAGAAAAGGGGATCTTGTTCCCTTCATGAGAACAAAATGCCAAGTGGAAGATGGAGGAAAAAGGGAAAGAAGGCCAAGTGTCCTTAGTTTGCTGAAACTGTCATGTGTCTCTTAGGTTGTTGAGTTGGTTGAGGATAATTGATTAATTAAATATTTAGAAATATTTAATTTGTGAGACATGTTGATGTGGCACAATAGGACAAATGGTTAGATGAGGTGGAGGGTGGTTATAAGTTAGGAGCCATGTGACTTAATTTGAATTAAAAATTCAAATTAAAAGAAAGGGGAATAATTAAATAAAATAAATAAATTAAATTTGTTTATTTAATTACAAAATGAAGAAAATGATTTAAGATACGAAGAATTTAGAAAATGAAGTATATAAATAAATTAGTCAATTTATTTATAAGTAGAAGAATTAAAAATTATTAATTAAATAACTCGTATTTAATTAATTATATCTAGACCAAATTTTAGTGTATACATTTTGCCCCTCTTTGAAGTGATGTGTTTGCGACACATTGGTTCAAAGAAAATTCGCTTGATGCCCCAAACGTTGATAACACTAATAAAGATTTTTTATTGTCGGGTGATGATGTGTGCATGCCCCCTCGGGAGATGAATTGATGATTTTTTTTGAATTTTTAGAGTTTTCGACAATTTTTAAAATTTTAATGATTTTTGAAAAAAAAAAATTTAAATTTTGTAGGATTTAAAGGTTGATTCATCTCTCGATAAAATGAATGAATTATGCTACCAATTAATTAGTTTGAGAAAGTGGAAAATAGACCCCCACTTAATTACCCCTTTTCACCCCTTAATAAGGTAAAAAGTGAAAAAGATTGACCATTTGATTTCATTTGTGCATTCTGAGTGAAGAAGAGAGCTTGGAGCAAAATGGTGATCGCGTATCATACTCACAGATTCGAGCGAGCTCAATGATATGAGCGACTAGCAGCATATGGACCTATGATACGTACCCCAAAAATCCTCTTTTTCCTAAAAATTTTAATTTTTTCGCATGTTTTTAGTGTTTTTAGCTAAGGTAAAACATGTTTTAGCACATACAAAGGGAAATTTAGCGCTTAGATTAATTGTTTTAGCCCATAGGATTGTAGGGCACAAATTTAGCGCATAGGCTATATTTGTCAATGCATCAGTTAGTTTTTCTAGCGCATAGGTCTTTTTTGTGCATAGCCTGCATAGATTAGTGCATAGAGTAGGTATTCTAGTGCATCTATTGATTTGGTGCATAGGTTGAGTTTAGCAGCATATTGATGGCCCAGATTAGCACATTAATGATCCTAGCACATAGATGCACTATTTTAGCTCAATGATGGTGCAGATTAGCGTATGCACACCAAAGGAATAGAATTTGATTTTTCTCCTTCCTTTTCGATATTTGTCGATTGCATCAACATTTGTGTTGATTTTTTTATAGAATAGATGATGATTGACCTCATGATAAATGAGAATCAATGATAGGTGCTCAATGAGATTTGATTGAAATCTTTCATGAGTTGATTAGATTGATAGATAAATTGATTGATCAAATGTTGACTTGTGATATATTATGATTATAGGAGGATTTGAGAGTACTATAGTGTCGGGAGCTATACTCGAAGACTTGGTGATTGATTCCATGTCTGGTGCAAGTAGATTTAGATATCATTGCAAGATGCAGTTTGTCCTCTTTGGTTGAAATTCCCCAGTATAGGATTAACAAGGGATTATTGACTACATTGGTAGAGAGGTGGTACAGCAACACAAACACTTTCCACTTGGAAACCAGTGAGATGATAATTATTCTAGAGGACGTCTACCAAATTTTGAGGATCCTGGTGGTTGGAGAGTTGATGATGTACGACCACACTGAGTAGGGAGGTACCAATACTTTGAGGAGGATCTTCGATGATGATGAGATATGTGGTTATGAGATCCTGTGCCAGGATATGTTGGATTTGTATGAGCCACTACCATCAATGCTAGTTGGGTTTGTTGGAGGTTTCTTATTTTCCAATCATAGGTCGAATGGACTATTAGTTAGTTGGGGCAAAGTAGTTGAGAGCATGATTACAGAGGGTGCTCTTGTATGCTTGTGCATTTATATCATCATCTTCATCGAGTGGTATATCTTGGAGCCACAAGCATATCAACTAGGGTTACATTTTTTAGAATCCAAGAACACTAAGAGTGAGGGTGAATCAATGTTCTACCAAAATGTTCAATTTTAACCTTATTATAACATGCATTCACTAACCGGTAAACTGGTACATATATAATTGAAAGAAGTAAAGCAATCAATAAGCCAATCACACAAATGATTACCATAACACAAAGAATTATACGTGGAAAACCTCAAAGAGGAAAAACCACGGTGGGATTTGTGACCCACAATATCAATTCTTTGGCCATATGAAAAGATATTATATAATATGGGGGCCTGCACATGGAAGAAGGCTTGCAGCCTAAAGCACATTGCTCAACACAAAGGACTTTCACTGACTACAGTCACTTTGAATGATAAAACATAAAATTGAACTCTTTGAATGCATCTGCTATGCCTAATTGAGTTCTAGTACAAGCTTTGATTGTTTCGGTTCTGAAACCTTAAACCTTTACCGAAATAATATCTTACATGATCTTTGCATTACAATATCAACATGCCTCACATTAAAATTATCTCTCTCATATCATATCCTAACACATCACAAAATAATCTAATCAATTGACCTATATGCCCTTACAATCCTTCATGACTCATGTTGGCTTACATAGGTAATTACAAAATGAATATGCATGTGGGCTCATTACATATATAAATAAATATCAAAATGAATTTCCGATTGTCGGATCTCCCAAATGATGTCTGCCTCCTATACCTCTATCATGTTGTAATCATCATGTTGGCCTTCAATGTTGGTACCCATAGAATCCTTCCTATCGATGAAGATACCTGCCGGTGTCGGTGAAGTGTCTGTCGGTGAACTACCAAACCAAGGAATGAAAGCCAGAACATGTTGTCATCAATGACAACATATGAAACCAATCGAGTGTCAATTTCCAACAACATTATTGTAGATTTGGTCATGGGAGCGTCTATCTATTGCTCGTTCTTTGGCAGATAGGGAGCGATTGGTTGGGAGGCCCTATGTTTTTGGTTACATAGGTATTGTTGCACAACAAAAGATGGGAAAATTTGAGTATTGGAGGCGAGTGTTTGATGACTTGGATACAATTATATGGCGGCCTTACTTAGACTATGAGCCATGACTGAAGGATGATATGGAGATGCCTTATGTTTTCACTTCCAAATACTTTATTGGGTGGACACCTTTAATCACTAAGAGATTAATTCACATGAGGGTGTTCAAACAATACAACTAAGTATAAGGGGTGCCCCATGGAGTATCTCTATATGCACGCAGACAATAGGATGTTGTAGAGTGGGGACCAATTATTTCATACAAGGTAGCCTGCATAGAGTACTTTGGTTTAGCTACATAGACATGGGATTATGCCTAAGATGTAATTGATGGAGGCATGACAATAGAGTATTCACAGTATTTTGTGGCACATGCAGTGTCTAGATTATCTTACCCGGAGGAACCGATGCCCACTTTTGATGATGATGAGGATAGACCATAGCTAAGGGGATCTCGATTGAGGAGAGATGGGGATGATAAGGGCGATGGTGATGATGATGATGAGG
Organism: Cryptomeria japonica; assembly: GCF_030272615.1. NCBI lineage: Eukaryota > Viridiplantae > Streptophyta > Pinopsida > Cupressales > Cupressaceae > Cryptomeria > Cryptomeria japonica. Next base: position 531,675,858 of record NC_081405.1, on the reverse strand, counting down.
ATGATGATGATGGGGATGGTGGAGAGGGTGGAGGTGATGCAGGTGGTGCTAGAAGCTCTAGGCAGGAGAGACAGCAATATGATGAGCCTAGGGGAGGTCACGATACATATGAGGAGGAGATCTAGTATCCCTCCTACACAGGGAATAGGAATAGTAGGTACCTCCAATCAAGATCCAATATAAAAGTAGATAGGGCATAGACATGTACAGATTGGGATACCTACCCATCAACAACAAGCTCAGATCAGTGCACTATAGTCCTTGGTTCATTAGCTACAGAGAAAGTTGACACAAGTCCAAGGGTAGCTACCTCAGGCACAAGGACATATTACCTCTCTAACTATAGAGAGAGATACAACCATTGAGACATCTGTATGTGCAGAGGCCATGGATGACTGATTGGAGAGAGTTGTTGAGGGTACCATCACTACAGATATACTTAAAGACATTCAGTACTCGGCCAAAGAGGCTGAGTATTAATGGAATTTATATTATTCTATTGTTCATGTTGATCAATGCGCCCCCAACTACTGATAGGTCTTAGGCACTAGGTCAGGACACAGTCAGCCATGGACCAAGAGTAGTGGTGTTACTAGGCCACTCCATAAGGATTTGATAGGTAGAGACCCATATGTTGGTCCATCTGGGGGATCAATAGTAGGCTCAAAAAGGCCTACAATGTCTGGAGGGAGCACAACTTAGCTCGATGTTCCATACTCATTATACTAGCATTTTGTAAAATTTTGATGCATACACACACTCATGCAAATATTATATGATTACTGCCATTTTGTTGATGTATCTCATACTGATGTGATTTGATTCTACATTTGACTTTGATTATTTTTTTATTTTAGAAGATGTAGTGGAGACTATTGATGAGATGCCTACATTCTTTATGATGTGATGCTTATATGCTTTATATGATGATAGATATATGCATGTGATTTATATATGCTTATGATGTCTGTGTGATTGATTTATATAATGATGCATCTGAATTTTACTTTATACGTGTTAGATGTCTATATGATGCTTATGTATATGATAGATGGATGCAATGATGATAATGATTATGCGATGAAATGTATGGATCTATAGCATCGCAAATTGTACACCCTTAATTGGGTGGCACAATTCCACGCTTAGGTTAGCACCTGCCTTAGTGTGTTTATATCTTGCATTTTAAATTCCCTTTAAGCATTTAATTAATTAATCTAATTAAATCTAAAGTCTTATTTCATCCCTTTACACATCATAAAATTGGGCCCTTTACCTTAAGTGCACCCCTTTTAATATTTTATTCTCCCAATAAATCATTTCATCAAATACCCTAATTATGTCCTATTTTGACCTTCAAGGTCTGATTTCACGTATGTAAACATCGCAAATTCCCACATACTCTTGGATTTTTCTCTAAAATCACAATATCTTGCTTCCTCAAAAATTTGGCGAAAACTTGGTTAGATCGTGTGTTCGGACCAGGTAGCATACTACCTGGTACCTGACTTTTTCTCCCCAAATTTTGGGAGCATGTTTTGGCAGTATTTTAATATTCAAATCCAAAGAGAAGAAGAGCAATGGAAACAATATGCAATCATGGGATAGGGAGTTTTTAATTGATTTATTTTACATTCCTATTGTTTGATTGTATTATTTCATTGGTTTATTTAGGATTCTTTGATTAGGCAGGGATTCATGATTTCCCTCTTATTTCTAGTTGTTTTAATAATGAATTTTACATACAACATTTTTATGAACTCAACGTGAATCAACAACTAATTAATCTTCTAGTTTTGTGTGTGATTTTTGCAGGTCATATGAAATTTTCATTTTTTACAGGTTTTGTATGGATTGCATAGCGGATTCAACAATCACGCAATCGCATTTACAGAATCATGCAATCACATAGATAGGCTCACACAATCAATTGCACAGGGTCACACATTCGTCCAGACCCCATCACGCAATAGCCTTTATTTTGTCACACATTTGCTCAAATTTTGTCACGCATTCACCAGAGTTATTTTTGTGTTTTGTTTATCTGATATTTCTTGTTTCCTTCTTTTTGTTCTGTTAAATTCTGTATAAAATTGGTTAAATCTTAACATTGTTTACCTTTATTGCATGCTATAATTATGAAAATTTATGGCATGTAGGGTACAATTAAGGTTTTCAGGTGCTAGGAGGATGAAGGAATAAAAAAGACAAGCCATATGTTATCAACAAATCCTAAAGGCAGAAAAGAAGATACAAGATCTGGAGGACCAACCGACCATTGATAGATACAACAACCTAGTTCTCTTGTATAGAGTAACATACGATTTTCTTAATATAGAATTGATGATGAGAGATCTTTCTAGGGAATCACAATCTATTTTGCTAGTTCTAGATCAGAATTAAACTTTTTATTTTTATTTTTATTTTTTAAAATTTTTGGTATGTCTATGTTTTACTCATTCGCCTAGATATTTTCATGCAATCGCTCTATCAGTATCACGCATTTGCTTTGTTAGAATTTTGCATTCGCACTGTCATTATCATGCAATCGCTCTGTCAGTATCACACATTTGATTTGTTAGAATTTTGCATTCACACTGTCATTATAATGTAATCGCTCATACAGTATCACGCATTTGCTCAGGTATCATTACGAATTCATATTTTTTATTGTTAAGTTTTCTATTTTTTGTGGATTTTCTTGGGTTACTAATTATCTGTCTACAACATGCGGCCAATTTATAGAGAGGGTCATATTATTACTGAATCATAAACACTCATGTTATCACACTTCAATTTTGGGCTTAAAATAAACTTGGTTAAAATGGACATGCACGTTCTCACTTAAATTTTGGGCTTAAAATAAACCTGGTTAAAATTGACATGCATGATTTCACACTTCAATTTTGGGCTTAAAATAAACCTGGTTAAAATTGACATGCATGCCTTCACACTTCATTTTGGTGTTCTAAAATTGACATGCACATGCATATCTCACACCCAAGTTTGGGTTTCTAAAATGAACATGAATCAACCTTATCAATAGAATAACTCACACTTTGTTTTTTTAAGGGAAAGAAATTTTTATCGTGTTTGGGGTGGACCTACTATTGCATCAACTACCTTTCCACCCACCTTTAGGGTCTTGGAAGAAAGGGAGAATGATGCAAAGAGTCTTGGAGCCTTGTTTGTTTCACCTTCTTGAGAGACTTGTCCTACTCAACCCTTCTACTACTCAAGTCCTTCCTATGGCACTTGGTAAGGGTTATGACATTGAGACCTCCAAGTTATAAACCTTGTTTACTTGCCTCCTAGGTATACCAAATGGTTTCTGGAAAATTAACTCCTCCACTTGAGGTTGTCACCTCAGTTACTCACACACACCTCTCTTGGGCTCCAACCACTCCTGCTAGGATATTAACACACCAACTCTTCTTATTGTTTCCCAATGCATTAATAAGGTGTCTTCATTGTGTTTTGAAGTGTAAGACTCACCAAATCCATTTCCATGATTTCTCAAGCCTTCTAGGTCTCTACCGACACCTAAATAAGCCTAATTGCATTGTCCCTCCTTAAGCGGTTTTTGGGGTTTAATTTGCAAAAGTCCCAAACATTCCTAGGAATAAATCATGGACTCGGATACCCTTTTGGAAGTTATAGAAAATACTAGAAAATTGCATCTGGGTTATCCATATAGGTGTGGTTTCCAATGCTGCACTATTTTGTGGGGTTTTAGGCTTAACCGGTGGATTGACAAACTTGGTCTAGAACCTTTCACTAGGAAAAAATCCTGCTCTAAACACCTTGGGAACCTTCAAGGAAAATATGAGGGCTTTCCATACATATTCCACTTGGCCCTACATCAATCTTCAAGTGCTCACAAATTACACTTTGCTTACTGTCCTAACTCACCTACTCCTAGCAGTGAGCCTAGGTCTTCATTGTTTCTCCTCCTCCTGGACCTGCAACATCACACACCCTATTCCAAAACTATGCATATACCCTAACCTAGCATTCTTAATGATTTCAACAAGTGCCATCAAAGAATGCCTAGGCTAGAGCAATTTCTTGCTCCTAAACCCTACTTGCAAGGGTTTTGCTCCTAGTTGTAAAGAATGAGAGAAATCTTTACAACCTGGAGAAATAAAAACTACAAATCAACCTTATTGAAAGAAAATAAAATTAACATATAGAGATGGTAATGATTTTACACCATCTAGTCTGTACTAGACCATACAAGCAATGAAAACAAGACAAAACTGACAAAAACCGGTGGAAACAAGATTGTTTCACAAACCAAAAACTTGCTCTTACATTTCCAATCCTCCAACCCGTACAATGAAGTGAAATTTGGCTTATATCTACTAGTTTTAGTTGGTTCAACCAACTACCTAACACCCATAACCAAAAATGCAACTTTTGACAACTTTTGCTCCAGGATGAAATTTTGCATTCTATTGTATTCCAAGACTCTTGAAGGTCCTCAAACACCTTCTAAGACCTAAAAAAAACTCAATTTAATCCCAATTCATGAATACATTCATCTGGAGTCTATTGCTTGTGAACTACCTAAGCATCTCACTTCTCAGGTTAACATCATCCTGAGCACAATTAACTCAAACCAAAATTTGGACAAATCAACCATGGCTCTACTGAGTCCTCAATGGTTGGTCCATTATTACATCACACATTAACTCAAAAAAATAAAAGAAAATAAAAAATTACATTCTTGGAGTGCTAGGTGCCCTGCATCATACTCCTCTGGGTCAAAGAACTCAAGTCCCCTGAGTTATAAGGTCTGAAATCTCCACTCCATGTTGAAGTATATTTGCCTTTGACATCCACATGGAATCTAAATCTAGTAACCCTTTCCACTTAACAATATAGTTATTGTAAACTCCCTTCCTTGTCTTTTTTACTATCTTGGTATCCAAGATACTCTCTAACTCAATTGGTTGACTAGTTGGCAAATCCTTTACCCAATCTTCATGAACCGGTGATGGCATGTCTTTCTAATTTATTGGTGACTCTCTCTTGTATGGATAGATATCACATACATTAAAGATAAGAGATATCCCCAAGGTAGGTGGAAGTTCAACCTCATAGGCATTCTTCCCATACTTGTGCACCACCTTGATAGGTCCAATTTTCTTCATCATGAGCTTGATAGGCTGCTCTTTTGGAAGTCTCTCCTTCCTAAGGTATGCCAACACTAAGTCTCCTACTTGAAATTGTAGCTTCCTTAAGTCTCCTACTTGAAATTGTAGCTTCCTCCTTGTGTTTATCAGCTTGAACCTTGTACTGCTCGGATTTTTTTTGTAAGGACTGCCTTACCTTGTCATGCACCTCTTTAATGCTTTGTGCAAAGTTCTCCCCTTGTGCACTCTTAGGTGCCATTGAACTGGGATCTCTTCACTCTGATATGCCCCTAGGATGGAATCCATACACTATCTCAAAAGGAATTTTATTGGTGGTACGGTTCACTGAGTCATTATATGCATATTCTGCCTGTCCAAGTACTAGATCCCCAGTCTGCCCATGTTGTTTGGTAAGACATCTTAGCAAATTAGCCAATGAAAGGTTAACTACCTCTATCTGACCATCTAATTGAGGATGATAGGTAGATGAAAAAGATAATTTGGTTCCCAACTTCCTCCATAGTGTCCTCCAAAAGTGGCTCAAAACCCTCACATCTCTATCACTCACAATGCTAATTGGAAGACCACGAATTCTGACTATCTCCTTGAAGAAGAGGTCTGCAATATAGGTGGCATCAATGGTACTCTTGCAAGGTATGAAATGTGCCATTTTGTTGAACCTATCTACTACCACATACACACTATCAAATCCTCTTGGTGTTCTAGGCAAGCCTAACACAAAATCCATGCTCAAACATTCCCAAGGCCTCTGAGGTATGACCAAGGGTTGATATAGACCTGCATTACTTGAGGTTCCTTTTTCTCTTTGGCAGATGGTACATTGCTCTACAAACCTTCTTACTTCTAATGGCAACTTGGGCCAATAATAAAACCTACCAACCTGCTCCAAAGTCTTTTCAATGCCAAAATGACCTCCTAAACCCCCTTGATGGTTCTCTTGAATAATATTTTGTCTCATAGAACATTGAGGTATGCAAAGAAGATGACCTTTGAACAAAAAACCCTCTTATACCATGTATTTTGAATAAGAGACATGTGAGGTATTAGAAAAATCAATGCAAACATTATATATCTCTGCAAAATCCTTATCATCCTTGTAGAGGTCTTTTAACTCACTCAAACCCACACTTTGCAATTGAATCTCCTACATGGTCATGATTCTCCTACTTAGTGCATCAACAAATTTGTTGGTTGTCCCTTTCTTGTGTTTAATAGTGAATGTATAAGATTGTAGGTACTCAACCCACTTTAGGTGTCTTTCATTCAACTTTTCTTGCCCATTGAGAAAACTAAGGGCATGGCTGCCAGTGAAGACTACAAATTCTTTGGGCAGCAAGTAGTGACACCATTTTTTCAATGCTTGGACCATTGCATACAACTCCAAGTCATATGTGGAGTACCTTTGCTTAGCTTCATTTAACTTTTCTGAGAAGAAAGCTATAGGATGTCCCTCTCGGCTTAAACTGCCCCTATTGCCCTTTGTCTTGCATCACATTCTACTGTAAACAACTGATTGAAATCAGGCAATCTAAGGGTTGGCAACTTGGCTATCTTGGTTTTCAATATCACAAACCCCTTATTGGCTTCCTCTTTCCACTTAAAGTGACATTTAATCCCTCCTTTAATAGTATTGAGAATAGGAGCACACATATGGCTAAAGTTTCTCACAAACTTCCTATAAAAAGATGTCATTCCATGAAAGCTTCTAACTTCACTCATGCCCCTAGGGATAGGCCAATTAAGTATTGCTTCTACCTTACTTGGATCCATTTTTAACATCCATGAGAAATAACAAAACCAAGGTATACCAGCTCTGTTTTCAAAAACTCACATTTTTCAAGGTTAATCTTGAGTTGAGCCTCCTTCAACTTCTTCAAAACCATCTCCAAATGCTTGAGGTGTTCCTCCTTGAACCTGCTATAGATCATAATTTCATCAAGATATATAATTACAAATCTACCAATAAACTCAACTAAGACTTCATTCATGAGCCTTTGGAAGGTACTAGGTGCATTGGTGAGGCTGAATGGCATTACCAACCACTCATATAGGCCTACATTGGTTCTAAAGGTCATCTTCCATTCATCTCGAGGTCTGATTCTAATTTGATGGTGACCAGAGTTTAAGTCCACCTTTGGTGAAGTAGCTTAAACCTCCTAGATTGTCTAATAGGTCCTCAATCCTTGGCATGGGAAACTAGTACCTTATGGTAATCTTGTTGATTGCTCTGGAGTCCATGCACATTCTCCATTTTCCTCCCTTCTTAGGCACTAACATAGTAGGAACAACACATGGAATCAAAATCTTCTTAATAAACCCTTTGTCTAAGTGTTCTTGCACTTGTTTGTCGATCTCTTCATTTTGACTAGGTGTCATTTTGTAGGCAACTTTGTTTGGTAGATTGGCCCTTGGTATTAAGTCTATTTGATGATTCACATCTCTCATTGGAGGAAAGGAATTAGGTAAGTCATCCCCTATCACTTTTGCATAATGTTTTAGTAGTTCTTGTACCTCTTGAGGCACTTCACTCATTGGACATGCCTTAGCTTCTTCACTAAGTTGCAACACTATAGCATGGCCTTGACGTCCTTCTTGTTTCAACATTCTGAGAAACTCTTTTCCATTCATCAGCATCACACTTGAGCATATTTTTTTTTTCTTTCTTTAATTTAGGTAGTGGATCCATTTGATACTTTTTCCCATTCTTGGTGATAAGATAGTTGTTCTTCTCCCCATCATGAGTAGCTTTCACATCATACTACCATGGACGACCCAACAATAAATGACAAGCATCTATAGGCAATATGTCACATAATAATCTATCCTTGTACTCACCAATTTCAAAATCCACCCATGCTTGTTCATCAACCAATACATGTTGGACCCGGTTGAGCCATGATACCTTGTAGGGTATGAGGTGAGGTAATCTTTTTAGTTTGAGTTTGTCCACCATTTCAACTAAGACAATATTTTTAGTGGAACCCGAATCTACAATCACTTTACAAATCTTTCCATGCAACCTACAAGTGGTCCTAAACAAGCTTTTCCTTTGTGGTGGCTCTTGAGCTTGGGGTATCTTAAGCATTGTTCTGCTCATCATCAAATTTTCTCCCTTTGTCACTCGGCCTACTTTGTTGATTGAATAAATTACACTTTGAGTGTCCCCCTCTTGCAACAATTGAGTTCTTCTTTACCCCATGTATGAACTTGTGGAGCTTGAGGCTTTCCCTGGGCACTTACTCATGGTATGCCCAACTTGATTGCAATGGTAACATCTATCAGTGAAAACTGTATTTCCTCTACCCGAGTTTCCAAACCTGCCCCTAAAATTGCTCCTTCCTCTATAGGATCCTCTTAATGATGCTCTTTGAGAGTCTCCACTACCTTCTTGGCCTTTCTGCTCTTCACTTCTTGGTTATTGCTTCCCTCTACCAAAGTTCCCTCTACCTCTGAAATTCTTTCCTCCCCTATGTTTTTGATTTTGCTCACTCCTCCTTTTGATCTTCTCTTCTACCCTTAGGGCCAACTGAAAACACTTATGGACAGTGCCTGGTGTGAGGATACTTATTTCATCTTGTATATTCTATCTAAGGCCATTCATATATGTGGCCAACTTCTCCACCTTATTCTCATGCTTCCTAGCCCTCAAACTGAGCTTACAGAACTCTTTAGTGTATCCATTGACATCTAATTCCCTTTGTTTCAGATTTTGCAGTCTCTTATGAATTTGTACTTCATAATCTCCTGGAAGGAATGGTGCCTTATGTCTGATCTTCATACGCTCCCATGAAGTTATCTTCTTTTTGCCTTCTTGTATCCTTTCTTCTTGCATCATATTACCAAACCAATGTTGATCCTCTCATTCTTGATTTGGCCACATTAACTCTTTTCTCTTCTACTACCTCTTTGTAATCAAAATGATTATTGAGAGCTTCTATCCAATCTAGCAAGTCATCTACATTGAGGTTTCCTCCATATGTGGGTAATCCATCCACATTGTCCTTAGAAATGAATTTGACTACATCTAGGAATAGCTTTTGGTCTTGAGGCATAGCTACTGCTGCTAGTTCCTCTCCATCTTCCACTTCTTCATCAGTCTCATCACCCCATTTTGTCTTAACCTTTCCCTTCTTATTTGCCTCTCTATTTCCTCTACTTCCTTCTGCATCCTTCAATCCTTCTATCATCTCTACCACCATCTGTCAGATGGCTTCTAGAGTCATTGCCTTTAGAGGCATTGAACTTGCTTTTGATTCTTCACAATCTGACATACACCAAATCTTTCAAAGAATGGCTCTGATACGACTCCTGCTAGGATCTTAACACACCAACTCTTCTTATGGTTTCCCAATGCATTCATAAGGTGTCTTCATTGTGTTTTGAAGTTTAAGACTCACCAAATCCATCACCATGGTTTCTCAAGCCTTCTAGGTCTCTATCAGTACCTAAATAGGCCTAATTGAATTAGCCCTCCTTAAGAGATTTTTGGGGTTTAATTTGCAAAAGTCCCAAACAATCCTAGGAATAAATCATGGATTCAGATACCCTTTTGGAAGTTATAAACAATACTAGAAAAGTGCATCTAGCTTATCCATACAGGTGTGGTTTCCAATGCTGCACTATTTTGTGGTGTTTTAGGATTAACCTGTGGATTGACAAACTTGGTCTAGAACCTTTCACCAGGAAAAACTCCTACTCTAAACACCTTGGGAACCTTCAAGGACACTCTAAGGGATTTCCATACATATGCCACTTGGGCCTGTATCAATCTCCAAGTGCTCATAGATCACACTTTGCTTATTGTCCTAACTCACCTACTCCCAGTGGTGAGCCTAGGTCTTCATTGTTTCTCCTCCTCTTGGACCTGCAACATCACACACCCTATTCCAAAACATGTACAAAACCTAACCTAGCATTATTAATTATTTCAACAAGTTCCATCAAAGAATGCCTAGGCTAGAACCATTTCTTTCTCTTAAACCCTACTTGCAAGGGTTTTGCTCCTAGTTGCAAAGAATGAGAGAAATCTTTACAACCTGGAACAATCAAACCTGCAAATCAACCTTATTGAAAGAAAATACAATGAACATACAAAGATGGCAATGAATTTACTATTGGTATTTTGGATGTGTTGCATTGGTTTTGTCATTGATGTCAACACTTGCCAACACTTATCAACACTTGGAGATTCTTGGTTATGTTCACCGACATGTTCAGTAACCTATGCACAGTCACCGGTATCTGGTTCACCAGCAAGTTATATTGTTCACCGGCACTAAGGATGACTTGGAGATTACTTGGTTATGTTGAAGACATTGTTTGGACACTTTCTTTGTTTTGGTGTTTTGGTCATTGGTTTAATAGGGTTTGCATATTTGTTGTTACTGACAAATAAGTCTAGGTTATGGACCGACAAGCGTTATCTATTCCAGATCAGCACGACATGTTATGGAGATGATTTGTTATTATTGTAAATGCATTGAGCTAACATGATTCATCGCATATTGATTCATTTGTAATTGATTTTACTGTAATTTCTTTAGTGACCCGACCTACACATTTGGTCTTAGGTTTTGGTATATATGTAAGATCTCATTTGTGAGATTGATAAGAGTATGGATATGGAAACGTAATAAGTGGTAGAGCATAAGGTATATGTGAATATAAGAAGAGTTATACATGCAGACATTATTCAAGATTCAAGGAGGTTTTGAAGAAGGCAAATCAGAGCTTAACCGGTACTAAATCTAGCATATGAAGATGCTATTTTAAGCAGTACATTATCATTAGATTTAACCATCCAATTGTAGTCAGTGTGACTCCCATTTTGTGATTGAGCAGTGAGCTCTAGGCAGTTGGCCTTTTTGCATGTGTAGAATCCATATTGTACACACATACTATCTACAGTAGTATCATATGATTGTGGGTAAGGTTTCCCACCGTAGTTTTTCTCCTTACAGGGTTTCCATGTACAAATATCTATTTTATGTGTTGTGGATGTTATTTGTCTTTCTATTTCACACATTAAACTTTACCGGTACTGCAATTAACTGTTAAAACTATTTACCTGCATAAAGTTTGGTTTACTAGTATTATGCATTAAGTTTGGTTAAGTTATATTTGGTTTGAAATTATTTGACAACTGATTCACCCCCCCCCTCTCAGTTATCTCCGGGACCTAACAATTGGTATCAGAGCCTAGTCCTCTTTTTGCAGAAGTTTAACAACTTGAGGAGATCCTATGTCTACTAACTATTTCGGGAAGGACAATCTGAAACTTGATGGAACAAACTATGGCATATGGAAGATTATAATGGAGACACATCTGAATTGCATTGGAAAAGACATATGGGATGTTACAAAGAATGGATATGTTGGTCCTACTCAAGGTCAACCTAATCCACCAACCTTGGCTAAAGATGAGGAGAATGATTGCAAAGCAAGAGAAGCACTTTTGAACGCATTGTCATATCAACAAATCATGGGATTATCAGACCGATCTACTACTAAAGCTATTTGGGACAAATTGAAAACATTAAATGAAGGTGATACCACAGTCAAAATTGCAAAACTGGAATGCTTTCGGGTCAGATATGAAAATCTGAAAATGGAAGAAGATGAAAGGATTTCTGCTTTTATGGAAAGAGTAAATGAAATTGTTTTGGGTATACAATATTGTGGAGGATCCTTAAGCGAAGATGAATTATTTCTAAAGTTTTAAGAGCATTGCCACCGACATATAAAATGAAATTAACTACTATAAATGAATTGAGAACAATGCCTAATGCATCAATATCTAGAGATACTTTGGTTGGAAAACTTTCAGCTTTTGAACTTGAGGAATTTGGTCCTGTTGCTACAATTAAGACAGATTTAGCTTTCAAGGCATTGTCATCATCTGCAGAAGCATCATCATCATTTGAAAAATATGATTGGAAATCATTTTATGCAAGAGAACTTGAAGAAATTAGGAAAGAGAATGAAAAATTGGAAGAACTTGAAGCACTATTTGCAAGAAAAATGCCTAAAGGTCCAATTGGAAGTAAGTATGAAGGTAAAGCACTGTTTAAATGTTTTAACTTCAATAAAATTGGTCATATGGCATCTAGGTGTCCTGATAGACATGCAAGATTGAAAGAAGAAGCTAAAAGAACATATAAGCCTAATCCTGAATATCAGAGATACAGATTTAAGAAGAATAGAGAGAAATCATGTTACCATGTTGATGAAGGAGTTACTGATGATTCTGATGAGGAACCAACAGACAATGGATGGGTTTTTGTTGCTATAACAAAAGATCAATCGACACCTAGTGTTCAACCGGTAGAGAAGGCCCTGACAACTAAAATTGGTGATAAGGATGAATGGATCATTGATTCTGGATGTTCACATCATATGATTGGTGATAAAAGAAAATTCTTAACCTTTCAGGAATACAATGGAGCTCTAGTAAGATTTGGGGATGATAAAGCTTATTTGATAAAAGGAAAAGGCACTATATCTTTTAATGGTAAGCACAATACTGATAATGTTTACTATGTTGAAGGTTTGAAGCATAATCTTTTAAGTGTTGGTCAATTAATTGAAAAAGGATTTCAGTTACAATTCAAAAAATGGAAAATGCACAATCATGAATAGAACTAGCTTAGAAATTGCAACCGGTAATTAGACTAGAGGTAATATCTTTCATTTGAATAACAATTAGAAAGCATGCTTGATTGCACATATTGATGAAAGTTGGTTATGGCATAAGAGACTTTGTCATGTTAATTTTGATTGCATTGTGAAAATTAGTACAAATAAGGCAGTAAGGGATTTACCTAAGATTGTTAAACCTCACAATCCGGTATGTAAGGAATGTCAATTTGGAAAGCAAGTTAGAGCAACTTTTAAGAGTGTTCCAAAAAAATCCAATAATTTTCTTGACTTAATTCACATTGATTTATGTGGTCCAACAAGAACTAGAAGTTTACAAGGAGATAGATATTTTATGCTAATCATTGATGACTATTCTAGAATGTGTTGGGTTACTTTTCTCAGAGAGAAATCATAAGATTTTGGGATTCAAACTATTCAAGGTGATGGTAGAGAATGAAACCAGTAATAAAATTAAATGTTTGAGATTAGATCAAAGAGGTGAATTCACATCTAATAAATTTAATACATTCTATGAAGTGAATGGAATTAGGAGACAACTATTAGCACCTCAGACACCCCAGCAGAATGGAGTTGTGGAAAGAAAGAACAAAACTATTCTGGATGTAGCTAGAAGTATGTTATCAAAAGCAAATCTACCTCATGTATATTGGAGAGAAGTAATGAGTACAACGATTTACACATTCAACAAAGTTCACATCAAAGGTGAAACCGGTAAGACCCCTCATGAACTATGGTTTGGTAATACTCCTACTCTTAAATATTTTAGAATATTTGGAAGTAAATGCTATATTCGAAGAGATGAGTATATTGGCAAATTTGATTCTAGAAGTTGTTAATATGTGGTGACTGATCAACAAAGTACTTTACACTTAGCACGTATCCTTCCTGGGGTCTGGGGCCGGGCCAAGCCCTAGGAATACAGGCGATAGCTCGCGGCAGGGGTTCGGGAGTGGCAACCTTGAGAATTTTTTTTTGGATGTTTTTGTTGATGAAAACTGACATTGTAATAAAACCCTAAAAAGGCTGACTTTGTTTGTTTCCCTAAAAATGCATGTTATAAGCGGCTGGGATGCTTAAGGCATTGCAAGGATGATGTACTATTCTTGCTGGATAATAAGAAAGATTTGACAGTTGCATATGGTGGACATAACCCATTCTGGGTGAACCACGTTAAATCTCCGTGTTATCTGTGTCTTGTTTTATTCCTTTATCTTTTGTATTTAAATCTGTATATAATTGTTAGTTCATATTTGCTTCAGATCTGCTTGAAACCCTAATAGAAGTGATGAAGGAACATTTCTTGGTTATTCATATAAGAGCAAGGCATATAGATGGTGGTATTCCAGAGGAGGCATGGGCTAGTAAAAAGGTAAATTATTCTTTTCTGAAAACCTTTGGTTGTGAAGCTTTTGTCCATGTTGATAAAGAAAACAGAACCAAGCTTGATGCTAAACCTTTGAAATGTACCTTCATTAGATATGTGATAGATGAATATGACTATCGGCTATGGGATTTTGAAAATAAGAAAATAATTAGAAGTAGAGATGTTATATTCAATGAGAAGGTTATGTATAAAGAATAGATGCAGGAAAAGAAGCATGAATAGGACAAACAAGAATATGTGGTGTTGGATGAGATTGCTGTAAATGAAATGCCACAGGTACCTGACGCTCAGCAACAATAGATTGTCCCACAAACTCCTACAAGTGTTAGACATTCTACAAGGTCAAGTAGACCCCCTGAAATATTTTCTCCTTCTTTGTATTCTATTTTATTAACTGATTCTGGTGAACCAAAAGAATATGAAGAAGCAATGCAGGTGGATGCTAAACAACAATGGGAGCTAGGCATGAAAGAGGAGATGGACTCCTTGATGAAAAATAAGACTTGGGACTTAGTCCCTTTACCTGCAAAAAAAAGAGCTTTTCCTAACAAATGGGTTTATAGGCTGAAGGAGGAGGAAGGAGGTCAGAAAAGATATAAGGCTAGACTTGTGGTAAAAGGTTTTGCACAGAAAAAAGGTATAGATTATGATGAAATATTTTCTCCAGTTGTAAAAATGACTTCAATTAGAACTGTACTTTGTCTTGTGGCAGCAAATTATTTACATCTTGAACAATTAGATGTCAAAATAGCTTTTCTCCATGGAGATTTGGAGGAGGAAATTTACATGTTGCAACCACAAGGATATGAGGTCAAAGGTAAGGAGAACTTGGTGTGCAGGTTGAAGAAAAGCTTGTATGGCCTAAAGCAAGCACCCTGACAATGGTATTTAAAATTTGATAGTTTCATGGCTGAACACGGTTATCATAGATGTCATTCTGATCATTGTGTATATTTAAGAGATTGGATAATGGCAGTTATATTATCCTGTTGCTTTATGTTGATGACATGCTTGTTGTTGGGTCTAACATGCAACATATAAATGATCTTAATCAAAAATTAGCCAGGTGATTTGCTATGAAGGATTTGGGTGCAGCTAAGCAAATTCTCGGTATGAGGATTACACAGGATAGGAAAAATAGAACCTTGAATTTGTCCAAAAGTGAGTATATAGAGAAGGCGTTGAAAAGATTTAACATGCAGGATGCAAAAGCAGTTAGTACACCTTTGGCTAGTCATTTCAAATTGACTAAGGAGATGTGCCCAAAGGCACAAGAAGAGGTAAATAAAATATCTAACATCCTGTATTCATTAGATGTTGGTAGTCTGATGTATGCAATGGTATGCACAAGGCCAGATATTGCACATACAGTGGGAGTTGTGAGCAGGTTTATGAGTAATCCGGGTATGGAGCATTGGAATGCTGTGAAATGGATTCTTCGGTATTTGAAAGGAACTACTACGAAGGCATTATGTCTCAAAGGATCTAATGCTGCTCTGAGTGGATTTGTTGACTCTGATCTGGCAGGTGATATTGATTCACGGAGGAGTACTACAAGGTATGTTTTTACTATAGGGGGAACTGCAGTCAGTTGGATTTCTAGGCTGCAAAAGGTCATTGCACTTTCAACCACTAAAGCTAAGTATGTTACTGCTATAGAAGCCAACAAGGAGATGATTTGGTTACAATGTTTTTAGGAGGAATTGGGTCAGACACAGGAGGATAGCCCATTGTATACTGATAGCCAGAGTGCTATTCATCTTGCGAAGAACTCTACTTTTCATTCAAGGACAAAGCACATTCAGTTTAGGTACCACTTCATTCGGAACATTTTGGAGGAGGATCAGTTACGGCATGAGAAGATTCACACAAGTGAGAATCCTGTCGATATGTTTACGAAGGCCGTTCCACAGGAGAAGCTAATTTCTTCATCAGTTTTTGTTGGTCTTATTGATTGATAATTGTGGAATTTATTCCAATTGAGTCCCAGTGTTTTATCCAGCAGATGTTGCAAGTACAGTGGTGTCATCTAGTATCAGTCTCCAAGTGGGAGATTGTTGATATGTGGTGACTGATCAGCAAAGTACTGTACACTCAACATGTATCCTTGTTGATGAAAATCAACATTGTAATAAAACCCTAAAAAGGTCGACTTTGTTTGTTGCCCTAAAAATGCATGTTATAAGCAACTAGGATGATTAAGGCATTGCAAGGTTGATGTACTATTTTTGCTAGATAATAAGAAATATTGGATGGTTGTGTATGGTGGAAGTAACCCATTCTGGGTGAACCACGTTAAATCTCTGTGTTATCTTTGTCTTGTTTTATTCCTTTATCTTTTGTATTTAAATCTGCATATAATTATTAGTTCATATTTGCTCTGGATTTGCTTGAAACCCTAACAAAAGTGATGAAGGAACATTTCTTGGTTATTCATCTAAGAGTAAGGCATATAGATGTTTTAATAAGAGATTGCAAAAAATCGTTGAGAGTGCAAATGTGAAGATTGATGAACAGTTTAGAGGTAATTCAAGGTAAATGGACTTTAAACTGGCAATAGAGATAATATCAAATGAACCTACAATGAGTACATCGGTACAAAATGTTGATCCATTCACACTGGCATCATCTGAGAATTCCATAGTGACTGAGGAACAACAACAAGTAAAAACACCCCGGTATGTAAGATTGAATCACTCTGAAAGTCAGATAATTAGAAACAAGTATCAAGGTGTTATGACTAGAGGAAGACTGGCAAATGAAGAAGTATGTCTAATTTATTAAATTGAACCAGCATCAGTTAATGAGGCATGTGAAGATAAACATTGGATTAAAGCTATGAAAGATGAATTGGAACACATTGAAAAGAATAACACATGAACATTGATTCCCTGACCTATAAACAAAAATGTAATTGGAACTAAATGGGTATTTAGAAATAAACTCAATGAAGATGGTAAGGTAATAAAAAACAAAGCAAGATTAGTGTGTAAGGGATATTCACAGAAAGAAGGAATTGATTATAATGAAACCTTTGCACCAGTAGTTAGAATTAAGGCAGTCAGATTATTCTTATCTTTTGCAGCACACAAGAACTATAAAGTATATCAAATGGATGTTAAATGTGCATTTCTAAATGGTGATCTTGAAGAGGAAGTTTACATTGACCAAATTGATGGATTTTCATTGACAAATGACAAAGATATGGTTTGCAGGTTAAGGAAAGCTTTATATGGACTAAAGAAAGCTCCTAGAGCTTGGTATGCTAGATTAGACAAATATCTTTTGAAGATTGGTTACACTAAAGGTAATGCTGACAACAATCTATATTTCAAAGTGACTAATGATGACATCTTGGTTATAGAAGTTTTTGTTGATGATATAATTTTTGGAGGAGAAGATGGATTGTGTAAAGACTTTTCTAATAAGATGCAGGAAGAATTTGAAATGTCTATGATTGGGGAGAAAATTCTTTTTAGGATTGTAGATTTCACAAAGTGATAAAGGTATATTCATATGTCAATCAAAGTACTTGAAAGAATTACCAAAGAAATTTGGCATGGAAAACTCTAAACCGGTAAGTACACTTATGACTACAACTGATAAACTATCATTGAAGGATGAATCAACACCTATTAATCCTACAAGATACAAGTCCATGATAGAAGGTTTACTGTATTTGACACAAACAAGACCTGATATTATGAATACAATATGTATTGTTTCAAGATTTCAGAGTAATCCTAAAGAAAATCATGAATAAGCAGTAAAAAGTATTTTCCCATATCTACAAGGCACAACAAATCTTGGTATACACAAATACAAATTGGGTAGGAGATGTAGATGATAGAAAGAGAACCACTGGTGGAGCATTCTTTCTTGGTAGCAGATTGATTTCTTGGTTGAGCAAGAAATAGAGTTGCACATCTTTATCAACAACAGAATCAAAATATGTTACAATAGAAACTAATTGTACCCAGGTATTATGGATTAAGCAAATGTTGAAGGACATAACGGTAAAATGCAAAGAACCTATAACCATTTACTGTGATAATATGGCAACAATTGATATATCTAAGAATCCAATATTTCACTCAAAAACTAAACATGTTTCTATCAAATTCAATTTTTTGAAAGAGAATGTTGAGGCAAAAGAAGTAAAATTGGTTAATGTGAATACTAAAGAGCAGACTGCAGATATTTTTACTAAGCCTTTGCCTAAGGAAACTTTTGAATATATGAGAGAGCAACTTGGGGTTATACCCCCACCGATAGAGACTTAGAAAATTGATGCTTGGCATCAAACTGGCAGAATTAATAGAGAAATCTTCTTTTCTAGCTTTGATGAGGAGAGCTACTTCTCAGGGGGAGTAGTTGGATAAATTGATAAGTTGGTATTTTGTAATAAATATTTGAATCTAGTTTTGTATTGCTTTGGCATTTGATGGTAAAGGGGGAGAGATATCTATGGAAAAACACATTATCTTTTAGGGAAACATTATTCATTGGGGGAGATATTGTTACTCTCTGTATCTAAATTTTGATTTCTGGTTAATGATCTCATTGGGAGATTGTTGGTTTTTGGTTTTTGGCATTTTTATTTTGGCACTTAGATGGTTTTTCCATCTTGTGTTGCCATAAATGTCAAAGGGGGATATTTTTGGTATTTTGGATGTGTTGCACTGGTTTTGTCATTGATGTCAACACTTATCAACACTTGGATATTCTTGGTTATGTTCACCGACATGTTCAGTGACCTATGCACAGTCATCAATATCTGGTTCACCAACAGGTTATATTGTTCACCGGCACTAAGGATGACTTGGTTATGTTGAAGACATTGTTTGAACACTTTGTTTTGGTGATTTGGTCATTGGTCTAATCAGGTTTGCATATTTGCTGTTACTGGCAATTAAGTCTAGGTTATGGACCGACAAGTGTTATCTATTCTAGATCAACACGACACATTATGGATATTTTTTGTTATTATTGTAAATGCATTGAGCTGACATGATGCATCACATATTGATTCATTTGTAATTGATTTTATTGTAATATCTTTAGTGAGTCGACCTACACATTTGGTCTTAGGTTTTGGCATATATGTAAGATCTCATTTGTGAGATTGATAAGAGTATGGATATGGGAATGTAATAAGTGGTAGAGCATAAGGTATATGTGAATATAAGCAGAACTATACACACATACATCTTTCAAGATTCAAGGAGGTTTTGGAGAAGGAAAATCAAATCTTAACTGGTACTGAATCCAACATATGAAGATGCTATTTTGAGTAGTACATTATCATTGGATTTAACCATCCAATTGTAGTCAGTGTGACTTCCATTTTGTGATTGAGCAATGAGCTCTAGGCAGTTGGCCTTTCTGCATGTGCAGACTCCATATTGTACACATATACTATTTGCAGTAGTATCATCTGATTGTGGCTTTTCCCCTTACAGGATTTCCGTGTACAAATATCTATGTTTATGTGTTGTGGATGTTATTTGTCTTTCTGTTTCATGCATTAAACTTTACCGATGCTGCAATTAACTGTTAAAACTGTTTACCGGCATAAAGTTTGGTTTACCAGTATTATGCATTACATTTGGTTAAGTTATATTTGGTTTGAAATTATTTGACAACTAATCCACCCCCCCCATCTTATTTCTCTCTGAGACCTAACATTTACACCATCTAGTCCATACTGGATCGTACAAGCAATGAAAACAAGACAAAATTGTTAAAAACCGGTGAAAACAAGACTGTTTCACAAACCAAAAACTTTCTCTTACATTTCCAATCCTCCAACCCATACAATTAAGTAAAATTTGGCTTATATCCACTAATTTTAGTCAATTCAACCAACTACCTAACGCCCATAACCAAAAATGCAACTTTTGCAAGAAATTGTAAAATGTTGCTCAACAACTTTTGACAACTTTTGCTCTAGGATGAAATTTTGTATTCTATTGCATTCCAAGACTCTTGAAGGTCCCCAAACACCTTAAAAGAATTAAACACAACTCAAATGACTCCTAATTCATAAATACATTCATCTGGAGTATTTTGCCTATGAACTACCTAAGCATCTCACTTCTCAGGTTAATAGCATCCTGAGCACAATTGACTCAAACCAAAATTTGGACTACTCAACCATGGCTCTACTGAGTCCTCAATGCTTTGTCCATTATTAAATCACACATTAACTTAAAAAACTAAAAGAAAATCAAAGCTTACATTCTTGGTGTGTTAGGTGCCCTGCACCAGAGAAGGTGATAACAACACCCAATTTTTTCATTTTAGTAGTGAGAGGTATCTTTGACTGGGGATTTCATCATCTCATAGAGGTACTTTGAATTGGGATGCATTGGGGATATCATCTCTTTAAGAATACTCTCGAGCGGGTTTTTTGAGCTGCTATATACATATATTGGTCAGGTGGCTAGAGTGTTGAGTGAATTCAATGTATGTGGGGGCCTTCCCTACACCGATAAGCTTAACTAAAGTCTTAAGTGGCTTGCTCTGAGAATCCATTGTTCAATCAGGATCCCTCAAAACTTACAATAAGAACCAACTTAGTAGCCCAAATCCCACATTCAGTGATTATGGGAGTGCGGATCATACCCCATAGATACCCCTCATGTACCTTGCATTATGGGATAAAAATCTCTCGGTGATAAGATCTTCGGATCTTCGGGGTAAGAGAGACTGGCATGCCTAAGAAGTGTGTGTCGTGGAGTGGAGTCAATGCTGCTAGACTCTCTATCTATTCATCTTGTTTCGGTATTTTGTTGCAGGACCCTCATTGAATGGTGTTCACTTTCTAGCCTAAGATTGTCTTATGTGCTTTTATGTGTATCGTTGTACCGGACCAATATTGAGTCAAAATTTGGGCTATTTTAGGCCATATCTTTGCGTATCTATGAATTCTTAGAGTTGGTTAGAATAGAGTTTAGTGAGCTATACTTATCTCCAAACAACTATTCTGATATTTGAAAAACAATAGACTTGTCCTACAAACAAAAGTACTTGAAACATAGTCTACCTTGAAGCATCAAATAGTCCCACAAACTCAAAAATTTTACATACTTGTGATCATAGGTCTTCCTAAGAGTCCATAGGTTTTGCATCAGTCTTTGCATTTTAGTCCTCATTATCATCCTCATTTATATCCTTACTTTGCATAAGTGCTTGCATAATCCTCATTATCGTCGTCATAGAGTTCCTAGTTACATCATCATAATCTTTTTATAAGTCCTCATTATTGTCCTCATTATAGTCCCCATTTATGTCCTTACTTTGCATAGTCCTCATTATCGTCCTCATCATAGTCCTCATTTACATCCTTAGAATTTGCACAAGTCCTTTCACAATCATCATAATTCTCACATAAGTCCTTGCAAAATCATCATAATTCTCACATAAGTCCTTGCATAGTCATCATAATCTTTGCATAAGTCCTTGCATAGTCGTCATAATCCTAATTTTAGTCCTTTCATAGTCTTCATCCTCATAAGACATAGGCTCAAATCATTATCTCCATTTTGCATTATCTTGAAAATTAGGGTGTTCCCTAGTCCAAGTCCAAAGTTGCATTGTCATTCTTTAGGGTTTCATCTTGTCTTTCCATAATCCAATTTGTCAAAAAATTCAAAAAAATAGGGTTGCATTTTCATTCCTTAGTTGCATTGCTTTTCATCCCTAAACTTTAAAAATGAAAACAAAATGGCACATAGTGCAATGGTTGAAACAAGCTCTCAAACTTCTAGGAGACAACATTACCCTTATCAAACTTCCAACTTTCGTGGGACTGTGTCATTCCAACCAAACAATCAATCATATCAATTCAACATATACATGTCCAAAAAAGTGCATAAACCTATCAGGAACAAACAAGTGTCATACCCATTGCTCCATCACTTTAAAATAAACTAGCTCGAGAAATAGAGATTCTGGAACAAAACATTAAAAAAGGTGAAGAGAGTAGATCCCATATGTTCAAACTATTTCAAAAATTTGGAGATCCCATTACAAACCTAGAGCCAGTTGATGTGTGGGCTCTTATTATGAAATCAGACATACCAACTATTCTCACACAAATAAACATGAGAAACCAATATCAACAACAAACACATCCAACAATGCAAGTCCAACAACCAATACAACAAACAACACAACTCTCAACACCATAAATTGTCCAAACAAATCAACCACTACCAAAATCACACACAATCACACAGTCAATTTTGCCTTCGGTCACATCACATGTCTATGAATATCCTCCTATGTCTTTAAATACACCACCAAGGGTGTCCCAAACAAATGCAAGTGTATTTACAAACATGTCACCCTTTGGGCATCAATTGAACATGGTTAATGTGTCACCTATCATGCAAGAAGGTAATCTGCCCATGTCTAGCAATGGTTCTTCCCATCAAGAATTTGTATCTCAAGTAGCCTCCATGTCTTCCACCATTTCCTTATACCTTGAAGTCACACAAGAGAAGTCCACACCATCTTTATCCAATAATGTAACCTCCCAAGGGATGTCCATAATACAAATCCAATCTACTCCAAGTCATGATGCTAGTCCTTTCCATGCTTCAAAAATTCAGGACCCAATCGCATCATATACTCCTATCATAGAGAGTCCCATTAAAAATCCTTTCTCATTGGGCCAATGTGTTGAAACACTCCAAGAATATCCCATGCATATCCAAACTCCTTCCCCGTGTCAAGAGGATGATCCAAAATCAGAAGAAATGAGTCCTGAAAAAAAAAAATATCAAGAACAACCACTTCCATCCTACCCAATTTTTGATCAAGATCCCACCAACCAAGAATCTTATGATGATCCCCTCACTCTTTTCTATTTTATTCATAATGATACCCTTTTTTCTCAAGAACAAGGTTTCCTTTCAAGTCCCATCTAACATCCACCTCCTAAACAAGATCAGGACATCCCTTTCATCCTTCCTAATAATCCCTTTCTAAGTCAAGATCAAAGTATTCCTTCACCTTCATGTCCTAAGCAAGATCCCATTAATTCTCCAAATCCTGATCAAGGTCCCTCTATCCCTTCATCTCCATGTCATAATCCTCCATGTTCCTCATAAGATTCCCTGGCAAATGAACTTACCATTTCTCCTAGTCGCCCTCATGATCCCAATCACTCTACACAAGTTTTTCATGAACTCCTTATTAATGAGATCACCAATCCTAATCATACAACAAAGAACAATTTATCAATGATTGTATGTGTGCCATTTTCACGTGCCAATGTGGTCACAATTTCAGAACTAGAATCTATTTGCCTCATATACCCACACTTGATAGACTGGAGGTAAGAGAATCTACCACAATTGGATTTCTTTGAAAATGGTAAGGCTATAGCTGAATTCATGGGTTCTAGAGCTAGATTTCCCTCTCAGGATCCACAAAATCCAAAAACTAAGGAAACCAACATTGGAGATGTTGAGCATGTACACTTAGCTGAGTCCTTATATCCTATTGGAAAAGACATCTTTATCCGACTCTTCAAACAAAGAACAATGAACTACCTAAACAAAATTCCTTGATCCTATGAACAACATGCACCTTAAATGATATTATATCTAAGGGTTGGGTTAGTTTAAATTTTTCTTTCCGCATTGCATCTCATTTTATTCAAAGCACTGCATCACATATAGTTTCTTTCCAGGCACACCACATTCACAAATTTCATGGCATTTAGTTCCTGCATTGGCATATATCAACATTAATAAAACAAGGCAATTGTCCAAGTTTATCATTTGTTTTCATTCAAGAGAAACAAGGGTCATCTCCTTTCTTAGATATTTGGATATGAATTCTTTGAGGTCCTAAGGTCATTCATTTTCAATATCACCCTGTGATGACACTTTACCTATGGTTGGGTAGTGATTTCACTATTTCAGACTTGTTAACCTAAAATATATCAAATTCTATATCTCAAACACATTAACAAAATCTCTTATTCATTTGAGACACCTAGTTGATCATATGACTAGTGAAAAATCTAAAATTCTACTTCAACATCGATGTAATTGTCACACCCAAGTAGGTTTCATTACTTACAAGTCAAGGAAAGAAAAAAGAAAAAAAAAGTGTTTATGCCAAATATTCATCTCAAGGCAAAAGAGCAATGATATGTAACTAAAATATCACACATACAAAGTGAGACAAAAATCTTGACTATGGGAACATGCGAGTAACTCCATCAAGGCTATGGATGCCTGCTGGCAATGGAGCAATATTTGAGAAATTACAGTCTATAACCTCGTCGGAGCTCTAAAAGCTTGCTGGCAATGAGAATCTATTTGGGATGCTTTTGAAGTTAGAATAATCCACATGGCTAGTCATATAGGATGCTAAGGATCTTTAGTGAACACAAGAGCAAGAATTAACTCATTTTCACACACACGGGCAAAATAAGATCAAAGTTTCAAGAAGCAATCTCCATTTGTAAATCCTAGTCACTAAGTGTGTTAATTTGAATGTTCCAAGGGACCTTAAATATCGATTGACCTCTTATCTATGAAATCTTTTGTACCTCCAATTCAATTGGTGTATTAAAAAATGCTAAACAAACATAGTCATCCTTGTTCAAATAGGAAAGGCATCTTCATCATGCATATTGCATTAACATAGGTCATGTGAAAAATTCATTGTCTCCACAATGCATTCTACAGATCATCATGTCATATAGGTATACACACTATGGGCATAACTAAAAATATCCTAAAAATCATATAAAGTCCTGAAAAAAACCCTAAAAAACAAATACGATCCTGAAAAAATCAATCAAAAACATCCATATAAAGTCTTGAAAAAATCCTAAAAATAAAAAAAAGTCCTGAAAAAAATCCCAAAATAGTGAAAAACATAGAAATCCAAAAACAGTGAAAAATAAAAATACCAAAAACATTCACATAATGTCCTAAAAAGTCAACCAAAAACATTCAAATATCGATCCGCAAAATCAACCAAAAACAATCAAAATTCAATAAAAAACCTTGCAATAAAATGTCTGGCAAGAATAAAAAACCCTAGCAAATATCCAACAAACACTTCGCACAAAGTTAACAAAGGATATGACTATCCAGTCAAACATCTGCAATCAACTGATCAAACTGTCTTATCAATCGTATCATATCCATATCAAGTGATCATTATCTTATCTTAAACAAAAGAGGATACACTTGAAATCAGACAGGTTAGTCTTAAATGGGATCTGCAACTTTATAAGATCAGACATTATCAACTATCACATCAAGCAACTGAGAATGAAGGCACAAGGTCGATATAACTGCTGAATTTTGTCTGGGCCAGTCTTTATCTTTTATCATTTGGCAACAGATTGTGTTCCTATGCTACTCAAGGATGTCCACAAGTGACTAGAGGAGCCATGATGGGCATTATCTTTTTCTTTGTTTGTTGTTTGTAGTGTGAACCAATGAAGTTCTAGGGAAATTGCTCTAGTGGGTGTCTGTGATAGGAACATTCAGCTTGTGGATGCCACACATACCTCGACCCCTAATGTATTTCCTAGAATGGAGGGTTTCACTCCTTGTCTACTACGTGTTTGTTTCTTCAATGAGATATCTTTACATCTTGGTTCCTTATACCCTAATATTCTAAGATCCATTGTTCAATAATAAGGCTTAGTGTTGAATATATATTGCGCAATAAATAATGACACATGGTCGTGAATCAATCATTCTCATTTTCATCTCATCTATTTATTGATAGTTTGCTGATTTCTTATCTCTTCTAAATCATTTTCTGTCATCTAACATTATTCTTTCATCAATCTCTTCTTTCTTTCATCTTACTAACATTTCTTCAAGGTACATCCGAGTTAAAAGAATATTCTGGCATTATCATACAAATACATAGTTGCATGCATATAGTTTTAAGTTGCATCCATATAGTGTAAATTGCATTTGTATCATGTTAATGGTATTCATTTGAGTCTCATATAGAAATCATTAAACCATTCATTAATCATCACATCATAAATCATATAGAAACCATTGCATTCATAAAAATAAAAAATAATCATTTATAAATCATATATAAATGCATCACATAACACATAGTATCATACAACATACATGGAAAACAAAGCATAATAGATTGTCGCCAAAAAACTGCATATCATATATATAACTCAAAAATGGTAATGTGTCAAAATACAATAATTATAAAAACATCTCCAAAGGCTCAAATAACATGATCTCAATGTATCAACCCACACTGCCTCTATCTCCAGGTGGATCTTGCTTGCTAGATCCTGCCCCAGGATGCTGAAGTGGACCCATAACACCACCACTGCTAGTCCTCCGTGGAGAAGGCCTACTAGAACCAGAATGACCTCTAACCTCACTGAAGCTCAGAGCTCTCTGTCCCTCTAGTACAACCTCATGGTAGAGCTGTCGGTAATAAAAAGCCTCTTGTATACCATAATAGATTCTGTCAGACTGTCTGCATGCATCGGTACTTGGAGAAAAATGTTGATCATAAGAAGCCTGAACCATCTGTGACCATCTAACTATGTCATCTCTCTCCATTTGGAGATGATCCCTCTTGGTCTCTAATGCACCATAGTGTCTGCAAAATGCCTCCCGCTCAGCATCTCGTTGCTACCTAAGTCTGGCAACCTCATCCTCTAGACTCTGAATCTGCAGATCATCATTATCTCCATCACCACCCTATCCTCCATATCCTCCTCCCCCCTTTGCAACAGAAACGTCCTCTAACTCTGGCATATCATCATCATCCCCGTCCTCACTACTCCATGACTCTAAGGAATCATCGTCATCTCTGCTGCTCATAGACTCGATTGTTGGCAATATTGCATTATAACAGACAATGAAAGATTGTTGGTATTTCAATAAGGATATTGAGAAGGTTGTTGATGATTATGGATATAACTGATTAAAGATGTTTACTGTCTTGATATTATTATTTTGTCATTGATGTCAAGAAATTGATTTTCTAATTTAGTATGATGTTGCCATATCTTGAGAAGTATGATTTGAAGAATATAAAGATGTCGGTAAAAGACACGGGAAAGATTATGATGAATAAGGGGATGAATAAGGTATTCAATGGGCAACTATTACCGAGTTAGTCAATGATGAGATCATGATGTTTAGATTGTTTTAACATCATACATATGTTGTAAATTGTAAGGATAATACTATACTATATTACCAAGCAAAGAACCTAGTTGGTAAACCCTAAGGAACCTAGTCGGTAAACCCTAAGGTTATCACTATCAGTTAATGAAGGCAGAATGTCTATTGAGTGAAGTTTAGTATTTACCGAGTTGTTACCAAGTTGTAACCAAGCTATAACAGAATGCATTAAATGATTACAGACAATATTTAATGAAGGAAGCTGATGAGATGAAATTGATTAAATGATTGGTATGCCGTGGATGAAGTTTGTTAATGAATCTAAGGCAAAGTAAAGTCGGCATGAAGATCTATAGCTCAGATTGAACTGCAATACCCTGGCACAAGTTCCAAGAAATGTATGCAAGTTCCTAGGTGGGGTAAAACATTTTTAGATCGAAAGATGCATTGAACCTGGACAAGATTGAAGATCTGATGGCTATGATTGATCATGGGAAATGTGATCAAGGAGATTAAGTGGTTACCTAATTGTTTATAAATAGGAAACTATTGATAAACAATGTATGCGGGCAAATGTATGCACAGGGATGCTACATAGTGATTACCGAGCACAGAAGCTTGAAGACCTATTTGAATAATAGAGTATAGAAGCCCAACAGATAGACAAGATTGGTTCTATGTCTAGATTGTATTGAACAAATAAGAATCTGCTTTAGCATTTTTGATGTGAAGTTGCAGATAGATTTTATTACTGTTATTTTGTGAAAGTGACAGAAAATCTCTTAATCGAGTGGACTTAACAGTCTTATTTGTAAAACCCTCTAGCAAGGTGACATTCTGATTGAGTGTTTGAAATCCTTTAACAAGGTCACTTCTAACAAGGTGAAGATCCTAACAGATCTGAGGGAAATCCCTTAACCGGGTCACATCTAGCAATGTGTTTGTAATCTTTAACAAGATTTGCTTTTAACCGAGCATACTCTAGAAGAGTATATTTCTTAGTGGGTCCAAAATCCCACAGTGGTTTTTCCCTATTTGGGTTTCCACGTTAAATCTAGTGTTATGAGGTTTATGATGTTTATATGCTTTTGAGTTTGCATGTTTAACAATTTTGGTTATATTATTGAAGTATATGTTACCGAGGTTGAATTTGATGTTTTTATGGAAGATTAAGTTTGTATGATTCACCC
Organism: Cryptomeria japonica; assembly: GCF_030272615.1. Lineage (NCBI taxonomy): Eukaryota > Viridiplantae > Streptophyta > Pinopsida > Cupressales > Cupressaceae > Cryptomeria > Cryptomeria japonica. The sequence goes on along the minus strand of NC_081405.1, from coordinate 531,647,303 downwards.
CCCCCCTCTCATCTTGTTGGCTATTGGATTTGTACTTATATTAAATATCAGAACTATCAATTGGTATCAGAGTTTTGGGCTCTAGAAGAAGAGTTTAAAGGCACTTGAGTTAAAGATCCAAAGATGTATAAGAGGGATGCACCGAAGCTGAACAAGTCAAGTTTCTCTACATGGCAGAAAAGGATGAAGTTGCATCTATCAGGAGTTGGAGAATATGCTATATACTATCTCGAGAATGATTTTGTTACACCGAGAACCTATCCATTGACTATGGAAGAGATAAAGGCAAAGCAAGAACATATTCAAGCAATGATTGAAATAACATCTGCATTGACCGATTCAGAGTTTAATAATCTAGAAGGCTGTAATGATGCAAAGGCTATGTGGGATAAGCTCATATTAGTATATGGAGGAGATGAACATGTTCAAAGAGAAAAAGTAGATAGTCTAAGAGGACAACTTGAATCTATGAGGATGAATGAAGGTGAGAACATAACTCAGTATAATACAAGACTAAAGGAGATTGTCAATCAAATCAAAGGAGCAGGTGGAATTATTGAAGAAAAGGATATAACAATTAAGTTGTTGAGAACCCTTCTACCGGCTTATGCAATCTGAGTCTTTGCAATCAATGAATTGAGGTCTGTACCTAATATGCTAGTTTCTTTAGATGCTGCTATTGGTAAGCTACATGAATTTGAGTTAAGTAACTTTGATAACAGTGGTTCTTCGGTAAATAAAGTTGAATCTGCATTTAGTTCTTTTCATCTTGATGAATCTAATGATTACAATGAAAGAAAGTATAAGTACTTTGAAGGAGATCATAGTGGAGCAAGTGAAAGATTTCGTAAGAACATGGAAGAAGTACACAAACTATATGAGGAAATCAGAAAGCAAGAAGAGTTTGAAGCACTATTAGCCAAAAGTTTACCGAGAGGCAAAGGTAAGTATAAAGGAAAACTACCTTTGAAATGTTTCAATTGTGATAAAATAGGACATATGGCTTCTAACTATCCTGACAGAGATTCTACTGAAAAGAGAGATTACTGAGATGACAGACAGAAAGACAATCATTACAGAGGACACCGAGACTTCAGAAGAAGAGATAGAAAGACATGCTTAATAGCTGATGAGGAATCTAATGATGACAAATCAGATGAAATTGATACAGAGGAAGTAGTTTATGTGGCTATCAAAGATGGATCAGATGAAGAAAGGTATGAAGAAAAAGCCCTACTATCTCATATAAGTAAAAATGATTCTTGGATCATAGATAGTGGATGCTCACATCATATGACAGGTGATAAACACAAGTTTGTTATATTAGAAGATTATGATGGAGGCTATGTAAGATTTGGTAATGATGCACCATGTTCGGTGAAAAGTAAAGGATCTATAACACTTCTTGACAATGCAAGATGTAATGATGTTTATTGAGTTGAAGGTTTGAAATACAATTTGTTGAGTGTAGCACAACTAAACAGCATAGGTTACCGAATAGAATTTCATAAAGGAATTGTCAAAGTTCATGACAAGTATGGGAAGTTAGCTACTACCGGTACACAAACAAAAGGTAACACATTTCACCTTGACTCAACTCGTAACAAGTGTTTGTATGCAAAGATAGATGATACCTGGTTATGGCATAAAAGGTTTTGTCATGTAAATTTTGATAATCTGATCAAAATAAGTAAGAAGCACCGAGTAAGAGGTCTATCGAGTCTTGAAAAACCTTAGAATGCTATGTGCCAAGGATGCCAGATGGGTAAGATGACAAGATCAAGCTTTACAAGTAAGTCTTACACTTCTAAGGGAATTTTAGATCTTGTGCACACTGATCTTTGTGGTCCTATGAAATTTCAAAGTTATTATGGTGATAAATATTTCATATTATTTATGGATGACTATTCAAGGATGATGTCAGTAATGTTTTTAAAAGAAAAATCAGAAGCTTTTCAAATGTTTAAATGGCACAAGGAAAGAGTTGAAAATGAAACAAGAAGACAACTAAAATGTCTTAGATCAGATAGAGGAGAAGAGTTCACATATGATAAATTCAACTTATTTTGCAATGATCATGGTACTAAAAGACAAGTCTCTGCACTGAGAACTCCATAGCAGAATGGAATAGCTGAGAGAAGAAACAAATCTATTGTGGATTGTGCTAGAACATTGATGATTGAAAAGAAGGTGCCACAAACATTTTGGAGAGAAGCAATAAGCACAGCAGTTTACACCTTGAACTGAGTACAATTGAAGAAAGGTACTTTGAAGACACCATATGAAATTTGGTATGATAAGAAACCTAATGTAAGTTATTTTAAAATCTTTGGAAGTAGATGCTATGTTCACAAAGATGATAGAAATGGCAAGTTTGATCTAGAAAAGTGAAGAAGGAACATTTCTAGGTTATTCTTCTAGAAGCAAAGCATTTAAATGTCTAATCAAATCATCTAACAAAATAGTAGAAAGTGCAAATGTGAAAATTGATGAATTTGTAGAAAGAAATGATGAAGGAAATTCCAAGGAACCAGAAGGCTATGACGAATTTGTCTATGTTCAACCAAGAAGTCTTACCAAGAAGACTGTTGAAGAAAATGAAGAGAATATCCAGTTACCGAGTGATGAAGAAGATCATACAGAGCCTATCGAGCCTGTATTAGCCAAGTATGTCAAAAGACATCATGCACCGAGTTGGATTATAGGAGATAAGGATATTCCAGTGATGACAAGGAACAAACTGAGACAGAACACATGTTTGATATCTGAATTTGAACCGAGAATAGTGAAAGAGGCATTTAAACAGTAAAGATTGGATAAATGCTATGACAAAAGAGATTGATCAAATCAAGAAGAATGATTAAATCAAGAAGAATGACACATGGACACTAATCCCAAGACCAAAGGACAAAAATGTAATTGGTACAAAGTGGATTTTCATAAACAAGCTAAATGAAAAAGGAGAGGTGATTCGAAACAAAGCAAGACTAGTTTGCAAAGGTTATGCTCAAGAAGAAGGAATTGATTATGGTGAAACTTTTGCACCTATTGCTAGACTTGAAGGAGTGAGAACATTGTTGGCATATGTTGCTTTCAAAAACTTTGAGGTATATCAAATGGATGTCAAATCTATGTTTCTGAATGGAATATTAGAAGAAGAAGTTTTTATTGAACAACCTGAAGGATTTGTTGAAGACAATAATAAAGATCAGGTATGTAAATTGAACAAAGCTTTATATGGTTTGAAAAAAGCACCTAGAGCATGGTATGAAAGATTGCACTCTTATTTGATTAAGATTGGTTTTATAAGGACAAGTGAGAACAACAATATTTACATGAAGAATGATGAAAATGGAATATTGATCTCAGCCATATTTGTTGATGATATTATATTTTGTGGAAATGTCTCTTTATGCAAGAACTTTGGAAATGAAATGAGCAAAGAATTTGAGATGTCATTAATCGGTGAGATAAAGTATTTTATAAGTTTACAGATATTGCAAATGAAAAATGAGATTTTCATTACTCAATCCAAGTACATAAAGGAAATCTTGAAGAAATTTGGAATGGAGGATTCAAAACCATTAAGTACCCCTATGACTACCAACTATAAATTATCAAAGAATGATGAATCTGCATCTGTTCACTTTACCGATCCATGATTGGAAAACTACAATATGTTGTTCACAACAGACCAGACATAGCACATGCAGTAGGTCTAGTTGCAAGATTCTTTGCAGATCCTAAGGAAACACACATGACAGCAATCAAAAGAATTTTTAGATACTTGAAAGGCACTGAGGATTATGGCTTAGTATATCAGAAAGGAAATGACTTTGATTTAAAAGTTTATACTGATGCTGATTGGGCAGGCAACATTGATGACAGAAAAAGCACAAGTGGAGGAGCTTTCTTTTTAGGAGAAAGACTAGTGAGTTGGCCTAGCAAGAAACAAGGATGTGTTTCACAGTCAACAACAGAAGCTGAATACATTGCTGCAGCATTGAATTGCACCAACATTTTATGGATCAAACAATTGTTGGAAGGTATAAATGAGAAAGTTACTGAGCCAGTAACTATATTTTGTGACAATACTAGTGCCATTAATATTTCAAAGAATCCTATTATGCACTCTAAGACAAAGCACATCTCTATCAAATATCATTATCTTAGAGAAGAAGCTCAAGAGAAGAAAGTGGTGTTGGAGTATGTTAGCACAAAGGAACAAATAGCAGATATCTTCACCAAGACACTACCAAGGGACACTTTTGAATATCTCAGAAGTAAGTTAGGGGTCCTACCCCTATCTTCTTCTCACTGACCGAGTTCGGTGAAAGCATCAATCCGATGACTTTATCACATATCTTTTAGGAGTTGATGCTGATTTACACCCTTTAGGATGTTTTCTAAAGGTGTACAGGAAACAATACAGGGAACATGAATTGAAGACAAAATGCTCTGATCGAGACTTAGTTGATACACAACAGCAAGAAATCACTTCTCAGCGACAAAAATTATGTTTTAGTTCTTTACTTTTTGGCATTGTTGTCAAAGGGGGAGAAGACTAATATCAGGGAAGAAGACTAAAAGAAAACTGAGAAGACTACAGATTGGAAAGAAGACTAAAGAAAAGAAGAGAAGTCTAATGTATGGGGGAGAGCATTTCAGCATTTCAAAATCACAACAATCCGAATCTTTTAAGGTCAAATCAATTGGTTTTGCCATCAATGCAAAAGGGGGAGATTGTTGGCAATATTACATTATAACAGACAATGAAATATTGTTGGCATTTCAATAAGGATATTGAGAAGGTTGTTGATGATTATGGATATAATTGATTAAAGATGTTTACTATCTTGATATTATTATTTTGTCATTGATGTCAAGAAATTGATTTTCAAATTCAGTATGATGTTGCCTTATCTTGAGAAGTATGATTTGAAGAATATAAAGATGTCGGTAAAAGACACAGGAAAGATTATGATGAATAAGGGGATGAATAAGATATTCAATGGGAAACTATTACCGAGTCAGACAATGATGAGATCATGATGTTTAGATTGTTTTAACATCATACATATGTTGTAAATTGTAAGGATAATACTATACTATGTTACCAAGCAAAGAACCTAGTCGGTAAACCCTAAGGTTATCGCTATCCGTTAATGAAGGCAGAATGTCTACCGAGTGAAGTTTAGTATTTACCGAGTTGTAACCGAGCTATAATAAAATGTATTAAATGATTACAGGCGATATTTAATGAAGGAAGCTGATGAGCTGAAACTGATTAAATGATTGGTATGCCGTGGATGAAGTTTGTTAATAAATCTAAGGCAAAGGAAAGTCAGCATGAAGATCTACAACTCAGATTGAATCGCAATACCCTGGCACAAGTTTTGAGAAATGTATGCAAGTTCCTAGGTAGGGTAAAATGTTTTCAGATTGAAAGATGCATTGAACTTGGACAAGATTGAAGATCTGATGGCTATGATTGATCATGGGAAATGTGATCAAGGAGATTAAGTGGTTACCTAATTGTTTATAAATAGGAAACTATTGATAAATAATGTATGTGGGTAAATGTATGCACAGAGATGCTACATAGTGATTACCGAGCACAGAAGCTTGAAGACCTGTTTGAATAACAGAGTATAGAAGCCCAACAGATAGACAAGATTGGTTCTATGTCTAGATTGTATTGAACAAATAAGAATCTACTTTAGCATTTTTGATGTGAAGTTGCAGATAGATTTTATTACTGTTATTTTGTGAAAGTGATAGAAAATATCTTAACCAAGTGGACTTAATAGTCTTATTTTTAAAACCCTCTAGCAAGGTGACATTCTGATTGAGTGTTTGAAATCCTTTAACAAGGTCACTTCTAACAAGGTGAAGATCCTAACAGATCTGAGGGAAATCCCTTAACCGGGTCACATCTAGCAATGTGTTTGTAATCTTTAACAAGATTTGCTTTTAACCAAGCATACTCTAGAAGAGTATATTTCTTAGTGGGTCCAAAATCCCACAGTGGTTTTTCCCTATTTGGGTTTCCACGTTAAATCTGGTGTTATATGGTTTATGATGTTTGTATGCTTTTGAGTTTGCATGTTTAATAGTTTTGGTTATATTATTGAAGTATATGTTACCAAGGCTGAATATGATGTTTTTATGGAAGATTAAGTTTGTATGATTCACCCCCCCCCCCCCTCTCATCTTGTTGGCTATTGGATCTGTACTTATATTAAGTATCAGAACTATCATCGGTGTCTCCACAAATGTCTACATCCTCCTCTACCCCCTCATCTCCTCCTTTTCCCTCCTCTCATCCTCCTCCCTCCTCTCCTTTTTCATCTCCCCTCCTCTCCCCAAGCTCAGTCCTCAGTCACTATCTAGGATGTTGAATCTGCTATGCTGTGATCGAAACAATTGGAGCAGTCAGTGGAATAGGCCTATGTCTGGCTCACCATGCATCATACTCAGGAGTAGTCCATGGATTTGTCGTACCTACACTCAAACCCCATTGTAAAACCTGAAGAGTATCAAACTCGACAACCACTACATGTGGTTGTATGCACACACCCCAATCAGAAACCGCACGAGAAACATGTGCAAAGTATGCTATAACAACATGTGTCACCTGTACCTCTCCAAATTGTCTGAGTACCCATCCTGGAAGGTACAACTCAATGATCCTCTGCATCTCAATGATCCTCCCAATAAGATATCTATGATGTCTACAGAAAGGCAAGTGTTGTGCATCATCTACCCAACCTGGGCAATCTAAATATGGTCTCCAAATAAAATGTTGCAAGATATAAAGCTGATATCGCCAGTACAAGGTAATACCCGAACCACTGTGTCTAATACCAGGTGTATATTTGTACGCATATGGCTCCTTAGGCTGCAATTCAATATGAATAACTGGCCTCAAGATAGAAATGTGCTCCTAAGCCCAAGTCTAGAGCAATGTCACACCATAGTTTATCGATTGGTATCCCAAGTATACAATGATGTGCATCTGATAATAAACTATGGCTAATAGACAAGGACCCCAAGCATATACTCGACGATGAACAATCATATCATGGATCACTCTACCCCATCCAACTGGAAAGCCATGGCCTCGTCTATCAGGAATCAACAAACCACCTACGATACTGCACAATACTATAGTAAGATCATCATAGTCCAATCGAGCCTAAGGGATGTCATAATGACCACTGATATGTAAATCCTACTCCTTACACACATATTCCATCGATGCCATCATCATGATCATATACAATTCACACCATGAATGGGAATATGCAATATATGCCAAACATCCTCTAAAGGAATGGACGCCTCACCAGTAGGAAGATGGAAGGAACATGTCTCAGAATGCCACCGCTCCACTAATGCCGTAATCAAGGTCCTGTTGGTTGTAATCTCTAGCAAATGTACAACATGATATAATCCCATTTATCGGATATGTGCAACCTCCTCAACAAGTAACTCAGATCGAGGATCAAGTCCACTAGGTCTACTCTGTCGGCAATATAACAATCCAATATTCTCCTGCACAGAGAAAACATTGAAAAATGCTAGATCTCGGATGTTGCGATAAAAAATTGATCAAACACATGACAAAAAAAAAAATTCAATTTACAATGAATGCGTATTTTTTAACACTTATACGTAGCATTTAACACTATTGTGGTACTGTCCTTAAAACCTGTTTTTCATATTAATCAGAACACTATTGTGGTACAATTAAAGCTTATGCGCGACAACTAGAGCATATGTGTAAAAGTTAACACCAATGCGTAACAATTAGAGGAATGCGTAATATTTAACACCTATGCGTGACACTTACACTCTTGCGATACACTTAAGGTGTTTGTGTAACAGTTATGGCTAATGTGTGAAAATCGACAGGCGTATACGTGATGACTAAAAATTAAATCTGTGGAATTTTTTTGAAAAAGTAACAAAAACAAACAAAAAATTAAGCAAAAAATTTGGAAGCATACCATGCCGCCAATCCTCGGAGTTCTCTGATATGAACATACTTGCTCATACAAGTGCACTCATTCCCTATAGCCAACCATAATGATCAAATACTCACAGGAAAGCGAAAGACTCACAATGATCTCCAAGAACTCAAAACAATGCAAATGAGCAAATGAAAGGCCAAACTCTCTATTTATAGCTCAAAATTAGGAATTTTTCCACTTTGACGTTTGTGGTCCCCGTGAACTTCAAAGAAATTTTAGGCTACTCAAACGATCTCGAAATCGCATGAAACTTCACATGATTTCTCATTATAATGATATCGAAAATATGGTCTCAATTTCTGAATTTTTTGACCACCTTTTCCAAGGGGGCATATTTACACTATATAGTGTCACCAGGGCATACTGAGGCAATTTTTTTTTGTTTTCTTTGAAACAATGTCACATTGACTTTGTCTCAAAGAGGGACAAATGTAGACACCTAAAAATGTCTCATTGATCGTGTACTAATTATTCCTCTAATTGATTAAATAATTCTTTAATTCTTTAATTAAATTAAAGAATCTTATTCTTCTTATTTCATATTTCTTTGCCATCTTACTAATTATTCTATTTTCAATTCTATCATCATTTAATCATTTAAACTATTTTCTAATGTTAATTAAATATTTATTATTTAATTAATTATGATTTTAATCCTCAATTTAAATAATCTTTATTATTTAAATAAATTCACTTTCAATTTCTATTTCTAATCAATTAATTATTCAACCTTTTTTCTAAATATTAATTATTTAATTAATTATGATTTTAATCTTTTAATTTAAATAATATTTATTATTTAATTAAATTAAATTTTTAAATAATTAAATAGTTTCTTTAAATTATTTAATTAGCTAATCAATTCTTCTAATTTCATCCAAATTCATTCAAATTCAAATTCTTCTAATTTCAAATACATGTACATGATTTCAAAGATCAAATTGAAAATCAAATTCAAGTTCTAAATATATTCAAATAACAAACTAAATTTAAAAATAAATTCAATATTTGAATTAAATCTCATGCAAAGATTAAATTGAAAATTAAAGTTAAAATGCAAGCACATACTAAATTAATTAATTAATTAAATCATTATCTTTTCAATTCCTATTTCTATCTTCTAGTTAGCTTTTTCTAAATAAAGCTCCCAAAAAGCTTTCAATCAGTTAACTATTTTAGTTTCTTTAATTTCCTCCAATTATTCTTTTCATCTTTCAATCAGCTTTTTTCTGAGTCAGTTAACTCAATTTATCAATTCAATCTATTTTATTCCACTTCCAAATTAGCAGTTCAACTATCAATCAACATGTGAGCTCACCCGAGTTCCACCTCTTGATCAATTTGTTCCACCTTTCATTCAATCTTCTCCAATTATCTATAAATTGAGCATTCAATCTCCATTTTCAACAATCACAAACTTCAAATCTTTGTGTCGTTTGCAGTTTGCCAGCGCAATATCTGAGAGCCACCATACCACAAAGAGAAGAAGAGCAATTGAAGCAATATGCAATCATGGGATAGGGAGTTTTTATTGATTTATTTTACATTCATATTGTTTGATTGTATTATTTCATTGGTCTATTTAGGATTCTTTGATTAGATAGGGATTCATGATTTCCCTCTTATTTCTAGTTGATTTAATAATGAATTTTACATACGACAATTTAACGTACACCTATCCATTTCATGCTCGATGATCTTAATTATAACCTTCAATTAGGGTGACCTTGGCTTCATAACATGCAAGCTTTCACCTCTACTCTTCATCGTAGTGTCAAGTTCATTTATAACAATGTAGAATCCTAAAATTGCACCCCTTTGCAATTTTTGACTGCATTTGGTTCTTCGCCTTAGTGTTTGCACCCCTTGACCTGATCAGAGACTTGAATATGCTCATACAAGTAAAAACTTGTATTTTTCTCAACCTTGCACCTCGAAGCCACCTTGATCCTGCCCCAAAATAGGGCAAGACTAGGGTGTGGAACCCTGGGATCTCCTATTTGGGACCTATTTTGAGGCCCCTCCCTTTTTCTCATCTTAAATTAAAGTAGGAAAATCCCCCTATGTCAGCCCACGTTAGAAAATTAGTCAACTAAACCCACTGGCAAGTAAATAAGAGGGGTTTCCCCTCATTTAACATCCTATCGAATGTAATGAAATTCAATCAAGCATTCGAGCATTTAAGAGATCAAGCATTCAAGCATTCAAGAGCAATTGAGAATTTTTAGTCTTCCTTCAAGCTTTGGAGCAACAATAGTGACAAGGTTTCAAGCATTAAAGAGGAGGTCAACATTCTATTTCATGAAACCCTAATTCCATGTGGAGGCAAGCAAAACTTCACAAGGAGGTATAAGCATTTCAATTTCAATCAATTCAACATCCCTTCAAAGAGAAAGATTTTTACTTTTAGTCATTTCATTTACATTATTTCAACCACTTGGTTAATTCTAAAACTGGGGTTTGATATGAAGACAAACCCCTATTCCTGTTACACATTTCTCTTTCTTTATGTGTGCAGGAAACAGGTACATAGTTGTACTTTTGGAATTAAACTTTATTCGTAGAGATGAAAAACCCTTTTCAACATGTGGAAAGTTTGGAGGACTGATAGGAGAATGCTCTTGTTTGGATACATGGTCTCTACAAATTTTGCTGGATTTTGCAAAGAAGCTCCGAATCATCTCAAACTTCTCAAATCTAGGTGCATGACTAAATCCTGAACCTGTAGCTCACTATTTTCGTATACTTTGTCTTTATTTTTTGCATTTACTCCTAATTCAATTAATCAACTTACAAAAGAGGGTTAATTAAATTCCAATCTACTTAGTATTCAATCCTTGCATCCTTTGGGATTGGATGTAGTAGGTTCATCCCCCTCTTTTGAATGTAAAGTCTCCCAGAGTAAAAATTGAACCTTAGTTAAGTTCCCACTTTTCTCTCAAGTGGCGAATCGGCTAAGGTTCACAAGTTTCCACTTTACATTTTGTTGAACCCAATGTATCTTATGCTTGCTTCTAGTTTTTGTCTTCAGATTTAAGTGCATGCAATTTAAAATTCAAATTTTCAATTACAAGCTTAAATTCTTTGCAATTTAAAAAAATTTAGAGGTTAAATTCACAAAAACCCTAATTTTTAGATTCAAGATTGAGCTTGTCATTAGTCTAAATTGGATTGATTGTTTCATATTTGAGAACTCTTCATTTTCACAATTCAAGTTTTCATTTACACTTACAATTTTCATTTTAAAAAATAAATTAAGTGGTTGAATCAGAAAACCCTAATTTTTAAGTTTAAAATTGACATTGTGCATTGTGTCATTTTTAGGTTTGAGTCTTGGCTTTACTTTCAAAATTCATTTTCCCTCCTTGCAACATTCAAATTTTTAATTTTAAATTTTAAAAATTAAGCAGTTTATGCAACAAACCATAATTTCTAAAATTAAATTAACCTTGTCCAATTTCAAATCTTCCTTTAAGCATTTAATTGATTCAATCAAATCTAAAGCCTCTTCTTGTCCTTTTAAACATCATAAAAGTTGGCCCTTAGGTGTGCCCTTTTTTTGTCTTTCCAATTAATCCTTTTGTCAAACATCTTAAGTGTGTCTTATTTCAACCTTCAAGGCTTAATTTTGCATATCTCGACATCTCCAATTTCCATATCCTTTTGGAATTCACATTAACATCACAAATTCTTATTGCCCCAAAAATTTGGAAAAAAGTTGGTCGGACCATGTGTTTGGACCAAGTTGCTACCTACTTGGTCCCAACTTTTTCTGCTCAAATTTCGGGAGCTTGTTTTGACTATATTTTACTACACAATTCCAGAGATTTGTGAAATTTTACTGATTTTAGATCACCCTAAGGTCGAAAACAAATCTGAATTTCAACATTTTCATTGTCAATTTGAAATTTAAAATTAAATGGTTCACTACACATACCCTAATTTTTAAAATTAAATTGATTTCTTTATTTCAAAATCTCAAAATTTTAATTAAGAGGTTAAATTTGTACAACCCTAATTTTAATTTTGATTTTCTCTCCTTTCAAAATTAAGAGGTTATTTAAGCAAAGCACTAATTTTAAATTTCAAATTCCTAGAAGATTGCATTATTGTATCCAATTTCTTTTTCATAGTGCATGAGTTTTACTACTATTAGTCCTACATATAGTATCCATGTTAGAAGAAGTTGTAGAATTAAGGTTGCTAAGGTTTAATTACCGATGAAATGGAGCCTAATTTGGCTAGGCTTTTCAATGAGGATATTGTTGCTTCTTCCCATCCTTTAGATATTCTCGTTTATCCTCTTGATAATTATCACAATGAGGTAGAATCACTAACTAGAGTATCCAGTGATCAATTGGAGAAGATGGACAATCAATTAAATTATAATCTTCAACAATGGATGAGACAAGAATACTCAGATAGTGAATCTCTCCCATTGATTGAAGGATTAAAAATAATGATTCAAAGTGATAAACATGGTGTTGATATCTTGCATGGTATTTCTGTCAGAAATTAGGATCTTAGGATACTAATCATTATAAACAAGATTATAAAGTAAATGAAATATGAAACATACATGCAAAATGTACGCATTACACAAGATATACATGGGGAAAACCCTTTCGGGTAAAAAACCCCATAAAGAATCATTTAATTAAAACACTTACAAATATAGTCTATCATAAAATAGACATGAACCTGGGGACACTTCTCCAATACTTCCACATGGCCAATAATACCTCATATGCATAGTGATACAACTCACCATAAAGCTCCAAATTCCCACACCTCTCAAATGAGAGAGAACCTCCTTAAATATAGGAGGAAGGGTGACTTCACTAGTCACACCTTTTCAATAACCCCCACTCACAAATAATTAATAATCTAATAGTTATTAGATTATAATTATTTCAAATGGTATATGCTTATAAAGCATATAATATATAAAGTTTTATAACCTTATATTAGAACATTATATATAAATGTTATAAGGATGTGATCCCTAATAACATTATGTTCGAACACTCCCCCTTAATGTTAATAGGGGATCACATGTCAATTTCCATAGAAGAAAAAATGAAGCACCCCAGTAACGTAGGTCATCTTTGACAGTGATAAACAAGGACACAAATATATGCCAACATGAAGATCATGCATTCCGGACTACATGAAAGTCATCTTGTCATAATTTATAATCCCAGTGTTTTAAAAATGATGTTGTGAGGTCTTAAAAAAATTATATTGGAGCCGCGGTCCCCTCAAATTAGCCTCTCCCTAGGTTCATTACATAGTTCCCGTAGGTCTTAATACAATGCTTTTACAAGTGGAAGATTTACAAGGAGAAGAATTTACAAATGCCCGTAGGACTTAAGCACAAATGTGCCTATAGGACTTACTAATGCCTACCTGTAGTAATTAAAACAAAAAAGGACTTACATATGCCTATCTGCAGGCTTAAAGGACTTACTAATGCCTATATAGGTCTTATTTCATACCTATTAGGACATATGCCTACCCGTAGGATTTAAAAAACTAGGATTTAGCCATTAGGTGGTGTCATTGGCATGCACACTCCCCCTCAATGGCATCACCTAAGGCCAAGCATTATTGAATTTGGAGCATATAATGCCTAAAGGTCTTATGCCTATTAGGTCTTAAATCTAGGATTTAGCCACTAGGTGGTGTCATGTACACTCCCCCTTAATGACATTACCTCAAAGCCAATCACTGCATAGAGGATTTCAAAGTGATGGCTAAAATTACAATATATAGTATGTGCCCATGATCTTCAAAGTATATTTATTATAGAATGATTTTACTTGAGTGAGGTGCCCTTGATATTCAAGATTATAGAATGCTTTCACTTGAGTGAGGTGCCCGTGATCTTCAAGGTGCCTTTATTATAGAATGCTTTCACTTTAGTGAGGTGCGCATGATCTTCAATGTTCATTTTGATCTTTAGAAATGATATTCTCTAGAAAGAGTAAAGTAAATTCAAGTAATATGGTACTTCCATATGTATCCAAATGGAACTCTTCCATAAATCTTCAAGGCCATATTGATTCTTCAAGAGTTACATTCATATTTTGTCCATTTGATTCAAGGACACATAGAAGATAGTCTTCTTATTAAAGTATTGCACCATCCATGTAATAGCACTTACACCATATGTTTTGAAGGCATAACATTGCCATAGAAGAAACAATATAATTAGTAACATATTAAACAATTAAATTTGATTTTTGGTGCAAAGAAAGAACATAATAGTATGCATTTTCCATTTGCCAAAGATAATATTCCTCATAAATGTAAAATATAGTTCAATAATTCATAGCAAGGAGATCAACATATATTTTCATGAGAATAAGCATGAATAATTAGTTTTCTTGTTTTAAAAAATAGACATTCTACTACATATAGTAATGATCCATAAAAAAATAGGCAACGGGTGAGCTATCCTTTCTAGGTTGCTCCCCAGACAGTTTATAAGGGCAATAGTCACCCATTATAAATAGTATGAAAAAAAATGGATCAAATATAGAGTAGAATAACAAATCACTTGGATCTCCAAAAAAGGATGCTAATGAGAAAATTTTAAATTTACTTATGCATATTTACTAGCTTGTACATTTCAAAAAAATATGTTACCCTACATTTATAGATAGATAGATGATTCCTTTTTATCATTGTGATAATTAAATATTAAGGAATTTGTTTATCAAGAATATTCCTAATGTTAACATAAGGCATATCCTCCATCAAATACCTATAAAAATTAAATTTGAGATAAATCATGATGTTCCTTCCTTTATTCCTACTAGTTCACATGTGACTTTTTGTGATGCACTTAAAGGACTAATATAAATAATAACAGGTACTTTGGGAGGGTCACATGAAAATATGAACTAAGACTGGATGAATCAACTATATTAAAAATTCGTATGGAAGGATCAACACCATTAGTTATGAAGTGCTTGTTTATTTGTTCATGTCTTACTAACAAGTTATTTATAAAAGATAGAATAAAGTGACAAAAGAGACATTACTACATCCACTCATACTAAATGACAATCAAAGATATTATAAAGAATAGTTATAAGGGAAATATAAAATATCAACACTTATAATAGATGATCTAGGAAAGGACAAGTCTACATCATCTCTTATAAGATTGTGAAAGAAACCCCATTAAGTCTATTCTTCATATATATACCTAATCTTCCATGAAATCAAATTATTGATTTTGTGCATATCCAACTATCATTGTAGTCTTAATCCATTTGACTTGGATTCTTTCAAACAATTCACTTCCATTGTGCATTTTGAAAAATAAAATAAAATAAAATGTAGATTTAATGTTTGCACTAATGAAGCATTTCCATAAAAAGCTTTTACATGTTTATTCATAAAGTACATATGACTCTCTATGACATGTCTAACTTATAGATAAAAAGATCATGCTTTCACATGGCACATTAAGAGTTACATCTCTTTGCTTCCAAGTGAGTCATTTTGTCCAAAGATATCATATTTGGTCCATCTTGAAGTGTTAAAAGTGTCCATGTAAGGGTTAGAGTCATTTATGTCAAAAATACAAAAATTGTAAAAATTGTAAAGTTGCAACATGGCCAAAAGGTGCAACAAAAGTGTAAATATGAAATCCATTGGTCATGAGGTGGTTAGAGTAGTTATAAAGGAGTTGGAAATGGTTTATGAAACCATGTTTGGTCGAAATCAAGAGGGTAGATCAGTTTGGAGGGGATTTGACAAAGATTATCCATCAAACCCTCAAACTGTCATGAGTTTTTAAGGAATCTGTGGCTATCATAGGTCCATGGAGGATCCCATTTGGTGTAATTTTTATATTTAGAAGTTATTTAATGATAGAGTAATGAAATATATTTCAGATGAATCATTTCTTATACATTTTTGTGGAGTATTTGGCAAGATATGTTTATCTTTACAATAATTGTCAAAACCCTACCAAGGGTTACCCGGTTTTGGTAAAATGATCATAACTTTTGATTTAACTGTTGGATCTGGCTCAAATTTTGAAAGAAATTGTGTAACTCAGTAATATAAATTATGACAGAAGAGATTGTATTTAAGATCAATATTGTAAATGTTATTGATGACTATTTGTTATAGTTCATGTTGAAAGGCAGATTGGTGAAGGCAACAACAGTCTAGTTGCAACATTTGGTGTGGTTACATGAGGAATAGTAATGAAGAAAGGCTATATGTTTTGGAAATTTATCTGAATCTTCTTTCCATTTCTTTTTGTCTTACCTAATTTGGTTAAGAATTGAATTTTGTGTGGTTATTTTGGTGAAAATAGTTTTTAAAGGATGAAACCCTAAACTAGGGTATTCCATGGCAATAAAGAATTTGTCCTCTCATGTTATGGTGAATATTATGATCTGAAATCTTGAATGAAGGTTTTATGGTTTGTGATAGATGCTTTGCATCAATGTTTTTTATGATAACTAGTTCAATATTAATTGATCATTGTGGTTGGCCCATAACAATGCACTATCAATATTAAAGAATAGTTACCCTTTCACAAAAGACACATCATTTAGATTTTGTATAGAGTATTGATCTATTAAAGAGAACACATTTCTTAAAAAAAAGTATAAAATCAATAAGATTGATTGATACGTTTGAAAAAAAAACTATTTAATATATATGGTAAATTCAATAATGGTTGTATTTATGTATTTATTTCCAGATGGTGTAATTCATTCTATGAGAATTTTCTTAATTGATTTAATGTCAAAAATCAATCATGTAAAGATATTTTAATAAGAGAAGAAATTGTGGGATGGATTTTTCTAAGGTTATTAGAATTTTTATCATGGAGATATAGTTAGATACATTATTGAATTGTATATATGCACTTGAGATCCTCTAGTCTTGTTTTAAAATAATCATAATTAACTAATATCATTTAAGTACCTAAGAAGGTGAAAAAAAAAATGCATTCTAATATTTCAAATGAATATGCACCTTTCACAACTCTTTAAAAGTATATGTTAAATTAATATGATGATACATGTAATTCAAAAAATAATTCAACATTTCCAAAATTGATGGAGGAAAGTAATAATTTAAATAAAACATTTGTCTAATAGTCTCAAAGAAAAAAAAATTCTTGGAAAAAAATATTTACCTCTTGAAGTGCAATCCTAAACATGCTAACCCCCCCCCCCTTTTTTTTTTTTGGAAAAAATATCCTTATAATCATGCCACAGAACTAATGCAATATATGATGCATCTAACCCTAAAAAAAATAGAAATGAACAATTATGTCACTTACTCATATTTTCCACATGGATTCTAGGAATTTTCATAAAGAGATTTTTTATCCAGTTCAACTTATTTTTTTAATATAACCTGTAAAAATGATTAGTATAGCCTAACCTGCTCTGATACCATGTTAGAAATTAGGATCTTAGGATACTAATAATTATAAACAAGATTATAAAGTAAATGAAATATGAAACATACATGCAAAATGTACACATTACACAAGATATACATGGGGAAAACCCTTTTGGGTAAAAAACCCTATAAAGCATCATTTAATTAAAACACTTACAAATATAGTCTATCATAAAATAGACATGAACCTGGGGACACTCCTCCAATACTTCCACATGGCCAATAATACCTCATATGCATAGTGATACAACTCACCATAAAGCTCCAAATTCCCACACCTCTCAAATGAGAGAGAACCTCCTTAAATATAGGAGGAAGGGTGACTTCACTAGACACACCTTTTCAATAACCCCCACTCATAAATAATTAATAATCTAATAGTTATTAGATTATAATTATTTCAAATGGGATATGCTTATAAAGCATATAATATATAAAGTTTTATAACCTTATATTAGAACATTATATATAAATGTTATAAGGATGTGATCCCTAATAACATTATGTTATAACACTCCCCCTTAATGTTAATAGGGGATTGCATGTCAATTTCCATAGAAGAAAAAATGAAGCACCCCAGTAATGTAGGTCTTCTTTGACAGTGATAAACAGGGACACAAATATATGCCAACATGAAGATCATGCATTCTGGACTACTTTAAAGTCATCTTGTCATAATTTATAATCTCAGTGTTTTAAAAATGATGTTGTGAGGTCTTAAAAAAATAATATGTTCTAACAATTTCTCATATTGTTGATTCTAATATCATGCCTATGAAGAGTTGTATTGAAAATATAGGTTATACACAACCTCCTAGTCAATTTAATCATTCTATTCCTTTGACAACTTCCATGACTAGTGTCCCTACCTCCACATCAAACATCATGGCTACTTCTACACAAAATGTCATACCTACAAATGTTAGTCATGGGGGCAATACCTCTTCTTTCATTCCTCCTACCATGAGTGTTCCTCTTGTTACCCAATCACATTCACCACCTATAAATATTAGTCAAGGGGCAACTCCTTTAATCACAATTCCTTCATTCCTCCCATGAGTCTTCCATGTGCTACATAGTCTTCTCCATTACCCACTTATCATAGTGTTCCACCTCCTTATTCTCAATCTCTTCCTTCATTCAACAACATTACTCCACCCTCTCAATTCAACATGTCTCATTTCAATCCTTCTATTGAAGATACAATCAATATCCAATCCCAAATAATATCTTCCTGACAACAACAAATAGCTTCTATGAATCAATCAAAGTATAATGTACCCACATTTGATGTAGTGAGCCCATTATCTCATGACATTGTTAGAGCCATCCCGCCTAAACATGTAGAAGTCCCTTAATTGAACTTTATAATGGAAAAGGTAGTCCTTTAACTCATGTTAAAACATTCCAAACTTTGTGTACTGACTTTGCTCATGATCAAAAGTTGTTAGAAAAATTATTTACTAGAACATTAAGGGATAGAGATTTGCAATGGTAGTGTTCTTTGGGCCTTCTTATTCTATTACTTCTTTTCAACAACTAGCTAATGCTTTTATTCAACAATTTCATAATAACATTGGCCCTAGAGTTACTTTGACCGATTTAATACATTGTAAACAAGGTGTTAAAGAAAAAGTGACTGATTTTTTTGGTAGATATAAGCATTTGTATTCTCAAATTTCTTTTCCTGTGCTTGATCAAGACATTCAAAATATTTTCATTTCTAATTTACATAAATACATTAGGGATAAAATTCTTTAAATTGAGTTTACTTCATTTCTGCAGTTGTGTGCAGTACTTCACAATTATCAACTGACTATGAGTCAATTGGAACAATCATCTTCTTCCATGGCTCCGAGTAATAAGGGTGATAGTGCTCAACAACTATTTGCAAAGTTCAAACCAAACAAATAATTCATCAAATTGAATGAGATCAACAATAGTCAACTCGTAGGTGCTACAGGTGTGCCTCCTTTGTCTAAATTCTTTAAAAGAGAAAAATATTTTACTCCTTTTAATGAATCTTTGCATAGCATTATGTCTCAGTTAATATGAAAGAATGTGTTAAAAATTCCCCAAATCAAACCAATTGATCCATCAAAAACAACTTCCCCTTACTTTGATGCTAAATATTTTTATCAATATCATCGTGAGCCTGGTCATGATATTGAAAAATGTTTTTCATTGAGAAGTAAGATTCAATAATTGATTGATAATAATACTATATCTATGTTAGGTATGAATGATAAAGGAAACAAATCCGTAGCTCCTCCTAATCAAAACCTTCAAATTTTCACTGATCCTTTACCATCCCATTCCACTAATGTGATTGAGACTGATCATCTTTCTTTCTCTCCCAATGATGTTGGCTTTGAATATAATAATATGGCAATCCTTGTAGATCAACAAGAACCTCCTAAGGATTTGTGCATAACATTTGATCCTAGTGAGACCATTAAGGCACCTGATGGCCCATTATACATAAGTGCAAAATTCAAAGGTATACCCACTAGAGGAGTCCTTATTGATCCTAATTGCATGGTTAATGTGACAATTGAAGAATTTCTTTATACTTTGTAATTGAATCAAGTGATATACGATAATACTAATGTGATAGTTAAAGGTTTTGATGGCTTCTCTTGTCCTACTATTGGCTCTATAACACTTCATATTGATTTTGGCACTAAATGCTTAGATGTTCAGTTTTCTATCATTCCTACATCTGCTCAATTTCATGTGAAGTTGGGACATCCTTGGCTCTCTTCCATGAATGCGATCATTTCTACTATTCACAAGTGTTTGAAATTTCCTCATAATGATAAAATCATAAACGTTAATCATATCCTATTTCAACCTACACTAAGGCATGGAGATGTTTGTCTTGATTATTTTTGGTCTGAACAATTTAAGCCTCTTGAACCTAGAAGTGGTTCTCTTTTTAGATTATATCAAAATTGGAAAAATAAAATTATTTTATCCTTGGTTAAACCTATAAATCTGACACTTAACATTCCTCTTGATGATCATATACCCCCTCTTGAGGATAAGATTGTTATTCCTCCTAAGGAAAGAAATAATCTTCTTCCCAAAGAGGCACCTATTCCTTGTCCTAAAAAGAAGAGTATCCTTTCACCCGAGAAAAGAGATATTCTTCTTCCTAAAGAAAAGTCTACTCCTCCTATGGATGAGTCTACTCTTACTCCCAAAGGTAGAAAAACTCTTCCTCCTAAATAGAAAACTATCCCTCCTAAGGTTAGACCTATCCCTCCTCCTCATGATGGAACTAGTCTCCTTCCTACACCTCCTATTCCTCCTTTATATGGTGTGGTTCCTCCTCCTTTATCTTATAGAGAGAAGTGACTGGCCTCTCCCATTATCCAACCTAAACGACCTCAACCCATTCATCCTTCCTTAAAAGAAGAGATGCAGCCTATACCTACTGAACCTAACCCTCCAACCTTCAGCCAAGACTAGATGAAACTATTGTGTGAGAGAACATCGATGGAGACGTCGTGATAGAGCTCGTGAATTTGCATCCCAAACCATATCTTCTTCCAAGACACCAACTATTGATATGATTCCATTTTCTCCTGAGAAGAATGTTCAACCTAATTATCCAAGACGCGAAATGCTTAAAATAAATGATGGTTCAAGTTTTATTCCTACTTGAGATCCTATTCTTATTAATCTTGATGAAGAAATAGGTGAAATTTTTTTTAATTATGAAAATGTTGATCCTAATATTTTGATGATGAATATGAATATGTTGATGTTGACAATGCCTTATCTGCAAAATTTTCTAAAGCAGTGATCCTAGCTCCTAGTAACGAACAAAATGACTTATCATTAGAGAATGGTCCTTATTTGAAACTTGTGATAGCTCCATCTATTGTGCTCGATGTGGCTCCTCTTGCATGTTATGCACCTTCCTGAAATAATGATCAACAAGATCATGAGGAGGAATATGTGCTTGATTAGCTTGATTAGCACTGCAGATTCTCTCTCTCTCCTCTCTTGCTTATTTGTGACATTCTTCTATTTTTTCTCCCTAGTGATTTCTACTTGAGGATGATGTAAAGTGTTGGGATCTCTTTTGGTCTCTCCCATGTTGACTCAAAAGACACATGTGTTCCCTTATTCCATGGTGGTTCCTCTCTTTGGGGGATGAGGATGATTCCATGCCTATATATACATGATATACATGAGTTATTATAAAAAGAAGATTGACTCCAAAGCTAGGTGAAACCACCTTGTTTTTTGTGATTTGTGTTCATTATCCTTCGATTTGTCCTCTCTTGGGGGCTAAATTGTTGTGATAACATGCTTGTCTTCTTTGGATGTATCCTACTTTAAAGAAATTGCTCCTGATAAAGTGCACGCACTAGTTTTAATGTGGGAGCATACACTCTGCTCATGATTCTCTCTTTTGATACTTAAAGTTACTTAGTGAACTTTGTCTTTTCTTTATAATTTTTGGTATTATTTTTATGACTCGTAGTAAGAGAACCTTACTAGTTGTAGGCATGGTTCTCTCTCTCTCTCATGATCTTCCCTTTTACCTTGTCATTGAAGTCGTAAGATCCTAAAGTCCACTAGGGGATCGATGAATCTTGCCTCCTTGATGTGTTGAAAGTCTTTCAATTGGAATTATTTGTACTTTACTGATAGTATTTGCATAAGCTCGTAGTCCTGCTAAAGTGAGGGCTAAATGTAACGTCCTAAAATTGCACCCCTTTGCAATTTTTGACTGCATTTGGGTCTTCACCTTAGTGTTTACACCCCTTGATCTAATTAGAGACCTGAATATGCTCATACAAGTCAAAACCTACATTCTTCTCAATCATGCACCTCAAATCCACCTTGATCATGCCCCAAAATAGGGCTAAACTAGGGTGTGGTGCCCTGGGATCCCCTATTTGGGACCTATTTTAAGGCCCCTCCCTTTTTCTCATCTCAAATTAAAGCGGGAAAATCCCCCCTATACCGACTTGACTCAAATAATTAGTCAATTAAACCCACTGGCAAGTATATAAGAGGGATTTCCCCTCTCATTTGACATCCTATCGAATCTAACAAAATTCAATCAAGCATTTGAGTATTCAAGAGATCAAGCATTCAAGCATTCAAGAGCAATTGAGCATTTTTAGTCTTCCTTCAAGCTTGGAGCAGCATTAGAGACAAGATTCCAAGCATTGAAGGAGATTAAAATTCTATTTCATGAAACCCTAATTCCATGAGGAGGCAAGCAAAAATTCACAAGGAGGTATAAGCATTTCAATTTCATTCAATTCAAGATCCCCTCAAGGAGGAGGATTTCTACTTTCAGTCATTTCATTTACATTATTTCAACCACTTGGTTAATTCTAAAATTGGGGTTTGATCTGAAGACAAACCCCTATTCCCTACACATTTCCCTTTCTTTCTATGTGCAAGAAATAGGTACAGAGATGTACTTCTGGAATTAATCTTTATTCACAGAGATGGAAAAACCCTTTTTGATGCATGGAAAGATTTGAGGACCGATAGGAGGGCACCCCTGTCTAGACACACAATCCCTACAAGCTGGATTTCGTAGAGCAGCTCTAAATCATCTCAAAATTATCAAATCTAGATGCACAGCTAAATCGCGAACCTGTAGCTCACTATTTTTACATACTTTGTCTTCATTTTCAACATTTACTCCAAATTCAATTTATCAACTTACAAAATAGGGTTAATTACATTCCAATTTACTTAGTATTCAATACTTGCATCCTTTGGGATTAGATATAGTAGGTTCATCTCCCTCTTTTGAATGTAAAGTCTCCCTAAGTGAAAATTGAACCTTACTTAAGTTCCCACTTTTCTCTCAAGTGGCAAATTGGCTAAGGTTCCCAATTTTCCACTTTACAAATAATAAGATGTATACTTTGTACGTTGATAACAATTTACAAGTCCCATTGTAAACCTCATCTTCTTGTTCAACCACTTCTAATCCTTCTTCAAATACTCCTACATCTTCAAGCATGCCTATTTCCTTGAATACCCGTATTCCCTCCAGTGATTCCATAACTCCTGAAAAGGATCTTGCTTAATGTGAATCCTCTCCCAGAGATATATTTTCTCCCGAAGGGGTACTCTTAGGTGATGATTGGGGATCTCTAGATTTTAACCCAAATTTTGTGGGAGAATATAGGGTCTCTTGGAAAGGATCTAAGAGTGAGGATGAGAAAGATAAGGATGCACTTAAAAAACAATCCACTTTGACTAAAGAACTTAGTAACAATTTTATGGTTACTTCTAATTTAAACAATTCTTCAGAATCTTCTTCTTCTTCATCGAATTATGACAAGAATTAACAAAGAATGTGTTTTATCAAATTAAGATAAAGGAAGGAATATCCTCCTAAGTAAAATTAATTGCGAGTAATCTAAAAGAGAAAAATTTATAACAATAGTGTGACCTAGACTTAATGAATTGCGAAAGTAATGATTGTCGACTGGTAAATTTGGCATGGGTATGGAGATGATTGCGTGGATGATATCTAAAATAAGTATTAATAACTTCCATCACTCCCTTAGAATGGGATTGTTGTGTACCTTAATGTTTGGAAATGGCAAATGATGCTCCCTATAAAACTTAAACCTTGGAGCCTAGAAATATAAAAACATTTTAATCCCTAGTGGTAGAAAACTACCCTATATAAGGGCGGAATTGAAGAACCTAAATTTGATTTTGCCTTGTCACCTAATAAAGTTGGAAGAAATTATGCACCTAGGACGGTTTAGAAAATAGTGTATTAACACCCTAATGAGGTGCCTCGAATGTAAAATAAGTAGATTCATTAAGAATAAACTGCAATGTCAATTCTTGTTAGTGACAAGCATGGATGACAATTGCAGTAGGATAAGCATGCTTTTAAACAAATCCTAAACAAAGTAGGACTCCTAGAAATTCAATATGTGCAACCCTGATTGTGGGAGGTGATGTGTGTTAATGATATAGTTTGGATGGTGCATTAATGTAAGATTGTTGAAAGATAGAATATTGTAAAACACCTACCTAAGATCGAAGGGAAATGCAATAAAGAATTTAACCTTGTGAAGATAGTAAGTTAATTACAATAATAAGTTGATTTTGGTAATTCACCTTTCTTGTAGGCAAGATAAGATTTTGAGTAACTTATTGAAATTGTGGGAAATGTTATGTCCCTACTTTGTAATTCTACTCATGTGACTTCCAAGAGTAAGTCAAACTCTAGGGGAGGAGGATGTAAGGCCTTCCCCAAACTAAGATTTGATTTACTTAGTTGACCATGTTTGACCCTATTAATAAATGCTATATAATTCAATAGAATGGATTGTGTTAGACAGATAGATTGGTGAGAAAAGTAATTGAACCAAGTTATAGAATTATTTCACCTTGTGGTGTACATTTGGATGTGTTATGAATTTGAAATCCTAAAGATCCACTGATTGGATAATCTTGATCTAACGTATGTAAGCTTATCTAGATTTAGAACTTATATGATTCCATGATTTGGATAACATTGATGTATGTTGATGGTTCATTTATATGCTTTATGATATAGAACTTTATATGATTCTAGAATAGGATAAATTGGAGATGATGTATGTCATTATTGGATTTGCAGGACTTTACTATGATGATAGAATTAGGATGTATATTTTATGTGTGGATCAAAATTATGAGAATTATGATAATTGCTTATGTGGATTTATTTGGATATGAGATATATTGAATTGTTCAAACGTAAATTGTATGCGAAGTGTTTGATGTGTATTCTAATTCATGTGTTTTATATTATATGAGGTTATTGGAAATTACTAATGTGTATTTGAGTGGCGCAAGAAAAGATATCCATGTGACCATGGAAATATTATGGAGAACCAAACCTAGACCTATGTATGTTCGTAAAACCAGGGTTTGTCTATTTGGAGAGACAACACCCCGTTTGTGTCATATTTTATTCGTAATAGTAAATGATGCATGTGTGTTAAATATTATTTATTTGATTCATTTAAATCCAACAAGAGACAAGATTTCATGTGCAATTTTGTAAAAGTATTTTCTTTGTGTCACTTGACACATGTGTTGATTTATGTTTGAGTTTTTAAATTTGTCTCTTGGAGGGAATTGTTTAACTATAGCTTTTTCAATTAAGTTTAATGTGATTCCATAATTGCCTTAGGTAGAGAATCTTTGGGGTAGTTAGCTTAGGTTTGACCCGAAAATTAACTTCAGAGGGGTTTAAAAAGGGTTAAATGGACTCCTAGGGGTAATTTATTAGGGTTTCCTAAAGCCCATAAGGTATACCTAAGGGTTAGGAGTTATTTTAGGCATGTTTCAACTCTCATGTGACCATTTAGACACCCTAAAAAAGTGGCTTTTCGAAGTTGTGCGAAAATTGAAATTAGAAGGCTTGAGCTAAGTTGTTAACCTTCCTTTTTGAATGAAAGTTCCCTTTCCCATTTTACCTTACCTTCCTTTTCAGTTTTAGAAACTTGTGAGAACTCTGGCTATGGTCTTCTTAAGAAAGAAAGGGAGATTTTGTGGGTAATGACCCACTCTCCATTTTTGGAGACAAGAAAGTTTGAAAGGAAAAAGGTTAGACTTTGAATTAAGAATTTGGCTAAGTGTAGAAAGGAAAGGCTTGTGGAATTGTGCTGCTCATCCTCAACAAAACTAGCATACCCTTGGGCAGTTGAAGGTTGGTTTCACCTTTCTTGTAATGTTTTCTTATTGCATGTTGTATTGAAAGAAATGCTTGTGTAAAAAAAAACTAGTTTTCTTTCTTGCATGTATTCCTTGGAAATTTGTTTGGTGTTTGTGCTTATGCAATTTATGTGTTTTGGGAGTCATCAAGGCCTCCTACTCTTGGGAGAGAGGATGGTCTTGTGGGTGGTAGAAGTGACAGCCCTCGAGTGAGAGGCTCTCGTTGTGAGAGTGATCGCAAGGGATTTTATGTGATACTTGTTGCATGGCTTGTTTATGCATTGGGGGTCATAAGGAGGGAAATAAGGCATGAATGTCTTGGGGGGCATAAGGAATGTGGGGTTGTTATACTTGATGTATTTGGTTTTCCATGAGGTGGCTATATGTTTTACCATACTTGCAGTCTCCTCAGGGTACTTGGTCCACTACCACCCTTGAAAAGACATCATAAATGTGTGGTGTAGTGTAGCCTAGGTTGGGATTGTGTTTGAGATTGTGGTTTCCCTTATCTTTTGTGTTTGCATGTGTGTTACCTGTCTAGGGCTTGCTTCTCCGAACTCAGGGGTGGCTACTAGTTAGCCTAGGCTGGGAGGTGAGCACTCCATGGTCATCTCTTTGATTGTAATTGCAGGTTGTTAGAAGAAAATAGCAGGACAAGTAGATGTGGCTGGAAATGGTTGTTGCAAAAAAATATTTGGATATGTATTTAGTATTTTCCTCATTTATTAGAAATGAGAGACCTATTTGTAAAGTGACAAGAGTATCTTGGAGATAAGATTTAAATATTTGTAATAGTCATTTAAGTTATTGCAGGAAAGAAAATGATTATTTCTGATTTTAGTTCCTAAAGTTTGAAATAAATATTTGTGTGGATAGGATATTCTGAAAAGAAAGAAAATTGTTATTTCCCTTACGCATTTGAAACAATTTATTTGAAAAGAAATAGAATTGATTTTGCATGCATGCAGAAGGCTGATAATAAAAGCATTTAGATCTATACATGAAAATGTAAAAGTTATCTTCTATTAAATCTGTGATTCTATGTTATGTGCGGTTTTATTGTATTTGCATAAAATAAATTCACATATTTAGTTGTAGAGATTTAAATTTAGGAACTAGATGGTCTATCTAATTTTAATAATCGCATTTGCATATAGTTGTTTTTAAAATTATTAAGCTCTGTTATTTACTTATTGTAGAGTATAAAATCCATAGTTTACCAGATTATTGAAATAAATAGTCTCTAGAGTTGTTGTTTTTAAGTATATCAAATTCAGTTATTGTCAGTAAGTAAATCAAACAAAAATATATTTATACATTGTTGTAAATCAGATTATTTTTAAAACAACTATGTAACACAGTTTCAAAAGTAAATTTATAACCTCTATATATGTTGTACTGAAGAGATTTCTAAGTTCGGATACACATAATCTATATATGTATATATATATTCTTTTAAATATATATATATACATATACATATACATATATATATATGTATATATATGTATATATATATATACATATATATATACATATATATACATATATATATAAACACATTGTTTAAATCCAGGTTTTAACACAATATTTTGACATAGTAGAGAATAAAATTTCTTTATAGAGATTTTTTGCAAATTGATTATAATTATGCAAATATATATATATATATATATATATAATTATATACTAAGCAAAATAAATAAAGAAATAAATAAAATAAAAGAAATAATAAAAAAAATATAGGGTTTCGGGGGCCCCACTGTGTGTGCACATAGTGGGCGGCCCGTGGGCTACCACTGTGTGAACACACAATGGGCGGCACCGAAGCGCCACCACTGTGTGAACACACAGTGGCCCAACGCCCCACGCCACCACTATGTGGGCACACAGTGGGCGGCGCCTGCGCACCACTGTGTGGTCGCACAATGGCGGTGCCCGACACACCCACTGCCCCAACAAAAAATAGAAATCGCCGCCGCATCCACCATGTCCGCCCTGCACCAAAAAAAAAACAAGATAAAACCCTAGCCCGGGTAGGGCTATGGTAGAAATAAAAGAAACGAGTTATTAAAAATGAATATAAAAGGACTCTTTTATAATAAGGATTAGGGTTTACATTTTATGAAAATATTATGAAGTGTGGATATATATATATATATATATATATATATATATATATATATATATATGTATATATGTATATATATACACACACACACATATATATATATATACACACATATATATATATATACACACACATATATATATATATACACACATATATATATATATATATATACACACACATATATATATATATATATACATATATATACATATATATATTCATAAGAATATAATATATTTATATTTTTATACATAGGGTTTTAAATTTTGAAGGAAAGATCAAAAAGGAGTAAGGATATTTAACTAGGTGGTTATAATGTGTTAATAAATTTATGAGTGTGGTTATATATATCTATAGAGATGTTTTTTTTAAGTTATATATTTATGAAGTAATAATTAATTTAAATAAAATAGCTGAGGTGTTTTAAATTAAGCTAAGTATTTTCAAAATTAAATCTTTAAGATGTATTAAATTAAATGTTAGGGAATTTAAATTTTGTAGTAAATTATTTGTCTATAGGGATTAAACTTTAGCCTCCTAGATATAGGTGTATGAGATGAAGCTCTATAGGAAAATATTCATTATGAGAATTATTTTAATTAACCCCCATTGCCGATTAGTAGTCACAATTTAATTAATGTCTAAAATAGATTTGAAACATTAAGTACTATGTGCTAGGACTAAATTTATTTATTCCCTAAAAGCGATTTATGACTATTGGAAATTAATATTATCCTTGTCTATCAATTTAGATTTTTTGATTTAATTAATCTATTGATTAAATTTGATGAGCTATTAAATTAACTCATGTAGTATTCCACATTTATTTTTAAATTATTTTCGTTTATTGATTTAGTGGTTAGAGTTAACTCGAACATAGTTAAGACAAAACATGTTATAGCATTTTTATATTTGTCAATTTAATGTTTTAAGCTGTGTTTTTAAAAAAAAAAATTATCCCGTTCGTGCCCCAAAGTTTTGGCCATGACACCTTGTTAATTATTGATCAATCTATTATTTATCTTTGTCAATCAATATCGACTCTTTATCAATCATCAAGTCTTCATCGTTTATTCATGATTGAACCTATATCAATTGCTTTAGTCTTGTCATGACCTAATTTAAATTCTTGCATTTCTAATTTTTCTCCTAGGGTTTTATGATTTATTCATTTAATCCTATTTGAAATTTCCCTTCTAGGTTAAATAAATTCATTTATCCTAGGTCTCTTTTGTCACAATCAAATGTTTCATTTAATTGGCTAATTATGTCCTCTTTGTGAATTAATTAATCAATGAATATTTATTAATTAATCTCACCTAATTTCTATTTCCTCATTTTTTATTTTTCTAATTTCCTAATTCCCTAGTTTCTCTTTTCCACCTTTTTCCTAATTTTCAAATTTAATTTTCGACCTAATTATCCCTCTCTAGTTGCTCCTATTTTTGTGCTTCCTTTGTCATAAGTTGGAAGCATGATTCTCTTATCTGTCATAAGTGTTGAAATAGAAACATGTCATAACACTTGCCTTGGCATTTAGTCCTCTCACTTTGCATTCGAAATGTGTCATAAATCATGACATAGAAGGTGTCATATCCTTCTCTTTTCAATCCAATTTTCCCATTTTCAAATCAAATTGCCTCTTTCATATCTTTCATGCTAATTTCATCCTCTCTCCAATTTATCTATAAATTGGATGCATTTCTCAATCATTTTGAACCACTTCTCTAATATCCTCACGCTGTCTAACTCATTTGCAATCTTTCTTTCTTTTTCACACTTGCATTTTGTAGGTGAAGCCCACATATTTGGAGGAAAATGAGAAACAATGGAGGTCAATGGAGGCAACATCTACACTTTGGTTTGCATTGTCTTTTGATGTTATGCTTTTATGCCTTTATTGAATGTGATAGGATTTCTTTTCATTAAAATTTTAGTTTTGTGGTTTCCTAATTTTATATTTCTTTGATGTTCCCCTATTTTACTAGCTCACATTTCCTAGTGCAGTGCTACACAAAATACAAGGCTAATTGCTAATTGAGCTTAAAAACTACTTATATCTTGACTATTGACCAGTTTTAGGGTTAAATTAAGTTCTAATTTTATACAATAATGGCTTAAAATGAACCCACATAATGTTAATTAGGGTGGTTAAAGAACAACAAATCTTCACCTTTTTCATTTTTCATGCACTTTGGTTAAAAAAGAACTTCACACTTTTTAATTTGAGCACTAAAATGAACTCCAATATACTCATTTTGTTTCAATTTCAAGTGCAATAAGTCTAATTATGGATAAAATGAACTCACATAGCCTAATTAGGCTAGTTAATGAATAACAAATGCTCACACTCTAGTCATTAGGGTTTTTGAGGTCATAAGTCCTGCATTTTAGTTTTGAGTATCACGAACTTGTGCAATATACGGTTTTTAGTTTGCATTGGCCATATTACACATTGATCCATCATGGATATTTGAAATTGAGCCAATATTTTGCTATCTTAGTGTATTTTTTAACTCAATTAGGCCATTTTTCTTCAAAACCAGGGTTTCTATGCATGTTTGGGCTTTGATTTATCAAAATTGGAGTTCTGATTGAGAAAATTTTGTTGTTTTGCAGGTCCCTTTAACTCTTGTGCTTGTGTGATCTATACCTACGCATGTGTGCTCTGAACCTAAGCTTGTGTGCCTTGAACCTGTGTTGGCCATTTGGTGGAATTGATTATGTGTTGCATTGATGTTTTGTCATTCATGCCAACACTAGCTGTTTGGATGCTTTATCGACACCTTTTTGGTCTCGATAGGTTAAGTGGTTTTTGGTTAACTTGGATCTAGCATGATCTGATAGGCTTTGGTATAGTCTGGTAATGGAATTGGCTTGTTCATGATACCCATGCTCATATTTGGTCAGTTGGTTTTGGTCTGGTGATCGATTGATATCCTTCTTGCTAAGGAGATTGGTTTTTGGTTCCGATGAGGGTTTCATCAGCAGAGATTTTGATAGAGATCTTTAATGAATTGCATAAGTGGTGTTGGTTCAACTTCTGATGGAGTTTTAAGATGCCGTTGGTGATCATGTTTGAGACTTGGCAATTGGAATCATTGTTGTGGCATATGGAGTTATTCTTGGTCCCGATTGATCTAGGTTATGGACCAAATTTATTGAAACGAGTGGATAGGACCTATTGATGTATTTTTGGGATGTCTTATGTGTTGATATTATTTGTTTGGCCTCAAGTTGATATGGTTTGTAATTATGTAATTGGTTTATTATCTGGTGGCCGAACTTATTATTTAGGGTCAAGGGTTTGTATAAATAGATGCAAGATCTCATTGTAGATCATCATGGTTATTGTAAGAGGTTATGGTCAAGAAATGTAATGTGTGAATAATGTATCATTTAGGCATAGGAGTTGGTCGATCATTGAAGATCAAATTGAGTTCATGATAGAGGATTTAGTCTTATGGTATTGAGCTTAACCATAACTGTAATCAGGCATAAGAGATGTTGTCTTTTGCAGTTCAACACTTCTTCGGATTGTAGTTTGAATTTATATGTAGCCAGTGAGGCTCCTTTTGTGATGAGAAGTGTGCTCTAGATTGTTGGCCTTCCTACATGTGCAGACCCCTCAATTGTAATTCATATACTTACTACATAAGTATTATCTGACTGTGGGTAGGCTTCCCACTATGGTTTTTCCCTTCACTGGGTTTTCCACGTACAAATTTTGGTGTTATATGGATGGATTTCATTCTATGATTATTGTTTATACTTAATTAGTCTAACTTCTATTTCGGTATTAATGGTTTGGGTTCCAGTATTGAAGTTTAAATTGCTAATGATTCCTATAATCTATGATAACTGATTCACCCCTCCCTCTCAATTGTCTTCTAGTTATTTGAACTATCTAACAATTGGTATCAGAGCTTTGGTGCTCTCCACAGAAAGCTTAACCGCTTGAGGAAGATCCTATGGAGACTAATAGTTCAAGTTCATCCAATTCTTCTAGAGCTATCTTTCGAAGGGATATTTTGAGGCTTGGTGGAACAAATTACACAATATGGAAGATTCAGATGGAAACTCATCTGAGATGTCTTAGCAAGGAGATTTGGGAGATCACACAGAATGGTGTCACACCCTATAATTTGGGATCTGATCAACAAATAATGGGATTAATCGATAAATCATCTGGAAAGGCTATATGGGATAAGTTGGAGTCTCTTAATGAAGGTGACCCCATAGTGAAAATTGCTAAACTTGATGGTTACCAGGTGAGATATGAAAACCCAAAGATGGAAGAAGATGAAAGGATTACTGCATTCATGGAAAGGGTAAATGAGATTGTTATGGGAATTCAATGTTGTGGTGGAACTCTGAGCAAAGATGAAAATGTTTCTAAAGTCGTAAGAGACCTAACACCAGCTTACAAAATGAAGGATACTTCTATTAATGAATTGAGAACAATGGCTAATATATGTGTCAAAAAAGATACTTTGTTTGGAAAACTATCTCCTTTTGAGCTTGAAGAATTTGGACCTTTTGAAGCTGTGAAGACTGAACCCGCTTTTCATGCATCTACATCTACAACCAATAAGAAAGACCAGAAAGATTTATATGCAAAGGAATTAGAAGATATGAAAAGAGAAGATGATGAGTTTGAGGAACTTGAAGCACTATTTTCTAGAAGAGTACCTAAAGGACTAGTAGGAAGTAAGTATGAAGGAAAAGCACCTTTTAAATGTTTTGCATGTAATAAGATTGGCCGTTTTGCATTTAGATGTCCTGAAAGGAATTAAAGATTTGAAGAAAGAGTTATAAGATCATTTAAGCCTAACCCTGGATATCAAAACAAGTATAAGTACAACAAAAATAGAGAAAAATCATGCTACATAGTGGATGAGGAAGGCATTATTGATTCTGATGAAGAACCGACATAAGACTCTACTAGTGGAGCCAGCAATAGGAAGGAATGTGTATTCTTGGCTACCAAGGAAGATGATCCAACACTGGAAGATAGTGTACCTAAAGAGAAGGCACTTGCTACTAAAATTGAAGACAAGGATGAATGGGTAATTGATAGTGGTTGTTCATATCATATGACTGGAGATAAAAGGGAGTTTTTGTCCTTACAAGAATTTGATGGTGGTCTAGTTAGATTTGGAGATAACAAAACATGCATGATCAAAGGAAAAGGAAATATATCATTGGATGGTAAGAACAATATTGAAAATTTTTATTATGTCAAAGGTTTGAAGCACAATCTTTTGAGTGTAGGACAATTGGTAGAGAAGGGATTTCAATTACAGTTCAAAGATGAAAAATACAAAATCATTAATAGATCTGGCTTGGAGATTGCAACTAGTACATAGACAAAAGGTAATATATTTCATTTGAACTCTAGTGAGAAGACATGTTTGATTACATAGATTGATGAGAGTTGGCTATGGCATAAAAGGCAATGTCATGTGAATTTTGATTGCATTGTGAAGATCAGTTCAACTAAGGGAGTTAGGGATATACTTAAGATTATAAGGCCCTATAATCTGATATGTAAAGAATTTCAAATGTGGTAAACATGTCAGAAACTCTTTTAGGAGTATCAAAGATAAATCAAATGATGTTCTTGATCTTAGTCATACTGATTTGCATGGCCCTACTAGAGTTAAAAGTTTTCAAGGTGATAGATATTTCATGCTAATCATTGATGATTATTCTAGAATGTGTGGGTTACTTTTTTGAGAGAAAAAACTAAAGCATTTGAAAAGTTTAAAATCTTTAAGGATAAAGTGGAAACTGAGATAAGATCAAAGATTAAATGTTTGAGATCAGATCATGTTGGTGAATTCATATCCGGTGAGTTTAATAACTTTTGTGACAAGCATGGTATAAGAAGACAATTTTCTACTCCCCGAACACCTCAGCAAGAATGGAGTTGTAGAAAGGAAGAACAAAACTATCTTGGATGTTGCTAGAATAATGATGATGGAAAATAGTATACCTCATATCTACTAGAGAGAAGCAGTGAGCACAAAAGTTTATACATTCAACATAGTACATATCAAAGGAGAAATTGGTAAGACACCTTATGAATTATGGTTTGGCAATACACCTACGGTTAAGTATTTCAGAATGTTTGGTAGAAAATGTTATATCAAGAGAGATGATATTATTGAGAAGTTTGATCCTAGATGTGATGAAGGCATATTTCTTGGTTATTCTAATGAAAGCAAAGCATATAGATGTTATAATAAGAGATTGCAGAGAATTGTGGAGAGTACTAATGTCAAAGTAGATGAGATGAACATAAATCAAATTAGAGTTTATGAGAAGGAACCAACAATAGAAATAATTATATTTGAACCTGTAGCACCTTTACCAGAACAAAGAGTTGAACTAGTTACTTCGACAACATTAGAGAATTCTACAGTAACTGAAGAACAGGGAAGAGGAACAGAAAGTTAGAAGACTCTTAGGTATTTGAGATTGAATCATTCAGAAGATCAAATATTGGGGATAAGAGAAATGGAGCGATGATAAGAAGAAGACTGACAACTAATGAGGTATATTTAATTTCATAAGTTGAACTGGTATCAGTAATTGAGGTATGTAAAGATGAATATTGGTTGAAAGCTATGGAAGAAGAATTAGATCAGATTGAGAAAAATAACACATGGACCTTGGTTCCCTGACCTAAAACTAAAAATGTTATTGCAACTAAAAGGGTTTTTAGGAATAAATTGAAGGATGGTCAAGTTATAAGGAATAAGCCTAGATTGGTTTGTAAAGGATATTCTTAGAAGGAAGGAATTGATTATGGAGAGACTTTTACACTTGTAACTAGGATTGAAGCTGTAAGATTATTTCTTGCCTATGCTGCTAATAAAAACTACAAGGTTTATCAGATGGATGTTAAATGTGCATTTTTGAATGGGGATCTTGATGAGGAAGTTTATAATGAGTAACCTGATGGTTTTTCACTATTTGATGATAGAGATATGGTTTGCAGGTTAGGGAAAGCTTTATATGGATTGAAATAAGGACCCAAAGCTTGGTATGTAAGGTTAAAAAATATCTTTTGAAGCTTGGTTCTACTAAGGGAAATGCTGACAATAATTTATATTATAAAATAATTGATGATGATATACTGATTATTCAAGTATTTGTTGATGACATTACTTTTGGAGGTGAAGATAAGTTATGCATAGAATTTTCTAAGAATATGGAGAAGAATTTGAGATGTCTATGATTGGTGAGATGAAAAATTTCTTAGGTTTGCAGATTACTCAGATTAACAAAGGTATTTTCATCTGTCAAACTAAATATGCTAAGGAATTGTTGAAAAAATTTAGTATGGGAGATTCTAAACCGGTAAGTAATCCTATGGTTACTAGTGAGAAATTGACAAGAAAAGGTGTTTCAGCACCGACAAATCCTACAAGATACAAATCTATGATTGGAGGTCTGCTTTATTTGACTCAGACTAGGCCTGACATTATGAATGTTGTTTGCATTGTTTCAAGATTTTAGAGTGATCCTAGAGAAAACCATGAGATGGGGGTGAAAAGGATTTTTAGATACTTGCAAGGTACATTAGAATATAGTTTATGGTACCCTAAGGATGATAAATTTACTTTATATGCATATACAGATGTTGATTGGGCTAGAGATGTTGATTACTAAAAAAGTACTTCTGGTGGAGCTTTCTTTCTTGGAAATAAGTTGGTTTCATGGATCAACAAGAAAATGTACTTCTTTATCTACTACTGAAGTTGAGTATGTTGTTGTCGCTACTAACTATACACAAGGTTTATGGATGAAGCCAATGTTGAAGGATATAAAGGTGGATTGTGATGCACTGGTAGTTATTCAGTGTGATAACTCTATTGCTATTGATATATCAAAGAATTCGGTATTTAATTCTAAAATAAAGCACATATCTATCAAGTATAACTTTTTGAAGGAGAAGGTGGAAGCAAATGAAGTTAGATTGATTTATGTGAACACTAAAAATCAGATTGCAGATATTTTCACTAAACCTTTGTCCAAGGAATCATTTGAGTACCTGAGAGACAAATTGGGAGTGTTTGTCTCTCTGGTAGAGGCTTGATTGATGCTATTTGGCATCCGTTCGACATGCATTATCAAAGATACTATTCATTCTAACACTGATGTGGGATGCTACTGCTCAGGTGGAGTGGTCAGCTTTGTGATTCAGAGGATTATGTTTTAGCTTTGATATTTTTGTCAGATTTTTGGCATTGATGTCAAAGGGGGAGAGATATTGATGTGAAAAAGAAAAGGAAAAGGGGGAGAGATATTGATTTTTAGAGCTATTTGTGGGAGATTGTTGGTTGTCTTCCATTGGGGGAGACTTGTTTGGCCTTTCTTGGTACTTAGATGTTTTTCACATCTAGCGTTGCCATCAATGCCAAAGAGGGATATTATTGGCCATTTGGTAGAATTGATTATGTGTTGCATTGATGTTTTTTCATTGATGCCAACACTAGCTGTTTGGATGTTTTATCGACACTCTTCTGGTCCCAGAAGGTTAAGTGGTTTCTGGTTAACTTGAATCTAACAAGATCTGGTAGGCTCCAGTATAGTCTGGTGATGGAATTGGCTTATTCATGATACCCATGTTCATATTTGGTCAGTTGGTTTTGGTTTGGTGATTGGTTGATATCCTACTTGCTTAGGAGATTGGTTTCTGGTTCTGGTGAGGGTTTCACCGGTAGAGCTTTTGATAGAGATCTTTGATGAATTGCATGTGGTGTTGGTGTAGTTTTTGATGGAGTTTTAGGATGCTGGTTGTGATCATGTTCGAGACTTTGTGATTGGAATCATTTTTGTGGTGTATGGACCTATTCTTGGTCTCGATTGATCTAGGTTATGGAGCAACTTTATTGAAATTAATGGATATGACCTATTGATGTATTTCTAGGATGTCTTATATGTTGGATATTATTTATTTTCCCTCAAGCTGACATGGTTTGTAATTATGTAATTGGTTTATTATCTGGTAGCTAACCTGATTGTTTAGGGTTGAGGGTTTGTATAAATAGATTTAAGATCTCATTGTAGATCATCATGGTTATTGTAAGAGGTCATGGTCAAGGAATGTAATGTGCGAATAATGTAATATCATTCAGGCAGAGGAATTGGTCGATCATTGGAGATCAAATTGAGTTTGTGTTAGAGGATTTATTCCTTTGATATTGAGCTTAACTAAAATCATACTCAAGCATAGGAGATGCTATCTTTTGCAGTTCAACACTTCTCTTGCTTGTAGTCTAGATTTATATGTACCCAGTGAGGCTCCTTTTGTGATGAGCAGTGCACTCTAGGTTGTTGGTCTTCCTCCATGTCTAGGCCCCTCAATTTTAATTCACATACTTACTGCAAAATTATTATCCGACTATGGGTAGTGATGCAGAGGTCTTGTGCCTAGCTCTCCAATTCACCCTTACTCACCCCAACTCCTCAAATCACCCTTCTACTCAAGCTCCTCCAAGGTAACTTGTTAGGGTACACTCCTTAGAACTCCAAGGCCTAAAATATATTTTCTTTCCTCCTAGGTATAGCCTCTTGAGGTTTCTTTTTGGGTTTGACCCAAATCTCTGATTTTGAGATGGTCTCCTACTAGGTTCCCAAAGCTCCAACTAAGCTCCAAAGACCTCCACCAAGGATCTTAACTATAAAAGCATGTTCAAAGGTTGTGGTAATGTTGTACAGGTATTTTCAAGGTCATTTTATGCATTTGAAAGGTCTTCATCTTCCTCCCAAGCCCTAGGCTTTCAACTTGCTTCTATCGGCTGCTATTAGGCCTAATTGACTAGCCCTTCTTTGACTATTTTTTGGTCTTTTGCCCCAAAATTTCCTAACAACGCCCATATATTTTTACATATTCAAATACCCATTTGGAAGCTAAAAAATATCATTTCATTTCCCATCTGGGTTTGTCGTACAACTAGGGTTATTGAAAAAGGGCTATTTTTAAGGGGTTTAGGGCTTCCAGACAGTTTTGGAAGATGTGCTCCAAACTCTTCACCAGTCACAATCACCAACCCAAAAAAACTTGGATTATTTTATTACACTCATATAAATTTCCAAAACACTATGGTTTACTAGGGTGTCTCTTCTCCATGGCACTAAAAATGAGCAATCTCTGTTGCCCTCACACACTAGCTACAAGCTTGTGTGTTATTCATCTCACCCATTCTCCTTGTGGCATGCAAAAACATAAAAAAACTACTATAAAAATATTTAAAGAGCCTACCCAAGCCAACCACTAGATTGCAACTTGTGCCATTCGTGGATGCTTAGGTAAAATACATTTTTACAATTAAAACCCCAAGTTTCAAGGGTTTGTGAGCAACTTTTACAAAAGCAATGATAACTTTTGATCCAAGGCACTTCAAACCTTCATATTATACTTTTTGGAAATATAAAACAAATTCCTAACTCCCTCTACTATTATGAGAACTATACCAGACCATACAGGCCATACAAAAACAAAAAATCAGAGCAAAAATAATCCAAATGTGAGGAAAAGCATAGGAAACCCTTGGCAAATGAATTAAATGCAAACCAAAAGTTGATAACCTATTATTAGAGATTCTTAGAAGGTTTTATACATCATTTTAATTTGGTTCCAACCAACTTCTAACACCATTTGCTTCATAGACAACTTTTGCCTAAAAATGCAAAAGTTGTCATGACCAATTTTTGACAACTTTTACCTATGAGTGCAAAAAAACACTCCAAGGCTCTCAAGGCCTGAAAAATAACTCAAATAGAATCTCACAATGGATTTAAACCATTTCCAAACATTCTAGCAAGTTTCCAGGCATTCACTTGGTACAAACCAAAAATTAACATTTTGACAACATTTCAGGATAATGACAATTTTGGATCCTGAGCACAACAAAAGTGTGCACAACCAAACTATGGCTTCAAAAAGAATCATAGGATTTATTCCAGCTTATCACAACATAAAATAACTTGAAATCACACAAAAACTCTAAAATGCAAGAAAAGACAACTTTGAGCTAGGTGCTCTGCATCATACTCCCATGGGGCAAGGAAATCAAGTCCCTTGAGTTATCAGGTCTGCTAGTTTCACTCCATGATGAATTATGTCAGCTTCTAACATCCACATAGCCTCTGAATCAGGTAGACCTGCCCACTTCACAAGATAATTTTTTTAGATTCCCTTTATTGTCTTCTTGATCACCTTGGTATCCAAGATGCTTTCCAACTGAACCGATTGACTAACTGGTAAATCCTTCACCCAATCCTCTTTAGATTTAAATGTTGTATCCATTTGAGAGGTATGAGATTCTCCTTTATAGGGATAAAAGTCACAAATATTGAAAATAGGAGATATGGCCAAAGAAGGAGGTAGTTCAACCTCATAGGCATTTTGGCCAAACTTATGCACAATCTTGAGTGGCCCAATCTTCTTCATAATCAACTTGGTTGGATGTCCTTTTGGAAGTCTTTCCTTTTTTAGATAAGCCAAAACTAAGTCTCCAACCTTAAATTGCAAGTTCCTTCTTGATTGATCAGCTTGTTCCTTATATTTTCCTGATTTTTGTTGCAAGGACTGTCGTACTTTGTCATGAATTTCCTTAATACCTTTAGAAAAAATATCTCCTTGATCACTCTTGTGGGTCATTGTATTGATATCAATAAGTTATAAGACACCTCTAGGATGCATTCCATAAACAATTTCAAAAGGACTCTTACCCATGCTCTGGTTAACTGAATCATTGTATGCATATTTTGCTTCACTGATCACCAAGTCCCAAGTCTGACCATGTTGCTTAGTGAGACACCTTAGGAGATTACCCAAGGACCTATTGACCACCTCAATCTAACCATTTGATTATGGATGGTAGGCAGATGAAAATGAGAGTCTAGTACCCAACTTCTTCCATAAGGTTCTCTAGAAGTGACTGAAAAAGTTAACATCCCTATCACTCACAATGCTAACTGGAAGTCCATGGATTCTTACTATTTCTTTGAAGAAAAGACCTACAATATAGGTGGAATCATTGGTACTCTTACAAGAGATGAAGTGAGCCATTTTTCTGAACCTATCTACCCCGCATAAACACTATCAAATCCTCTTGGTGTTCTTGGTAAACCCAACACAAAGTCCATGCTCAAACATTCCCAAGGCCTTTGGGGTATGACTAAGGGCTGATATAAACCTACATTACTTGTTGATCCTTTTTCTCTCTGACATATGGCACACTGTTCAATAAATCTCCTTACTTCTGATTGCAACTTGGGCCAATAGTAGACTTGACTAACCTGCTCCATTGGTTTATCATTGCCAAAATGACCTCCTAGACCCCCTTGATATTTCTTTGAATGATGTTTTTCCTCATAAAGCATTGGGGTATATAAAGGAGATGTCCTTTAAACAACAAACCTTCATGTATCATATACTTTGAGTAGGAAACTTGAGAAGTGTTAGAAAAATCAGAACTTGTAGCATATATATCAGCAAAATCTTGTCTTCTTTGTAGAGGTCTCTCAGCTCCACCAACCCCACACTATGCAATTTAACCTCTTGTATGGTCATGAATCTCCTACTGAGTGCATCAGCAACTTTATTTGAGGTTCCCTTCTTATGCTTGATAGTGAAGGTATAAGATTGTAGGTATTCTACCCACTTGAGGTGCTTCTAATTCAACTTCTCTTGTCCATTGAGAAAACTAAGGGCATGGTTGTCAGTATAGACCACAAACTCTTTGGGAAGAAAGTAATGACACCACTTCCTCAAGGCTTGCACCATGACATACAACTCCAAGTCATATAGAGAGTACTTTTGTTTTTCTTCATTGAACTTTTAAGAGAATAAGGTTATGAGAAGACCCTCTTGACCCAAAACAACCCCTATTGCTCTTTGACTAGCATCACACTCAACTATAAATAACTATTTGAAATCAGGTAACCTAAGGGTAGGTAACTCAACTATCTTCTTTTTCAACAACTCAAATCCCTTTTGGGCCTCCTCTGTCCACCTAAACTGACACTTGACTCTCCCTTTGATAGTATTGAGCACAGGAGCACAAACATGACTAAAGTTTCTTACAAACTTCCTATAAAAGGAAGCTAACCCATGAAAGCTCCTAACATCACTGATATTATTATGTGTAGGCCAACTAAGAATTGCCTCAACCTTACTAGGATCCATTTTTAGACAACCTTGTGAGATGACAAAACCAAGATATACAAGTTCAGTCTTGAGAAACTCACACTTTTCAAGGTTTATTTTGAGTTGTGCCCTTTTTAGCTTCTTCAAGACCATCTCCACATCCTTGAGATGTTCTTCTTTGGACATGCTAAATATTAGAATTTCATCAATATATACAATCATAAATTTACCTATGAACTCAACCAAGACTTCATTCATGAGCCTTTGAAAGGTGCTAGGTGCATTGGTAAGGCCAAATGGCATGACCAACCACTCATAGAGGCCAACATTGGTCCTAAAGGTTGTCTTCCATTCATCTCATGGACTGATTCTTATCTGATGATAACCTGATTTTAAATCCACCTTTGTGAAGTAGCTTTCACTCCCAAGATTGTCCAATAGGTCTTCTATCCTTGGTATAGGGAACCAGTACCTTATAGTGATCTTATTGATTGCTCTAGAATCAGGACACATTATCCATTTTCCCCCTTTCTTGGGTGCTAAGATAGTAGGTAAAACACATAGACTCAAACTCTTTTTGATGAATCCTTTGTCCAAGAGCTCCTGCACTTGTTTGGCAATTTCTTCATTTTGACTAGGTGTCATTTTGTAGGCAGCCTTGTTAGGCAAACTTGCCCTTGGAATTGGGTCTATTTGGTGATTTACATCCCTCACTGGTGGAAAATAATTAGGTAGATCTTCTCCTATTACTTCTGCATATTGTTTGAGATGACCCTTCACCTCTTGTGGTACTTCTTCCATTGGATCTGCCTTACCTTCTTCACTAGGTTTGAGCACAATAGCATAGCCTTGATCTCCTTGTTTCATCACCTTAAGAAACTCTTTCCCACTCATCATCATCACACGTGATCCCACTTGTTTTTCCTCTTTTGGATCAGGTAATAGATCCATTTGATACCTCTTACCATTCTTGATAATGACATAGCTATTCTTCTCTCCATCATGCTAAGCCTTTACATCAAATTGCCATGGACATCCCAACAAAAAATGGCAAGCATCCATAGGAAATATATCATAGAAAATCTTGTCCTTATACTCACCAATCTTATAGTCTACCCATGCTTGCTCATCAACTAAGACATGTTGGCCCTGGTTGAGCCATGACACCTTGTAGGAAGTGAGATGTGGCAGCCTCTTTAACTTGAGTTTATCCACCATTTCAGTTGAAACTATATTCTCAATTGAACCTGAGTCTACAATCACTTTGAAAATATTTCCTTGAGACTTACAAGTTGTTTTGAACAAAATCTTCCTTTGTGGTGGCTCTTGACCTTGAGGAATCTTCAACAAATACCTTCTTAGCATTAGACTTTCACCATCTGTCACTGGGCCTGCCTTGCTAAGAGGGGAAGACACACTTTGATTGTCTTCTTCCTGCACTAATTGTGTTCTTCTCTCACCCATGTGTGATTTTGAAGAGCTGGTTTCTTTCTTCGGACACCTTCCCATTGTGTGGCCAACTTGATTACAATTATAACATCTACCAATGAAAACTGAATTTCCTCTTCTTGAGCTTCCAAATCTGCCCCTAGAATTGTTTCTTCCTCTAAATGCCCCCCTTGAAGAGTCTCCACCACCTTCTTGCCTTGATTTTTCTTCATTCCTTGATGTATGTTGTCCTCTACTAAAAGTGTCCCTTCCTCTAAAGGATCTACCACCTCTAAACTTTTGATTTTGTTCACTCCTCTTAATTTTGTCTTCTACCCTTAATGCTAACTGAAAACACTTATGAACAATATCAGGAGTAAGGATACTGATTTCATCTTGTATATTTTGTCTCAATCCATTCATGTATCTAGCCAATTTCTCCACCTCATTCTCATGCTTCTTAGCTCTGAGGCTTAGTTTATGGAATTCCTCCGTGTAAGCATTGACATCTAGGTCCCTTTGTTTTAGATTTTGCAGTCTCTTATGAATTTGAACTTCATAATCTCCTAGAAGTAATTGTGCCTTAAGTCTGATCTTCATATGCTCCCACAAAGTTATCTTCTTTTTGCCTTCTTGTATCCTTTCTTCTTGCATCATATTCCACCAAACCAATGTTGATCCTCTCATTCTTGATTTGGCCACATTAACTCTTTTCTCTTCTGCTACCTCTTTGTAATCAAAATGATTATTGAGATCTTCTATCCAATCTGGCAACTCTTCTCCATTGAGGTTTCCTCCATATGTGGGTAATCCATCCAGATTGTCCATAGAAATGGATTTGACTGTATCTAGGAATAACTTTTGGTCTTGAGGCATAGCTACTACTGCTGGATCCTCTCCATCTTCCACTTATTCATTAGTCTCATCAGCCCATTCTGTCTTAACCTTTCCCTTCTCCTTCTTTCCCTCTCTAGTTCCTCTGCTTCCTTTTGTATGCTTCAATCCTTCTATCTTCTCTGCCACCATCTGCCAGATGGCTTCTGGAGTCATTGCCTTTGGAGGCATTGAAATTGCTTCTGATTCTTCACGATCTGACATACACCAAATATTTCAAAGAATGGCTCTGGTACCACTCCGATGTAGAGGTCTTGTGCCTAGCTCTCCAATTCACCCTTAGTCACCCCAACTCCTCAACTCATGCTTCTACTCAAGCTCCTCCAAGGTAACTTGTTAGGGTACACTCCTTAGACCTCCAAGGCCTAAAATCTATTGGCTTTCCTCCTAAGTATATCCTCTTGAGGTTTCTTGTTGGGTTTGACCCAAATCTCTGATTTTGAGATGGTCTCCTACTAGGTTCCCAAAGCTCCAACTAGGCTCCAAAGACCTCCACCAAGGATATTCACTCTAAAATAATGTTCAAAGATTGTGGTAATGTTGTGCAAGTATTTTCAAGGTCATTTTATGCATTGACAAGGTTTGCACCTTCCTCCCAAGCCCTAGGCTTTCAACTTGCTTCTACTAGCTACTATTAGGCCTAATTGACTAGCCCTTCTTTGACCTTTTTTGGTTTTTTCCCCCAAAATTTCCTAACAACCCCTATATATTTTTATATATTCAGATACCCATTTAGAATTTAAATAAGATCACATAGTTTCCCATTTGGGTTTGTTGTACAACTAGGGTTACTTGAAAAGAGCTATTTTTAAGGGGTTTAGGGCTTCCAGACAGTTTTGGAAGATGTGCTCCAAAATATTCACCAGTCACAATCAACAACCCAGAAAAACTTGTATTATTTTATTACACTTATATACCTTTCCAAAATACTATGGGTTGCTGGGGTTTCACTTCTCCATGGCACTGAAAATGAGCAATCTTTGTTGCCCTCACATACTAGCTACAAGCTTGTGTGTTA
Source organism: Cryptomeria japonica (assembly GCF_030272615.1). Classification (NCBI taxonomy): domain Eukaryota; kingdom Viridiplantae; phylum Streptophyta; class Pinopsida; order Cupressales; family Cupressaceae; genus Cryptomeria; species Cryptomeria japonica. The sequence continues at coordinate 531,602,463 of NC_081405.1, read as the reverse complement.
TTCATCTCACCCATTCTCCTCCTTGTGTCCTAAAAAAACACAAAACATCTACTCTAAAACTATTTACAGAGCCTACCCAAGCCATCCATTGGATTTCAACTTGTGCCATTCATGGATGCTCAGGTAAAATGCATTTTTACAATCAAAACCCCAAGTTTCAAGGGTTTGTGAGTAACTTTTACAAAAACAGTGATAAATTTTGATCCAAGGCACTTCAAACCTTTATATTATACTTGTTGGAAAGATCAAACAAATTCATAAATTTCCCTGCTATTATGAGAACCATACCAGATCATACAGGCTGTAGAAAAACAAAAAATTAAAGCAAAAACAATCCAAACGTGAGGAAAATCATAGGAAACCCTTGGCAAATGAATTGAATGCAAACCAAAATTTGATTAACCTATTATTGGAGATGATTAGAATTTTTTATAAACCATTTTAAGTTGGTTCCAACCAACTTCCAACACCATTTCCTTCATGGACAACTTTTGCCTAAAAATGCAAAAGTTGTCATGACCAATTTTTGACAACTTTTACCTATGAGTGCAAAAAAACACTCCAAGGCTCTCAAGGCCTGAAAAATAACTCAAATGGAATCCCACAATGGATTTAAACCATTTTGAAACATTCTAGCAATTTTCCAGGCATCCACCTGGTACAAACCAAAAATTGACATTTTGACAACATTTCAGGATAATGACAATTTTGGATCCTGAGCACAACAAAAGTGTGGACAACCAAACTATGGCTTCAAAAAGCATCATTGGATTTATTCCACCTTATTACAACATAAAATAACTTGAAATCACACAAAAACTCTAAAATGCAAGAAAAGATAACTTTGAGCTAGGTGCTCTGCACCAGGTAGGCTTCCCACCATGGTTTTTCCCTTTACTGGGTTTTCCACGTACAAATCTTGGTTTTATGTGGTGGATTTTATTCTATGATTATTGTTTATGCTTAATTGGTCTAACTGCTATTCTGGTATTAATATTTTTGGTTCCGGTATTGAATTTTAAATTGCTAATGATTCTTGTAATCTATGACAACTAATTCACCCCCACTCTTAGTTGTCTTCTGATTATTTGAACTGTCTAAAAAACCTATGCCTATGTGAAGTTGTTCAGCGCTTGTGCAAAGGCAGAACCCGAGGTATAAACTTTGAATTTCACTTATAGATCATGATATTTTCTCTTTATTTTCTATGTTTTTTTTTATGTGTTATTGATTATCTGTGCAACAACTTGGTGAATGTTGGCGAAGACAAACTTTGAAATTACTAATGCATTTGGTGCATGATGCGGTCAAATAATCTTATCAAAACTGAGTGCTTATGATTTTTAGAATAGTTGTACACTTCAATTTTTCTAAAGGTTAATGAACACCATGTTTGTCATGTTCTATTTTATTTCATTTGTGTTCTTTTACCTTTAGAGGGTCTGCCTCGTGATTTGCATGGCATTCCACACAGGAATTGGTGAGAGGGAACAACCCAAGTGGTAATGGTTGACACCAATATCTTCCAAACCGCTATAAATAAATGTGTTTGTGATGAAAGTTGCAAGCAACGTATGTTGATTAGTCCATATCGACGCTATGTCTCCCCATAAATCCTATAGAGTGCAACCTCTATAGGCTAAGAGCCTTCTTTAATGGAGCATAAAGCATCTAATGTATGGCCACATGAACAAATGCCTTGACTAAAAAATCCTTGTACTTAGAGACTAAAAACCTTCTAGTCATTGGTACAAGAGGTTAGACCTCTGATGTCGTCTCACATTTTTATGGCTAGTAGAGATACAAAGTTCGCCATGGGGAGTTTTCATGGGAAATGATGCTTTGCTGCCTCAAAGAAGTGAGTGTCATGGAGGGGATCTAGTGGTGTTAAGCATATAAGTATCCGCTTTGAGTAGGCGTAGTTGGAATCCAAGTCAGATCCAATGACTATTATCCTTGCCAGTCATAGGATTTGTTGTTGAAGGTGCATGATTGTTTTGGGTCAAAGTCAATAAAACATCTTGTCTTCTATGCTTGTTAAAGATTGAATTAAAAACAATTGTCACAAGTGGTCAGAAACAACCTTGATTTTCAAAAGAAAACAAGTTTTCAACAAGCTCAAACAAGATTCAAACAGAGTCAACCCTTGTCAAAAGAGTTTAAAAGTATTCATCCAATAATTTGTAAATATTTTACAAACATGGCTTTTCAAAACATTGGACAACCTTGTTTAAAAATTTATGTCACTTAGGTTTTACGACATATTGTCATTATCCTCCATATTAGTTCATTTCATTTTAATGTCCTCATTTTGCATTTAGGTTTAAAACTATTTCCCTAAGTTTTTGCATTATCATTATCATACCCAAACTAGGTTTTGGCTTAGGTTGCATCTTGTATTATCATTTACATACCTAAATTAGGTCTTCATTTAGGTCATATCATTAATCACAAATCATTGCCTTGCATATGTCTTCATTGCATTAGGTTTTATCATTGCATAGTCCAAACCCTAGGTCTTGTCTTAGGTTGATGTTATTTTACATTTGCATTTGCATCCCTAATCTCATAACATTAGGTCATATCATATCAGTGGTCTAGGTCATTTTCATATAATATATTAGGTCATATCATAGAAATCTTAATCAAATTTAGTCCATATCATAACATAAGGTTGCAATTACATCCTCGGGTCATATCCCTAGGTCATAACACATCTTGACATAATTTTCATATCATATCTTGGGTTCATACCCTAATTCTAGGTCATTATCATTGTCCTTTTGCATAATAGTCTCAAAATCAAGTTTTGCCCAACTTCAAAAATTAAATCTTTAGATTAAACCCTAAGTCATTTCGAGGGAGTCTTGACCTTGTCCAACTTAGCTTAGTATCAAAGCGTATAGGCCAGATATTGTCATTTTGTCCTTTTTTCTATTAAGGTCTTGGCTTTGTTTTAATTTCCCAAGGTTGAGTCTTTAGGTTTGCATTCCAAGAGTTTGTCTCAATCTTCAAAAACAACAAAAAACATAGGTTGCACTTTCTCCCTAGGTTGCATTATCATTTGCATTCCCTAAGGTTGCACTTAGTTGCATTTGTAAATTCCATTAGTTGCATTTCATAGTGACATGTTTGTTGAAATGAGATCCCAACCTTCTTGTGAAGCCACGTCATCACAATTGAACACTCAATCATGTCAATCCAATTTCTACATGTCTAAAAAATTGGATCAAACTTATCATGATGATTTAAGCATCCAAATACAAAAATTGGACGGGAAACTAGCTCGAGAAAGAGAGATTGTAGTACAAAAAGCAAAAAATAGTTACAAGATTAGATCCCAAATGATGAAAACACTTCAAAATTTTCAAATTTCAAATACAAACCTTGAGCCATTTGATGTGAAGGATCTCATTAAAAAATCATACATACCCACTCTTCTCTCACAAATAGAGATGATGAAACAATTTCAAGCAAAGAACACAAATTTTGACCAAATCCATCAAACCTCATTTGATCAAATTCTATTCAATCAAATTTTGAATCAACAACCAATGATCCAACAACATCCAATTATCCAACAACCACCAATGATTTAACAATGACCAATGATTCAAGTGATGCAACCAATAGTCCAACAAAGCCAACCAACACAACCAATGGTGCAATTTCAACAATATTCTCAACCAAACATACAATGTCAACAATTGGTTCAACCAAATGTGGAGTACCAACAACAAAGTCAGCCAACAAATCACTATCAACAACTAAAACCAAAAATTCAAAAACCAAAGTTGCAACTCACATTAGGCCAAGTTTTAAACATGTCAGAGAAATTCAACCAAAAACCAATTCAAAATCAAAACACGACACCAAAACAAAACCAAATCACTTTCAAACAAGTCCAAAATCAAAACACAGTCATGTTAAAACCTCACAAGGATTCAAATGCATCTCCAAAGAAAGGTGGCTCTATTACACAACTCTTAAAGAGAGCCCTAAGTGGTTTTTTTTTTAGGAAGATCAAAATTGTGCACCAATGTCTAGAAATGGCTCAACCCCCCATAAGAAAATTGACTCTTCAGTGGCATCTATTCCTACACCTTTCTAATCTTTGCAAGAGCCTTCCATATCATCCTCATCAAATAATACACCCAAGGATGAAATTGCCCAAGGGATATCCTCAATTAATTTCCAAGCTAATCCAATTCATGATGCAAGTCCTTGCTATGCTTTATAAATACTAGACCCAATGTCATCATGCACTTCATTTCCCATCAAACCTATTCTAGAGGACCCCATTAAAAGTCTATCTCCCTCATGTCAAAGCATTGATTCCTTGCCAAAATCCCTCGTGCATATTCAAAGTCAAACCTCATGTCATGAGAATAATTTAGAGCATGAAGAAATGAGTCCTAAAATGGATTAAGATCAAGCTACCCCAATCCATCCTATCTCAAATGATCCTCTTCCATTTCATGACCAAAATTTCCTTTCAAATCCCATTGATATTCCACTCCCTGAGAAAGGTCAAAATATCCCCTTCATCCTTTTCGATGACCCCATTGAAAGTCAAAAGAAGAGAACTTTTAAAGAAGAATCCAATGATCTTCCTCCTTATCAAGATCAAGTGATCCCTTTAGATCCTCCACAAGATTCCTTTGTTCCTCCATATACACCCCAAGATCTCATTTCTTTTGATGATCCCATTATTCCTCCAACTCCATCTTGTAAAGCGGAAAATCGCAGTCGAACCCTAGTTGGTCTCCCCTCTTCTAACTCCAAGGAGAGAGAAGGGAGGTTCGCTAGGATTCGATGGGTTTTCACTTAGGGGGAAGACTTTACATTCAAAAGAGGGGTTGAAACTCATAAGATTCAATCCCACACGATGTAAGATTGGATGCTAAATGAATTTCAAGGGTTAGGAAAGCAAGGCTACCCTCTTTTGTAAAGAATGTTGATTAAGGAAATTAAGCTAAGGATGCATAGAAAATCATAAAGATTCGCTTATAAACTGAGTTCGGGTTATAGGATGAAGCTGCGGACCTGGAATTAGCAGTAAAATGTCGATACGGCGCTGTCCTGCAAATTTGAGAAAAAGTTGTCGGGACGATGGCGCCCGGCACCACGGTCCTTCGAAAAATCCGCGAAACGAAGGGGGATCTGTTCGTCTCTGCACAAGGATTCCAGATCTTCAATCTCAGCCGCGTACCTGCAACCTACACACAGAAAAGCGAAGACGATTGGGGGGTTAGGGATTAGGGGTTTGCCTTTAGGTCAAACCCCGGTTTTGGAATTAACCAAGAAATGAGCAAGAGCTGTAAATGTAAATGACTGTAATGTAAAACAAGTACTAATACCTTGTTCTAAGGATGTTTGTATCCTTATGTGCAAAGGTTTAGATGTTGTATGTTGTAGTATGTAGCATGTAATAAGTGATCTCCTCTTCAATGGTTGAATCCTTGTCTTGAATGCAACACTTAGCCTTGAATGGAGACTTAGAAGGAATGCTTGAATGCTTGAATGCTTGAATGCTTGAATATAATTTCCATGCCTTTTCCATCATATCAAATGAAAGAGGAAAATGTAGTTTATATACTTGTCATTTAGGGCTGATAGACTGATTTTCCCGACCTTAGGCCGACCAGGGAAGTATATTTCCAAATTGCAATCAAAAAGATCCGATATCACTTAGGAAACCGGGCCCAAAATAGGACCCAGGGACCAGGGCGCTGGGCGCTCTGGTCCCACCTCCCGGGACATCAGGGTGCAAGGAGGTTCAGGCCAGGGTGCTTGAAAAATGCAGTTTTTGGTGTCGTGAGCAAGTTTTGGGGTCTCCATTCAGGTTGCGTGTTGCGTCGCCATCGTGAAGACCGAAATGCAGTCGAAATTGCAAGTGTCGCAATTTTAGGACGCTACACATCTTATGAAGAGAATGTCATTGATCTTGATCCCCCACACAATCCTACTCCCCCTGTCATTGATCATAATCCCCCTCATGATCCTGACCCCCCTCATGATTCTAATATGTTGGTGCAATATTTTAAAGAAACCCCTACATGAGAAATTGGTTCCTCCACTTTGGTCTAGTCTGATACACTTCATAATCCCATCATGTCATATCCACCTCATAATGGACTCACGTCATCTTCTGGAAGCAAAGTGTCTCCTATGTGTCAAATTATTTATAAAGGCAAAGGGGTATACTTTCATAAGAAAGAACCCCTCCATATCAAAGAAAATATTAATGGTCATGATGTCAATAACATTCCTCAAGATGTTGGTATCCCTCCATCAAAATCCAAACATGCACCTCACCCTTCATTCCTTCCATCCATCTTAGGTTCTTATATCCCTTCATCCCCTATTCCAGGTCAACAAAGACACACATCCTTGAGCACCTCCCATCCATCTAAAAGACCTTCATATCATTCCTATTCATCCATACATTCTTTTCCCCAACCAAGCAATTTGTATGCCAAGCATAAAAGTCATAAGTCCAACAACCTGCATGTATTTAAGGATCAACATGTCCAATCTAATCGACATGTCAAAACAAAGAAAAATATGATCCAAAAAGAAATATCCAAAAGGGCACAAAGGCCCAATGAATGAAAGAAATAAAAATAAAAATTTATATGAGTTCCTAAATCAATATTTCTTTTTTCTTTAGTTTTCTTTAATGTTTTTGCAGTTCTGGATACCCATTTGGACACATAAGAGATTCCAACTCTCACAATTGCCAAGTTATTTTGTCTTGTTGACTGCCCAAAATTGAAGGTTTTTATTTGAAGATAAAAGGAGCCCAAAATTTATAAGAAGATTAAGGAAAAATAAGCACATTGGTGAAAGAATCATGTCAAAATCATTAATGGTTTGAAAGTTATCAAAGTTTCAATTTCTCAAAAAACCAAAAAAAAAAATTCTTCCAAGTTAGATTTGTGGCATTAAACAATGTTGAATGGGCCCAAAAATGGTGCAAATCGACAAAGCCAATTCTTAGTATATTCTACACTTAGATATATTTTTGGTTCTTCAAACAGTTTGTAAAATTGATTCTTGGATAAAAAGTTATGGCTACTGGAAGTTGGATAATTTTTTAGAAAGTTCAAATTTTTTAATTTGGCTATATTTTTAAATTTCCAATTTCATGTTTTGGCATTTGTCTGCCATTTGGTAATTTCTATATTGTAATTTCAGCTCCAAAACATAAGAACATCTATTTAATACTTGTATGTAGAAACTCGGAAGTGAGTTTTTGGAGTTGTTGTATGAGAGTTTTTGGGATGTGAGTTTTTGAAGAGTGAGTTTGGGAGTTGTGTTTTTTATTGTAAGGGTTTTCCAAAAAACTCTATGAGCTATTGTATTGCATCCTGTGAGGTTTATTCCTCTTATTTGCATGTATGCATGCATTGCAAATAGTTTACATATAATAATAATAATATCTCGTGTCTCTTTTATTGCAATTTGTTGTGTTTTCTATTTCTTGGGTTGTTCCCTAATCAAGTGGTATCAGAGCGGGTTGTTCCTAAGTGTGTGAACAGATCACTGAATTTGAGGTAGTCCATACTAGGATTTGTGATTGTGTTTTCATGTTCAAGATGCCTCCAAGAGTGATGCATGGTGGCAGAAATGCTGGTGCAAGAAATGCTAGCAGAAGAAATCCTTTGGTAAACGAGGGTTTGAGAGCCCTCCAGAGACATATTGATGCACTGCAAGAAGAGTTGAGAAGAGGGTTTAATCTGAGGAGAGGAGAAAGCGATGATGAAGGAGAGGTTGAAGATTCATCCTCAAGTGAATTAGAAGAAGCAATAGATTAAGATCAGGCTCATTTGTTGAGGGCCATTTCTCAAATTTGGAAGAGACCCAAAATTAAAGTCTCTAATTATTCTAGGAATTTGAACCTAGGAGAGTTGATTGATTGGATTAATGAGATGGAATAGTATTTTGAATATGAGGAGATAGAAGATCCAAAATGAGTTAAGTTTGCAAAAACAAAACTAAAAGGTCATGTAAATATCTGGTGGAAAGAGGTCCAACTGGGCATAAATCAAAGAGGAAAGGGAAAGATAACCAAATGGGACTGCATTGTTGATAAGATGAAGAAAAAGTTCATTCCTATGGACTATGAGATGGATCTACTGAAGAAATTACAATGGTTGAAGTAGGGTAAGAAATATTTGAAGGAATATATGGAGGAATTTTACAAGATAATTATCAGAACAGGCCATGCAGAGGCGAACAAGGAAAAGGTCGCCCATTATCTAAAAGGGTTAAGGTCGAGTATTCAAAAGGAACTGAGTCTGGTCAGAATGGCCAGTATTGAAGAAGAATATCAATTTTATTTGAAGGTTGAAGAGAAGATGAGTAAGGGGTTTGAAGGAAAGCAAAAAGGGAAATCCCAAGGTGGCAGAGGTAGTGGAAAATCTTTTGGAGGCTGAAATGAAGTTCAGAAGAAAAATGATGAAGCGGGTCCTAGTCGAAATCAGAGGGGTGATAATTTCTATCACCCACGTTATCAAAATCATGAAGAGCATGGAGGAAGAGGAAGATGAAGAGGAAGAGGAAGAGGAAGGCCTGGAAAAGGGTCTGGGAGAGGTGGTTCTAGAGGAACTTGTTTTCAATATGGTGAAGAAGGGCATAGATCCTTTGAATGTCCACAACATGAAGGAAGGACGGGTAGAAGAAATGAAGGCCATGCACGAGTTGCACATGTAGACCAAGAAGATCGGTTTGAAAATTCTGATGATGCTGAAAGGGGACAAGCCCTAGCTATCAAAAGAACCCTAATGAATGAGGAGAAAGACCTAGATCTGAGGAAGAGTTTGTTTCTCACCAGATGCAAATATGAAAACAAGTGTTGCAATTTGATTATTGATAGTGGAAGCCCTGATAATCTGGTGTCTGAAGAGATGGTTAGAAAGTTGAAGTTGAAGAGAGAAAGACATCCACATCTGTATTGGATATCTTGGTTGTAGGATGACCATAAAATTCTGGTCAATGAACAGTGCCTAATGAAATTCAAGATTGGTACTTACCATGATGAGGTACTCTGTGACATCATACCCATGGATGCATGTCACATGTTGTTAGGGAGGCCATGGCAGTTTGATAGGAGTGTTGTACATGATGGTCATGCTAATACCTACACCCTAACAAAGGATGAAGTTTTCCATAAGATGAAGCCCCTGAATGAGGTGGAAGAAAAGGTATGTAGTAATGCCAAAATTTGTTTTGTTGATGGAAGAATTTTTTTTGGAAGGCATGAAACATGAACCTGTGTGTTTTTCTTTAATTCCTAGAGAGGATAAAGAAGATAGTATAGAGGTGCTTGTAGAGGTTTCTAGTTTGTTAAATGAGTTTCAAGATATTGTGTCTGATAATGTACTTGAGGGTTTACCACCTCTAAGGAAGAACAATCATTAGATTGGCTTGATCCCTAGAGCCAATTTTCCAAATAAGGTAGCCCATAGAATGACTCCAACAGAAAATGAAGAATTGAACCAAGGGTTCAAGAGTTGTTGAGAAAAGGATTGATTCGAGAGAGCCCGAGTCCATGTGCAGTATCTGTAGTACTAGCACCAAATAAGAATGGAGAATAGAGGATGTGTACGAACTCTAGTCCCATAAACAAGATAACAATCAAGTACAGATTTCCCCTGCCAAGGATAGATGATCTTATGGATTGCTTGAGTGGAGTGGTGTACTTCACAAAGATTGATCTGAAGAGTGGATATCATCAAACCTAGATTAGAGAGGGGATGAGTGGAAGACTGCCTTCAAAACAAAATAAGACATGTATGAGTGGTTAGTCATGCCTTTTGGGCTAACCAATGCACCAAGCACATTCATGCGGCTCATGAATGAGGTATTGAAAGAATTTCTGGGTAAGTTTGTTATTGTGTACCTTGATGATATTTTGATTTTCAGCAAGACATTGGAGGAGCATTTGATGCACATTCATAGAGTTCTTAAGAAATTGAGAGAACATAAATTGTTGATCAATTTGAAAAAGTGTACTTTTGTGAAGGATTTAGTGTTCTTGGGGTTTCTTGTCTCGGCAGAAGGTCTTAAGATGGACATAGAGAAGGTGAAGGCTATTATGGAATGGCCTACCCCAAGGACTGCTACTAAGGTGAGATCTTTCCATGGTTTGGCTAGTTTTTATAGGAAGTTCATTAGAAACTTCAATACCATTTGTGCACTCCTGACTGAAAAAAATGAGAGGGGATAGGAAAGAATTCAGGTGGAGTATGAGAGCGGCAAAAAGTTTTGATTTGTTGAAGAAGAAGATGACAAAGCAACCTATTTCTACCCTTCCAGATTTCAATAAGGTGTTCCAGGTGGATTGTGATGCCAGTGGTAATGCCATTGGAGTTGTATTGAGTCGGGAAGGTAGGCCCATTACATATTTCAGTGAAAAGATAAACGATGCAAAGAAGAAATATTAGGTTTATGATATGGAATTTTATGCAATAGTTTAGGCATTAAAGAGATGGATTTATTATTTGTTGCCAAAAGAGTTTGTTTTATACACTGATCATCAAACATTGCAAAACTTGAATAGTTAGGGAAAATTAAATCAGAGGCTTTTGAAATGGGTGGAGTTTTTACAAAGTTATACTTTTGTCTTGAAGCATAGAAGTTGGAGGTCTAATAGGGTTGTAGATACCTTAAGAAAGAGGCAGATTTTATTAACAAAAATGCAATTTGAAGTGGTTGGATTCAATGAACTCAAAGCATTGTATCTCAAGGATGTTTATTTTGTAGGGGCTTGGAAAGCTTTAAGGGAGCCTATTACTTTTGACAAGATGAAGTGGTTGGATTTCATAATCTAGGATGATATGTTGTTCAAAGAAAGCGATTTGTGCATTCCAAGGAGCTCCATGAGAGAGAATTTGATCAAAGAAAAGCATAGTGGAGGGATGGCATGACACTTTGGTGGGGATAGGACCATTGCGATCATAAGTGATTATTATTATTGGCCTCAGTTATCACAAGATGTGAAGAAAAGTGTGCAGAGTTGCAAAGTGTGCCAGAGGGCAAAAGGAGTAAGCCAAAATATAGAGTTGTATCAGCCATTACCTGTACCTGAGAGGCCATGGGAAGATATAAGTATCAATTTTTTTTATTGGTTTACCAAGGACACAAAGGGGGAATGATTCATTTTTTGTGGTTGTTGATAGGTTTTCAAAGATGGCACATTTCATTCCATGCCAGAAGACCCATAATGTTGTCCATATTGTTGATTTGTTCTTCAGGGAGGTGGTAAGACTGCATGGTTTGCCAAAAAGTATCGTTTATGATCGTGATAACAAGTTTGTTGGATACTTTTGGAGAACCTTGTGGAAGAAGTTGAAGATGGAGTTGAAGTTCAATTCTGCACACCATCCGTAGACTGATGGGCAGACTAGAGTGGTGAATAGGAGTCTGGGTAACCTACTGAGATACTTGTGATGAATACTAAGAGGGGGGGTGAATTAGTATGCCATAAATCTCTGTCCTTAGACACTTAAACAGTCTCAAGATAAACCAGTAAAACAGTTTAACAGACAGACCAGTTATCACACATGCAAACCAAAATGCAAATAAAGCATTCACCCACAAAAGAAATACAAACATAACACAAGATATTTGACGTGGAAACCCAAATGGGAAAAACCACGGTGAGATGGAACTCACAAGTCACTATCTACAGAATAGAAACCAGACCAGTTAAGGTCTTACAATGTTCTTCATCAGAACAGATCCTGTTAGGAATCTCAATCTCTGTTAGGAGATAAGTCCGATTAAAGACTACCATGTTAGAGGATTTTAGATTCATAGAAGTGAACCACCTTGTTAGAGGATTTTATAATAGGCTTTTGGGCCTACCCGGTTAAGAGCTACAGACTTGTCAAAGATGTGAGTAATCAACAAGTGTTTGATCTATCTAATAGCACAAACTGCTTGGTTAGATCTAGTATAGCTCATTGCTAATGTGTTCTAGCATTACTTCAATCTTCTCTATCTCTCTCTCAGTTACAACTTGATCTTCTAAGATAAGATCACTCTTACAACAACTCAACAACCACCTTAAACCCTAGTCACAACATAAACCCTTTCAGCAACAACTTAAAACCCTAGACATGATGTCCTTTTAAAGGAATCTGATTTCATGGCGGTCCAATAGGATTACATTACAATTTCCTAGGTTCAATGAATCTAGACATACTCAGTAACACGACACAAAAAGCACCGTCAGTGTGTCGGCACCGTCAATCAATCGGTGGATTGGTAACTCATCACAAAATGTCAGTTGGTAACTCATCACAAAGTATTACCGCTTCATATAGAATACCGGTTGCTGGTTTGACAGAAATGAAGACTGGTAAGAATGTGTTATGCCACTTTTCTCCCTCGTACCGCTTGAGATCTACAAACCGCTTGGGGTCAACATGCCACTTTAGACCAGGAAACACATTCTGCAAAATCACCAATAGTCTAAAGACTAGACTACAACATACCAGTTGGAAAAAATATTGGTTGAGCTCTAGCTCATACATATAAAGGGGATCTCAATACAAGTGTGTGTCCATCAATGACAATCACAACATAAACATCAAAAATGCCAACAACTTGGTAGGAGACAAAACCAAGGGATGGGATCTGATCTTACCATAGGCATAATTTGCTTACAATAATTTTGTCAATATGAGCACTGATAGATCACCATTCCAGATTGTGTATGGAGGGAGTCCAAGGAGCACTCTAGAATTGAGCTCCGGGATTGAGGAAGATAGACCAAGGAAAGAATACAAGTGCTAAAGCCGAAGACTTTACAGGAAACACATCAGAAATATACATGAAGAGGTGAGAAAGTACATCGATGAGATGAATCTGTAGTATAAGGTGAAGGCAGATCAGAAAAGGAGGCATAAGGAGTTCCAGCTTGGTGACAAGGTGATGGTCCATTTGTGGAAGAAAAGGTTTCCAGTGGGGACATATAATAAGATGAAGATGAAGAAGTTTGGTCCCTGCAAAATAGTGAAGAAGCATGAATCTGGAAACACATGTGAGGTAGAGTTGTTGAAAGGAATCAACATTTCAGACTTAATAGAATATCATGAAGGTGGCACAAAGGAGGAGCTTGCAATAGAACAATACAAAATTCCTGCACCTACTTTAGAGAAGGAGGAGATCAAAGCAATTCTGGATATCCATGTGAAAAGTACTAGGAATGGGCAGTATGAGGAGTATTTGGTGAAATGGAGGGGAAGACCTATTGAAGATTCTTCATGGCTATCTAAGGTAGAGGTTGACAGTTTGGGTTTTCCTCCATCACCTAAGACATGATGGGGTCACTTGTCAATATACCTCGGGTGTCTGATGTAGGAGCATCCAGTGGTGTATGGATAATCCTGCATCACGCAAAAAATATTTCTTTTTTGTTTAGTTTTATTTTAATGTTTTTGCAGTTCTGGATACCCATTTTGACGAATAAGAGATTCCAACTCGCAGAATTGCCAAGCTATTTTTTCTTGTCAACTGCCCAAAATAGAAGGTTTTTATTTGAAGGCAGATGGAGCCCAAAATTTATAGGAAGATTAAGGAAGGAAAAAAAGCACATTGGCGAAAGAATCATGTCAAAAGCATTAACGGTTTGAAAATTGAAAAAATTCTTCCAGGTCAAATTTATGGCATTAAATGGTGTCAAACAAGCTCAAAAATGGTGATAAATGGTAGAGCATATTCTTATCATATCCTACACTTAGCTAGATTTTTAATGCTTCAAATAGTTCGTAAATCCGATTCCTGGATTTAAAGTTATGGTTGCCGGAAGTTGGACTATTTTTAGAAAGTTCCAATTTTTGAATCTGGCCGTATTTTCAAACTTCCAATTTCATGTTTTGGCATTTGTCTGCCATTTGGTAATTTCTATATTGTAATTTCAGCTCCAAAATAGAAGAAAGTCTATTTAAGACCCATATGTAGAAACTGGGAAGTGAGTTATTGGAGTTGTTGTATGAGAGTTTTTGGGATGTAAGTTTTTGGAGAGTGAGTTTGGGAGTTCTATTTTTTATTGTAAGGATTTTCCACAAAAATCTGTGAGTTGTTGTATTACATCATGTGAGGTTTATTCCTCTTATTTGCATGTATGCATGTATCGCAAATATTTAACAGATAATAATAATATCTCTTGTGTCTCTTTTATTGCAATTTGTTGTGTTTTTTGTTTCGTGGGTTGTTCCCTCATCACATGAAAAATAAAAAATCATGTGGACTCCTAAGAGGCTCCTTGAAGAACAACATTCTAAAGATAAATTTAACTTGGCATCCAAAAATGCTATTCCTCCATTCAAACCTTCAAAACCTATTCCTGCATCACCTTCCTCATCCATTTTGGGTCCTTATGTCCCAAAATTAATAGCCTTGCCTCCATCCCAATCTCACAATCTAAGATCCATTTTAACTCCATCAATCCACCACCCCTCAAGGTGTGTGCCAATGTTTATTTTTCCAATATTTCCATTCGCTAAAGCCCAATTCTTCCAATATCATATCCATTATCTAATGCATATTTTCCATCCTTTTGTCTCTCTTATCTAATCATTTACATAAATCCTTGTGTTTGTACCATCTCATTTCCATGTCCTTGTCCTACCAATGTCTTTGAGCATACTTTTAATAGTCGTGGTCCATTTTTCAAGGCTACTATCCAAACAATGAGATACTTGAGTCCTTCCATCTTCTATCATGTATCCATTTTCTTCCAAAAAGTTCATTTAGGTCAAAAATACATAGCTTTTGGTCTATCATTTTGAACCACTTCTCGAATATCCTCACACTGTTGAACTTATTTACAATCTTTATTTCTTTCTCACACTTGCATTTTATAGGTGAAGCTTACATATTTGGAGGAAAAAGAGAAATGATGAAGGTCAATGGAGGCAACATCTACACTTTGGTTTACATTATATTTTGATGTTATGCTTTTATTCCTTTATTGAATGTGATAGGATTTATTTTCATTGCAATTTTAGGTTTGTGGTTGCCTAATTTCATATTGCTTTGATGTTCCCTTATTTTCCTACCTCACAATGGATATGTACAATGATGGAGGAATTCAAATGCATGGCATATGCACTAATAGATGGAAGAGTTGATCTATCACAAATGGCACCTATTTACTTGCTTTCATTACACTTTTCCATATTTGAATTTTTTTTTGTATTTTTCTGCTTTTCCACTTTTTTTGGATTTTTTTTGCTTTTTCACTTTTTTTTTCTTTTTTAGTTTTTTGGATTTTTTTCTTTTTGAAACATAAAAATTTCTAAGATGCATGTTGTTGATAGGCTCATTGAGTAAATATCCTTCTGATGTTGATAACTAGTAGGCCCTGGAACCATATACAACTACAATGACAAATGGACCCAACCAATTTGGTTAAAACTTTCCTTTCTTCTCATGATCTTGTTGATTATGTGGATTTTCCTTCAAGGCTAGATCTCCAACATGAAATACCCTAGGCTTGACCCTATGATTATAGCTCCTTTCCATCCTCTGTTGATATGCTTTCAAATGGTCAAAAGTATTCTGACAACATTCTTGCCACAATTCCAACTCCTGTAACTTGGATACTCTATGTTCTTCATCTGGAATTAGACATTTTAGTGATACTCTCAAGGAAGGTATCTCAACTTTGGCAGGCAATATCACTTTAGATCTATGGATATTGGTATGGTATGCCCCAAAAGCAAGATTTAACTGAACATGCCAGGCTCTGCCAATGTTGTTGGCTGCCTTTTTTAGGATTTCCAATATAATTATGTTAGATTCTTTAGCTTGATCATTCCCTTGGAGATAGTATGGTGTGGATAATCTATGCTAGATATGAAACATGTCACAAAGTTCTTTTACATCTTGATTCTTGAAAGGCCTAACATTATCTGTTATAATACAAATAGGAATGTCATAGTGACAAATGAGGTAATTCAAGATGAATGAAGCAATTTGTTTTCCTGTGACCATAGTTGATGAATGACTTGGATCCATTTTGTATAATATTCTATGGATGTGGTTATGAACTTCTGACCATTTGTAAAAGGAGGATGAATTTTTTCCACGAGATCAAGGCCCCTTTGGTAGAAAGGCCAAGAATTTGCAAGAGTATGCAACTCTTGAGTTGGTGCATGTATGAGATTACTGTGAATTTGGAAATGTTTGCATTTCTTAGCAAACTGAAAAATATTATTTCTCCATAGTCGGCCAATAATAGCCCAATTGCATGAGTTTCTTTGCAAGATTAAGACCACTTGAATGAGTACCATGGATACCTTCATGAAATTCTTTCAAGGCCTTCTTATATTCTTCATGTTTGATACACCTGAGGAGAGTACTATCTAGACCTCTTTAGTAAAGGGTATCTGCAATGATGGTATAATGAGCGGATTCTTGAATAAAGTTTCATTTTTGGTTTCTTGATAGGTCCTAGGGAAGGGTATTGTCTTTCAAGTAAGTATAAATTTGGTTGTAATGAGAGGAATCATGTCCCACTAGGGTATTGTATGTAATATGAAATAGTTCTTCCACCAGGAATTCAAAATGATCTTGGTGTTCTTAAATTTGTAGAAGAGAAGCAAGTGTTGCCATAGCATCGACAAATTTGCTATCAAGCCTTGAAATATGTTCAAATGTGATTACCACAAAGTACTACTTGAAATCATCGATCATCTTCTTGTAAGGCATCAGTTTGTCATCTTTTGTTTAATAATAATTATTGACTTAATTAATTACTAGTTTCCATAAGAATGTAACTCTGTGATATTCCATTCAATAGCCATTTTGATCCCAGTGACTAATGCCTCATATTTTGCCATGTTATTGGTATAAGGGAAATTCAATCTATATGACTTTGGGATTGTATGTCCTTGAAGTATTATGAACCATATGCTAGCTTCTAATACATGTTGAGTATAAGAGCCATCAAAATATAATTTCCATGTTTGTTGTGTAACTATAAGGACATCTGCGTTTGGAAATTCAATGTGAAAAGGATTATTATCTCACAATGGTGTTTCAACTAGTTGATCTTCTATTACTCGACCTTTGATAACTTTTTTGTCTATATGCTCATTATCAAATTCATTCAAGATCATAACCCACTTAACTAGTCTCCCTATTAGTGTTTCTTTGCTGAGAAGACACTTCAATGGATCTATTTTAGCTATGAGCTTGACTGAATGTGTCAGCATATAGTGTCATAGTTTTTGAGAAGCAAACACTACAACTAAACATGCTTTTTCAACAGATGTGTAGTTAATCTCATACCCCACTAAGGTTCTGTTGATGTAATAGATAGCTCTTTCTTTTCCTTCATGATCTTATTGTACTAAAAGGGCTCCCAATAATACCTTCATGGATGATATGTACAGTAACAATGCTTTGCCTTCTATTAGTGACATTAAAACTAATGGATTCATCAAATATTCTTTCAATGTGTTCAAATATTCTTCGAACTTGTCATTCCATCTGAATGGAAAATTCTTGTGTAGCAGATGAATAAATGGATGACATATATCTACCAACTGAGAGATGAATCTTTTGATAGACTATAGACTTCCTTGTAGTGACCTTAGTTTATTGATATTCTTGGATGGTTCCATCTCCATGATTTCTTTTACCTTTGCTAGATCCACTTCTATGCCTCAAGTTGAAACAATGTATCCTAGAAGATTGCTAGATGTGACTCCAAAAGCACATTTATTTGGATTGAGGTGAAACTTGATTTATTTTAAATGTTGAAAGACCTTATCCAAGATCTCAATACATTCTTCTCTGGTGACTAATTTTTTTAACACATCATCAACATAGTCTTTCATAAATGTATGCATCAAGTCATGGAAAATTGTTGGCATTTCCCTTTGATATGTTGCACCTGCATTCTTTAGTCCAAAAGGCATGACATTCTAGAAAAAGATGCCCCAAGGACATGTGAAAGTTGTCTTCTCCTGATCTTTAGGTGCTATCTTGATTTGATTATATCCTAAAAAGCCATCCATTAAAGAAAACATGGTGTGTCCAATTGTTAGATCCACACTCATGTCTATGTTCAGTAAGGGAAAGTCATCCTTTGGACACACTTTATTGAGATCCCTAAAATCTGTGCATACCCTAAAAAATTTATCTATTTTGGACACTGATACACTGTTTGATATCCACACTGCATAGTCAATTGATCTTATGAATCCCACATCTAACAATTTTTTAAATTCTGCTTTTACAAGTAGAGTTATGTGGGGGTGAATTTTCCTCTATTTCTACTTCACTAGTTTAGCTTCAAGAGAGACATTTAAATGGTGCATTATTGAATTAGGATCTAACCCCAACATATCTGCATATGACCAAGCAAAGTTGAATTTTCTTTTTTCTAAAAAATTTGATGAAATCCTTCCTCTCTTGTTTTGACAATGATGTTGTTGGGTGAATGACCTTTGGCCTTTCTTGTGTACCAATGTTGACTGATTTTGTTGGCTCAATCAATATTGAACATCTCTCCTAATAATATTCTGGAAGAGTGTCAAGTCTCCCATTCCCTGGCAACTCAAGGATGTTTTCACCATTAGATAAGTCCTATCTTTTTACATTTTCTTGATATAATGTTGCCATGAAATGGTTTTCATCATTAGAATTGATATTGATTTATTTATTTCACTTTTGCAACTCAGAGACTTGGCACTCCTATTTTCTCCAACAATAAGAATAATAACTATAGTTAAAGTCTCAACCCGAAGTTTGGACATTCACTCTGTGAAGTTACTATATCCATAACTGAAGTTCATTTGATTGTCAACCCAGGGACGTATTACTTGAAATGGGTCTGCATTATATATGCACTAAGTTCCTACGATAGCTATCCTGCATTACTGTAGCAACTCAAATCTATTTGGGATAAGCAAGCAAGAATTAAAACAACTGAATGGCTATAGGAAAACTCTACATTAACATAAAACTCACTTAAAGAAATGTTAACTAAGCCCAAATTTGTCAAATAGGAATTACTCTGTTTTCTTTGGCTGCAGGAACAGTCAATGGATCTGTTTCCAGTGGCTGCAAGAACAGTCAATGACAGGACATCTACTGCAATAGAAAAGGAAAACTAAATTTAAAAAAGGCACAAGAACACTCACCAAGTGGGCCCCCCTGGATGAGTGTATCTAGGCTTTAAAATAACTCTAAGTGCTCAAAATAACATAAATTTATTCATTGCTTTTCAAAATTTGATACATCATTCAGAATGAAAGAAGACTAAAACACTCTGCAACTTTATTTTTAAATCCTCTACTCTTTGTCCTTCTCTCTCTTTCTAACATCAGAGAAGAGGTAGAAACACTTATTTAAAAGAAAATTACAACAAATTCCTATATTTAAGATCATGTCGATGAGAAGAGGCAGATAACATACATGAAGGAGAACAACAGGAGTCAAGCCACTAAAAATGTGGATCTACACCAAACCACGACCAAGAATATAGTGTGGTGGTATTATAATATTGATGCTCACTAAAGTCAGACATAAATGAGTCTTGCACGCCCTACTACTCCTTTGTTTTTCCTCATGCCCATTATCCTCTTCACTGATTTGGAATTTTAGTCACCCCTTGAATATCTCAAACTGCCTTCTCAACATGATAGGACAACCTTCTCTGCAACATCTCATTTATTCCTGCAATTGAAAAGAGAGAACATACAAGCATATACATATCTATTTTAATTAATTATAACACTTATTTATTTTACATATGATATCACCTATGATAATTTGTATGGCAACAGGAACAAATCACATGGCTACAGGAATAACCGACAAAGACAAAACATGATTTAATGGGTTCAATTAACATCTAAAATGCATATAGTGAAACTTTAATACATCATTACCATCCCATTATACAAATTAAAAAATTACAAAAACTTATGAGTTCTAGGAATAAAATGAGCTAATATCTCATCTCATCAGGCCCCCCAACTTAGTGTCTTGGTGATCCTCCAACAAGAGGAAAGTTTCCTATTCAGGCACTAATTTAGAAGTCACCAATAGTTCCCTATCCTATCCCTCCTATAGCCAAATTCCAATAATATCCCTTCATATTTTATAGTCTAGCCCATCTGACTTCTTATGTGGCTACCTCATAGGGTTTGTCTATAACCCCGCATCCCATCAATGGCCACATAAGGATATGGGGCTGGAAGATCAAGGATAGCTAGTCATTGCTTTTCATCCTACCCAAATGGATGTATTTAGGGGCTCTCTGTATAGCTACATGAAAATTTGGCAGTGAATGAGGTTCACCCTATTTTAAGTCCTCTAGAAGATTATTCTAATGCTGAATCAGATAGTCAACTGTAGTTGCACTTTCATTTTCAATCAAGTGTTCATATGCCTGGAATATTTCCTCCCTCAATGGTAACACTTGGCTCCTTACATTAGGCCTTGCTAATAATTTCTTCCAATCATAATAAAGAAGTCGTGGGTCCTTGGCTTCAGCCCTGAGTGGCAATGGATAATCAAATTCTAGATTTCTATATGCTTTGGCCTGAGTCCTCGAGTTAATTTCATTTTGCACCCATGACATTAATGCTTTTATGTGGATGTCACCAATGTATAATAAGGGATTCCACTCATTATCAGAAGTCACTGCATAGTTATGTAAATAGATTCACATAATAAATATTTTACAGGTGTTGGAGAGGTCTGATAAGCACTACAAAATTCTTCTGGGGTGTCTAAAGAAGGACTAAGGTCTCTAATAATGCGGTTTAGCTTGAAACTTAAATACCACTCTTTTAGATGCAAAACATAAACCCTTGGAGGAGCCCTACATTGCACCAATTCAGGGACCATATTGGTAATTATGTCAACTTTAGCTTCCAATTCTACAATCTGATTATCCCTCTTTTCAATTTCCCTTTGTTGCTTATCAATAATTCCATGTAACTTGGCCCTCTCTATCTGCCACTACCTATAAAATGTTAATCCAATAGACAAACTAGTGAGAGATGATGGAGGTCTATTAGTTGTTACCTTAGGGCATGGAATTTCTTGAATAGGTTCTTCAAATTGTTCTACCACATATGCCAGACTTGAAAGTCTATCAACGCCATGTTCTTCTTGGAATTTAACCTTAGTTGGACGCCAATGTTCTTCTTCTGATGTTTCTACCAAAATGACCTCCATTGCATCCCCTGTTGGTCGATCTTTCTGTGTACTTCACCGAGTCCTTCTTGCATACACTTTTGGAGTAGCTGTAGTAATGGTTTTTAATAGAGGCATTGTTGCTGGATAATTTCCCTTCAGCTTACACCTTTTGGCTACAGGAGAAACCTGTGTTGCTTGAGGCTGCACCATAGTTTCTCCTTTTGTATCAATTGTCTCTACTTCTTTCCCTTTCCTTTTAAAAGATGTCTCTCCTCTTTGGAAATGAGTGGAGGGTTGCTCAATATTTGTTTCAACCACCACATCTTCTACAACAGTCAAAGCCTCTTTGGCAATAGGAGGTTCATTTCTTGTATAAATTCTAGGAGATGAGGGCTCTCCTATGTCTTGTACTTGCACCGCTAATTCCTCTGGAATAGGAGCATCTTCAACCCTAAATTGCAGCATATCTTCAAATACCCCCCATGCCATTTGAGAAAAATTCCTAAGAGAATGTTCTACTAACAATTTTATCAAACCATGATGACTGACAAAATGATTTCCACCCTTTCGTGTTTCTTTGGCACTTATAGAAATAAAGTGGTATAGAAAATTTGGAACATTTACCCTTCGACCATGTCGTAAATGACTAAGAAATTTGAAATGGACCGAATGTAAATTTGAATACCTTTCATCACAGGTAATGTGTTTCATTATATATAATTCCACCTGGGGCCATTCTATTGGAAGAGATATCTGTTTGGTTCCTTGTTTGTCCACTATGAGAGGTCCATCTGTGGGGTGTGTCGATTTTGCCCTAGAGCTTCTTGCATCCTTAGATTCAGGAAACAACCCTCCTTCCTACAAAAAGCCAGTAACTTCAGCTATTCGATGTTCTGTAGCAATAACTCTCAATCCTTGGACAGAGGCTTCTCCTTCATTGAATGCATGCATGAACTCAGAAGCAATTTCCTCATTGAAATCTATTATTTTCAGAAAATAATCAATCCACCCATGCATATGAAAGTAATGTTCACATAGGACATCCTAAAATAATGTGTCATGGATTATAGGTTCATGGTGGATAGGATCTCCACCCATGACTATTTCAACTCACAAAATAATTTTCGCAGCAGAGAATGAGGGCCTGAAGTAACCCGCAGAACTGAAAAAATTTGATTGAAAATTCCTTACTTCTAGTTTCAGTGGCAGAATGCATTGCTCACTCGTACCAAATAATGTCTCATTAAAAAGAATGATGGTAGACAAATCAAATCAAGTTACTGCCAAGGACAAATAATTACTTAACTTAGAAATCAGACCATAAAACACCCCCCCAACGTATTATGAGACGTGTCCACACATGCGGAAAGGACAGAGGGAAGTGTATGCGGATTTGAAATAGGCAATAATAATAGTAAAATAATAAATATATAATTAATAAAAAATAAGCTATGTACATACCTGCAATCAACCAATAAATGTTGCATGAAGTGGTTAGCTAAAAAGAAGGGTGAAATGAAATGATGTGACGTGAATGAAATGATAGACAAAGAAATGAAGTGGGATGATATGGATGGAAAAATTATTAATGGAGAATAATATTTCCATAAGACATGGACATATCTTTATGAAATGATGCTTGAAGAATTTATTGAGTGTTAGGAATGTTCCCTACAGAAGCTGCAGGAACCATGCCCTTAATGTTTCCTTCAATTGTTGTAGGAACTTCTTTGGTTGCTGAAGGAACTTCTCCATTTGCTGTAGGAACTTCACCAGTTGCTGCATAAACTGATATTTGATCTTGACTGGTGAATTGCTGCAGGAATTGTTCTTTGGTTGCAGGCTTATGATATAGGCATAGTCGATGACCATTTACTAAAAGATTGAATCAGAATGGATCAATAGTGGTCAAGCGAACTGCTCCATTTTTTAAAACTTCTTTTATCTCATATGGGAATAACCATCTTTTCTGCAACTTTCCCATGGTATCCTTATATCTACAATCATACAGCAGTGCCCAATCACCTGCTTGAAATTTATTCTCCTTTATGTACTTATCATGTCACTTAGCTCTCTAATTTTGAATAAGTTTTGTTTGTTGGACAACCATCTTTGTGCTTTAGAAATTTTCATATTCAATTGTAGAGTTATTCTCAGAGTTTTGTGTTCAAACTCAATAGGCATCATTATTATTTTTCCATACACCATTTCAAAAGGTGTAAAACCAATTGGTGTTTTCCATGTTGTTTTGTATGCCCAAATGGCTTTAGGAAGTCTTTGAGACCAATATTTTTTATGAACTGCTACTGTTTTAGTAAGAATGGCTTCTAGATCCCTATTTATGACTTCTACTTGACCATTTTCTTGTGGATGGTATGGGGTAGACTTTCTATGCCTGATATTGTATTCATTAACCAATGCTGCAATCAACTTGGAAGTAAACTATGGTCCTTGGTCTGAAACAATCTCTCTTGGAACTCCATATTTGGTAAATATTTCTTCATAGAGAAATTCATCCACTTTATTATCTCTTGCATGTTTCATAGCTCGTGCTTCCACCCATTTGTGACATAATCAGTACATACTAGAATATAAGATTTTCCATTGGAAGGAGGATCAATTGGTCCAACAAAATTTAATCCCCATTTATCAAATGGTGCAACTAATATCTATGGATATAATAGCATTTTATTAGATCTAGTAGGCCTACCAATGCACTAGCATCTATCACATTTCCTCGTGTATTGTGTTGCATCCTTATATAATGTTGGCCAATAATATCATGTACCCAATATTTTAAGTGTTGTTATTTTAGCAGCAAAATGTCTCCACATGGCTCATCATGGCATGCATGAAGGATATCATATGTTTCATCCTCTCTAACACATCTTCTCATGACTTGGTTAGGTTCAATATAAAATAAACAATCAGTAATCCATGAGAAGTTAAAGTTTTTCTCAACTAATAATCTTCTTTCTTTAGGAGAGAAACGAATTGGCATTTTATTAGCAGCTAAATAATTGGCAATATCAGCATACCAGGGAGTGTGTTCTTTTATAAGGAACAAATGTTCATCTAGAAAAGCATCATTTATGGTTGCAGGATCATCCTGCAATTGAAGCATAGAAAGATAATCTGCAACCACATTGGACTTTCTTGGTTTATCAAACAACTATAATATCAAGTTCCTGCATCAACAGTAACCATCAAGCCAATCTTCCTCTAATTGAAGGTTTTATTCATGAGATATCTGATTGCAATAAGATCAATATGCACAAATATCAGATATCCTCTTATATAATGCCTGAATTTGTTGAGTGCATATATAACTGCTAACATATCTTTTTCAGTGACAGTGTAATTAAGCTTAGGCCCTTGCATGTTCTTCCTGATATAATAAATTGCTCTCTCCAAATTGTCAAATTTTCATCCCAAAACTGCTCCTATGGAATAATCTGATGCATCCATATGAATATGAGATGGTAAGGACCAGTTTGGACCCTTAAGAACTGGTGCTTGGGTTAATGCTTGTTTGAGCTTCATGAAAGATTCATTGCAAGAGGAAGTCCAATTAAATTCTATATCCTTGGTCAAAAGAGAATATAAAGGACCTGCAATTTTGCTAAAATCTTTGATAAACCTCCTATAATATCCAACATGACCAAGACAACTCCTGACATCTTTTTGCTTTACCGGTGCAAGGATATTTTGAATGACTTCTATTTTTGTTGGGTCAACTTGTATACCCTTTATAGAGATATGATGATTGAGAATTATACCTTCCTGCATCATCATGAAGCAATTTTCACTATTCAATGATAAATTGTAGTCTTCACACAGCTACAAAACTTTCTTCAGGTTCTTCAATGCCTCTTCAAATTTTGAACCATAGGTTGTAAAATCATCCATATAGATTTCCATGTTGTCCTGGGAAATATCTGAAATATGCTTATCATTGCTCTTTTAAATGTAGCTGGAGCATTACATAATCCAAAAGGAAGAACAAAATATGCATATGTTCCCCAAGGACAAGTAAATGTATTCTTTTCTTGATCCTCTAGGACAATTTGAATCTAGTTGTAGCCACTGAATCCATCAAGAAATGAGAAGTATCGCTTCCCTGTTAAGGAATCTAATACCTGATCCACAAATGGTAATTGAAAATGATCTTTTCTGATTGCCAAGTTCAAAGCTCTTTAATCCACACATACCCACCATTTTCCTCCTTTCTTGGGAACTATCACTAAAGGTGACACCCATTGACTAGCTGAAATAGGATAGATAAATTGTGCTTTTAATAATTTTTGCAATTCTTCTTTAACTATTTCTCTTAATGCAGGATTGATTCTTCTTTGTGGCTATCTAAGTGATCTACAGTCTTCTTTTATGTAGATACGGTAGGAACAAATTGTAGGATCAATTCATGTGTGTCTTTGTAATCCCATGCAAAAGCATGTTTATGACATTTGAGCAAGTCCACAAGTGCTACACTTTGGGTTTCTATGAGTTTATTGTTGATATTCAAATATTTGTTTGAATCAACTTCCACTTGAATAGTAAGATCAATCTAAGATACTTCAAAATAATGAGAAATGCAGACTTCTTGCGACAACAAAGTATGCATTATATTAGTAGCTACAAGAAAGTCTGATTCTGAAATATTTGATACTAACTCTTATAACTATTTCTCGCATCTTTACTCATTTGTCAGAATTTTATAGAGAATTGAGTCATCATCATGAAGTTGGATGAAAGGCCCTCTATTAATCATCATAAGGTGATTGATAGAGTCAACTCCTTCTTCAAATTCTTCTCCCAAGTTAGGCCAAATGGCTTGTTGTTGATCAAATTGGGGTTGAGCAGGAGAATACAGAGCTAGAGTTTTGGTAGTATTTTCATCTGAGATAGTCATATCTCCTGACTGACATCCAATATATGCATTAGCTGAAGTAAGCCAAGGTCTTCCCAAAATCAGTAGATATCCTTGAAATTGTTGCCATGGTCCCTGAGGTGGAGACCAATTTCCTTGTGGTTACTCCCACTGTGGAGTTTGGTTGGAAAAATGTTACCCTTGGCCTTGAGGACCATACCAATTTGGATAACTACCAAAATTTTGAGCATATAGAGATTGCCATTGATTATTTGGTGCATAGGGATTTCCACTATAACCAGAAAAAGAAAGTGGATTAGGAGGCATACCTTGTATTGGGAAATTTGGCCTTCTCTAAGAAACATAGAAATGTTTTTCATCATCACCTTGTATTGTCTTGAAATTAGGAACTTCAAGATTTGCAACCATTTTACATCTGCAGTCTCTTTTCCTTTGTCTACAATGGGGGCAAAATTCTGCAAGAACTGCATCAGCTTCCTCCTGCTTCTTCTTAGTTGAAAGTGTTTCCAGTTGAGTAGCCATATTGTTTATGATATCCTCCTTAAAATCCTTCAACAAATGGCTAAGTTCCATTCTAAAAACTCCATTTCCAGATATTGATGAAGAAACTCCTATCTTGAAACACCTACTCTTTTTAGAAGTAGATCTAGAATACTTTTGACAAATTTGTCCAATGTCATTCCATGTTTATTGTGTTATGTCACCTCCTTCCATAAGATCCAAAGAATCTATACATTCATCACTGATTCCTCTCAAAAATATTAGCTTGAGAGATTATTCATTTAGAGTGCTATGCTTGGACTTTTTGACATTGAATAGAAAACTCTCCAAATAATCTTCTAGACTCTCATCTTCTTTTTGTGTCATTCAAAAAATATCATCCCCATGATGGTCAGTGCCTCTACAATAATCCTTATATTTCATGAGAAACAATCATTTCATCTCATCCCATGTAGTGATTGTGCTACTCTCTAGTCTCATAAACCATCTTAAAGATGATTCTTTCAAAGTGGCAAGGAATATCTTGACGCTATGGGCATCTATAGTATGATCAAAACTCCTACATAGGACATAAAACTCAAACAAGAATGTGTTTGGGTCCTCTGTCACTAATCCATAGAATTTAGGGAGGAAGAAGTTGGAATGTTCTTGAGATTAGCATTATCATGTTGATCAGAAATAGGAAACTCAAATGTTGGTGCCATAGGTGGAAGTGGGTTATTCCCACTAGGGGGTGGATTTCCTTGCATTGGTCTTTGGGGAGAATTTACTAAATGAAGTTCCTCTTCAGGAGGTCCAAAGAGAAAATGAAGGTTGTTCTTAGGAAGTTCAAATTTAGGAGGGTTCAAATTTTCTGGGATTTGATATAGTGCAACAAAAGGATTTACATCTCAGGGGTCATATGGATTGAGCCTTATATGATTAGGACAATTGGGAAGGAATCTACCTTGAGCATATCTTGTTCACCTATGCATACAGATTCATAAGAATTACTTTAGACAAACTGGGCTATCAAAAATAACTAAAGTAAAAATTAAAAAGATAATAGCCATAACAGGTTCTTAGTTTGACACCATCCCCGACAACGATGCCAAAAATATTTGCTCCAATAATAAGAATAATAACTATAGTTAAAGTCTCAACCCGAAGTTTGGACATTCACTCTATGAAGTTACTATCTCCATAACTAAAGTTCATTTGATTGTCAAACCAAATATGTATTACTTGAAATGGGTCTTCATTATATATGCACTAAGTTCGTGTGATAGCTATCCTGCATTACTGCAACAACTAAAATCTATTTGGTATAAGCAAGCAAAAATTAAAATAACTGAATGGCTACATGAAAACTTTGAATTAACATAAAACTCACTTAAAGAAATGTTAACTAAGCCTAAAGCTATCAAATAGGAATTACTCTGTTTGCTTTGGCTGCAAGAAGAATCAATGGATCTGTTTCTAGTGGCTACATGAACAACCAATGCTAGGATGTCTACTATAGAAGAAAATAAAAACTAAATTTAACAAAGGCATAAGAACACTCACCAAGTGGCCCCCCTTTGATGAGTGTATCCATGCTTTCAAAATAACTCTAAATACTCAGAATAACATAACTTTATTCATTGCTTTTCAAAATTCAATACATCATTCAGAATGAAAGAAGACTAAAACACTCTGCAACTTTATTTCTAAATCTTATAATCTTTGTCCCTCTCTTTCTTTCTAACCTTAGAGAAGAGGCAAAGACACATATTTAAAAGAAAATTATAACAACTTCCTACAATTAAGATCACTTCGATGAGAGGAGGCAGATAACATTCATGAAGGAGAACAGTCAGAGTTAAGCCACTGAAAATGTGGATCTACACCAAACCGTAACCAAGAATATAGTGTGGTGGTATTATAAGATTTATGATCACTAAAGTCAGACATAAATGAGTCTTGCATGCCCTTCTACTCCTTTTTTGTTCCTCATGCCCATTATCCTCTTCGCTGATTTGAACTTTTAGTCACCCCTTGAATATCTCAAACTGCCTTCTCGACGTGACATGACAACCTTCTCCACAACATCTCATTTATTTCTGCAATTGAAAAGAGAGAACGTACAAGCATATACATATCTATTTTAATTAATCGTAACACTTATTCATTTCAAATATGATATCGCCTATGACAATCTGTATGGCAACAAGAACAAATCACATGGCTACAAGAATAACTAGCAAATACAAAACATGATTTAATGGTTCAGTTAACATCTGAAATGCATATATTCAAAATTTAATACATCATTACCATCCCATTATACAAATTAAAACATGACAAAAAATTACGAGTTATAGGAATAAAAGGAGCTAATATCTCAACTCATCAACTCCCTTGACTAGAAGATGCATTATTAGATTCGCTAGTGGAAGATATTTTGGGTTCTACGACATTGAGATATGGAGTGATGACATAGTCGTTAGGGAAGGTATTTATCTTAATGGATTTATTTTTCTCCCAATCAATAAGCTCTAGATGTATCAAAGGTAAAGTGTCATTTGATTGGTCAATTTCAAAAGTGGTAAGGGTCATAATGGAAATGTCAAAGTTTTTAATAGTTACTTTTGATCTATGATTTTACTCTCCTCAGAGTGTCCTCTCATGATTAGTCCCTGATTATCCTCAATATAGTCATAATTGATAAGTTGTGATTCTAATTCAAATGGTCTATGCTTTGATGTTTATCCTACATATGAGTGAACTATATCGACATCAACATCTTTTGTATTATAGGATCCTTCAAAGGATTCTTTAAACTGACACAAGTCCCATTCCCACTCATTGGAGTCTGTCTCACTAGAAGCTTGTAACCTAAGGATTTGTTCATAGAGAGTATGGGTATCTTCTTATTTCTTGTAAACAAGCTCTTCTTTATCTTGACTATTATTCTCCTCTTGTTGTTTGTGGACTGCTTCCTCTTCCTGTTGCTACTTAGATATATTTTTCCTTTCTTGTTTCTTAGCTAGTTTGTCCTGTCCAAATCCTAGTCCCATCTTATCTATGGCATTTTAAGAGGGAAGTTGTATAGGTTCTAGAATACCTTCTTTTCTTTTGCCTACAGGACCACTATTTCCATAGCCCATTTTTTATAGGATATGAAATCATTTTCCATATTATTCTAATGGTATTCTAACGTTGTTTAATTCTTGTTAGGATTCTTCATCTTTGTATAGCCACTGTAGAATGTATTCATCTTCAATTTCTTCAGATAGAGTACCTACTATGACGAATGATCCATCAAATATTTTGAGTGGTTTTGAAGTTGGTTGTTGTTTTGACATTGATGGTTTTACATATGATCTAAGAGAAAACAACAAATATGATAGGGAATATTCTCCTATTCCTTTATCCTTCAACTGTACCTTTTTCTCAAAATTTTCCAAAATAGATGTAAGTGAATTCTCCTTAGGTGGTGGACTAGAAGAAGATGCCTCTTTGTTGTGTGGGACAATGACATCTTGAGCTGGTTTGAAATTATTGTAATATTGGAAAGGGTTTGAATTTGTAGGAATTGTGAACTCTTGACCATTGAAAGGAAGCTTTAAACATTGATGATAAGTTTATGGCTTGCATATCATGGATCCATGGCCTATCCAAAAGTATTTTTTAAGATAGATATAAGTCTTAGATACACTGTATCCTTTTGTACAGGTCCCACTTTGATTGGTAATACTACTATTCCTTTAGAAGAACGTTCTTCTTCATCATAGGCCTTTATTGTGATATTTTTTTGAGGATTGACAATATTTTTAGAAAATACCAAAGCACACAAGAATTAAAGAACAAATGTTTAAACCATCTCCTCCATATATTAGGACAAATTTAACTCATGTTTTATGAATGAGAAGTTGAATATGAAGGGGAGCATTATGTGGATGGTGTAGAGATATGTCATCATTTTCAATAAAGGATAAACAAGGAGGCACTGTTAAATGTCCCACCATGGCTTGGAATTGATCAACACCCAAATCCTTAGGGACTATTGTATCCAATAGAGTTGTTTCTATAATTTCTTTATGCATCGGCGAAATTTTAAAATCTCCAATATGGATATTTGTGTGGATGTCTTTTGTAATTGATCCACTATATTGTATTGTTTAGAAGTGGATACTGCATCCATTGTTGGACCCCACAATGTCACCTTAGCCTTACTTCTTGTGATTGCATTCATAAGTTCAAGTGGTTGTTTCTTCTTAACCACAATGATATTGACCACATTGTCATAAGTGTGAGCATAATTCACTTTTTGTTTTCCTTTGTTATCTTTTGTTGTTGATGCTTCACCCTTTTGAAAATTTGGAAGTGGAGTTTTAAATGCCATATGTGATTCATTTATTTTATGTCTATCCATAGTTATCACCTTATTATCAATCAAGTCCTGGATAACCTGTTTTAACCTTTGACAATCATTTGTCTTAAGTCCTTTACTTATATGATAATCACAATAATTATTGTTATTTCACCATGTTGGTTTGAATTTAGGCTCGAAATCTCTTGTTTCTGGTAATGTGATCAATTTATTTGCAAGAAGTGTTTTTAAAGTCGATTCAAGTGGTTCATCAATAGGTGTAAATTTTCTTGAAAATTTGGTGGAAGGCACCTTTGTTTTGTTGTTCTCTTGATTAACCACTACTATATGACTAGATAGATTGAAGATGGGTTGTTTTGGCTTGAGGTTGTTAGCATCAACCACCCCGTCATTGACAATGTTTCTATTTCTTGTCCAAAACTTTGGTTTATCATTGTTGTTATTAATGTTGGAAGGATTTTTTCCCTCTTTATAGAGCTTCACTACTCCTCTTTTAACCAAAGCTTCCTCAATCTTGAGTCCATTTTCAATTAGCTTTTGAAAACTTGGTGGAAATTGTAATTAAATTCTATAACTCATTTCATTATTTAGAGGAATGATGAAAATATCCATTTTTTCTCTCTCAAGTACATCACAAGAATACATGGCAAAAAATTGCCTCCATCTTTGCAAGAATGTAAGGAATGATTCACCATTTTTTTGTTTCATGTTACAGAGGTCAATCATAGTCATCTTGTGTTGAATATTATATGAATATTGAGATATAAACTTGTCTACTAGCTCTTCAAATATTTTGATACCTAGTGGAAGTTTTTAAAACCATTCAATGGTTTGTGCACCCAAGCTTCTTGGAAATAACCTCATTAGATTGGTCTCGTTATGCAAAATTCTCTCACTTGATCCCGTGGATTAGTTTTTCCATTGTATTTATCATATTTGGGAATTTCACAATTTGGTGGAAAAGGTACAATGTTCAAATTCCAATCAAACGGATAGGGGCAAATATATTTGAATGAATATCTCTTGGTTGTTCCCCTTTTCATATCTTGAATTTGTTGTTAAAGGACCTGAATTTGGGCTATCAAGTCACACCCTTTGGGTTAAAGAACATAGGAGAAATTGATCAAAGAGAAATGATAACCATTTTATATGACCTCCTACACGACATCACAGAAGACTATGTGGATGATTCCTAGTCAAGTCTAAGAGACATGAAGAACACCCCCCTATCTTGAGAAGAATCTTTGAAAGACTAGAAAAGTACACACTGCAACTTAATCCTAAGAAGTGTGTCTTTGGTGTCACATCTGGAAAACTATTGGGATTCATAGTATCTCATAGAAGAAGCAAAGTAGATCCACCCAAAGTCAAAGCAATCATGGAAATGCCTCCCCTAAGAAACTCAGACAACTGCACAATCTACAAGGCAAGTTTCAGTCCATCCACCAGTTCATAGCACAACTTGCAGATAAGTGTCATCCTTTTACACATCTCCTATGCAAGGACACCAAGTTTAAGTGGGACTACATGTGTTATAAATCCTTTGATAAAATGAAAGGGTATTCGGCCTCCCCTCTAGTCTTGATGCCACCCATCTTGGGACAACCACTTGTTTTGTACATATCAACAACTATAGTGGCTCTGGGGGCATTACTTCCACAAACTAAAGACAAAGGTAAGGAGCACGCAATATACTACATCAGTCACACTCTTGTTGGATATGAGCTCAATTATACTCCCATTAGATGAGCATGCCTTGTAGTGGTTTTTAGTACTCAAAAGATTCGCCATTACATGCTTAACAACAAGAACACTCATAGAAAATACTGACCCCTCAAGTACTTGTTGTCCAAAGTTGCTCTCACTAGGCACACAACTAAATGGGTCATGATACTAATTGAGTTTGACATTGAGCAGGTAGATAGGAAAGCAATAAAAGGACAAATCATAGTTGATCAATTAGCTATTGCTCCCCTCCAAGGAGATCACCCCCTCATAGAAGAATTTCCTAATGATTCCATCATGTATGTCACACAATCCACTCAATGGTTGTTATGTTTTGATAGTTCCTCCATGCAACATAGATCAGGGGTGAGTATCTTATTAATTACCCCTCAAGGTGATTGTATTCATAAGTCCTAAAAGATAGCCTTTGCATGCACAAATAACATAGTGGAGTATGAATCCCTCATAATTGGACTCTGCCTAGCTATCCAATGGAAGATCACTGAACTGGAAGTTTACGGAGATTCCCAACTTGTCATTAAACAAGTCAATGATGAGTATCAAACCAAGGATGACAAATTTCTCCCTTATCATCACATGATTGAAGACTTTCAACATCACTTCACTTTTATCCAGTTCAAGAAAGTTACCAGGACAAACAACAGAGCCATCGACACAGTGGCTACAATTGGTTCTCTCCTATAGATGCCTCCAAATAGTCAGAAATGTGAATTCTTGGTTGAGCATCTTTTAGTACCAGCATATGATGTCCCAAATTAGACATGGTATGTGTCCTTGTTGGTCCTGATTCTCCATGGTATCAAGAAACCTTCACTTACCTTCAAGATAACACCATTTCCTCTCACCTCACCAAAACCCAACAATAGACATTCATCTGTAGATATGATCGCTACACTATCCTCGATGAAACCCTATTTCAAAGGCATGCCAATGGAACCCTCCTAAGATGTTTAGAAAAAGAGGAGTTTGATCAAGCACTATATGAAGTATAGAAAGGTATCTGTGGGGCACACTCAAGAAACCTCACTTTGGCTAAGAAGCTCTTGTGCATAGATACTACTGGCCCACAATGGAATAGGACGCCTACCACTATGTGAAGAAATGTGTCCCTTGTCAAAAGAATGGTGACAAGATTAATGCACCTTATCAAGGTCTGCAACCATTTATTACCCCTTGGCCCTTATCTCAGTGGGGGCTCGATCTCATAGGAAAAATACATCCCACCTCATGCAATGGCCACCCACTGAATACTTCACAAAGTAGGTGGAAGCCATAACACTCACCTTTACCACTGGCAAACAAATTTCTAAGTTTATCCTAAATTACTTAATCTCCCGCTATGAAATCCCTAGTTTTATCATTACAAAGAATGGTAGACCTTTCAAGAATGAAGATGTCAAATATTTATGCCAAAATTTCTCTATCCAACATCTATTCTCCACCCCATACTACCCGCAAGGTAATGGTCAATCTGAGGCTTCAAATAAAACTCTCATTAATATCCTCATGATAATAGTCAATGAAAGTTGGTCGTGATTGACACTCGCAACTCTATCCTACCCTGTGGGCCTACTATACAAGCATTCACACCCCCATAGGAGTCACACCATAGTCCTCAGTCTTTAGTTTTGAAGCCATCCTACCCCTTGAGATTGATATCTCCTTACTTCTATTATCACTACAAAACATCCTTCTTGATGAAGAATATAGAGTGGCCAAGTAAAAAGAGCTAGAATTTCTAGATGAAAGGCACCTCAAGGCCTTAAACTACCTCTAGGTATATCAGAATCACCTATGATTAAGCTATAACAAGAAATTCATGACCTGGGATTTTGACATAGGTGATCTTGTCCTTACGAAAAAATAGGGAAAATCTCCAGGATCGTGAAAAGAAGGGAAAGTTTGAGCCTAACTAGCTTAGACCCTATGTCATCACTACAAAATATGGATCAAGAGCTTATCGGTTAGTTACAACTGAAGGAGATCCTTTGGATGATTTCATGAACATCATGCATCTAAAGAAGTTCTATGCCCAGTCTTCAGAGATTACTAGTTTTCAAAAATTAGGAAAAAAATACAAAAAGAATCAAAAAATCATAAAAAATACAAAAAAAAATGAAAAAGCAAAAAGCAAAAAAGTAAAGAAAAAATCGATTTGTCCATTAGTGAAAACCACTATGTGGCGGTATGAGCAAGTACCTTGGTGAAAACTTGTTTTTAGGCATTAAGGTAAATAAGTCATATCTACCATCTATTTGGATGCTCCTCATTTTTGCTTGAATTGCTTCACACCACATCCATACTTTGTTCATGCATATCCATCTCTCTTTCTGATCCGTGCAGGCACTCTTCACCTTGGTTGTTCACTTGCATCCACACATTTGACCTTTCACCCCTACTCCTTCCCTCTGAGATGATGAGTTGTATTCCAAACCTTAAATAAGGATCGTTCTAGCACATTGAGCTTTTATCCCATCATATTGAGCTTTATCCATATTTTGATCTTTTCACATCAAACTGAGCTTCTTGACTTGCACATCACCCAAGCACCCATCCACACTATGCTAATAAAATCTCAATGATGATATTCTATATCTACATCTACTTGCACCTCCATTTTCTTTATTTCCTAACATAGTTCTATGAATCACCTTGCCAATTGGGATGCATTCTTCCAATGTTCGCTATGATATCACAACCCTAATCCTACTCTTGGAAAGAGATGTCAATTGGTCATGTGTATATCATTTGCATGATTGGTCTTTTTTCATTTTAATTTACATTTTGAGTCCTATGACTACTTTGATCTAGGGCTACCATGATCATCCAATATCTTTTTATGTCTTGGGGTAATGTATATTGGGGCATCTTTTTTTTGGCATGGCATGCTTGATGGTTTCTCTTGTATGATCCTACAACCTCACATCTACATCATCCTGATGTTTGCAAAATTGTGTACATTGAGATACCTATTGCTTAAGAATCTAGTCCATGACTTGAATATTCACAACATCCTAATTCCTATAATCAGTGGTGTAGATAATCTTTGGTAAAATCAAACTAGGTTTTCTCTCCACATCCACACAACAAGAAATCCAACCCCTACTTCAACTCATTGATTCCTTTCATTCCTTCATTTTGGAGACTCTAATTTATTCATGCCCCTTCCTCTCTCCTCTTTTCATCCATTCTTCTATCCAGTCCTATTCATTTCATTGTGGTTGTCTCATTATCAAAAATTATCCATCCTCATTTCCATTGAATTTCCACTTGCACCCATTCCATTAATTTTATTACATGTCATTAAACATATGGGTGCATATTACATGATAGATTAGATTCTTTGCATTAAGGTTTATTTGCATTGATTCAATTTTCAAGTTAGGAACATTGTTTATATTTTTATATCATTTAGGTGTGATTTGCATTAAAATTTATTTCCATTCGCTAAGGTTAATTACAACTCATTTAGGAAGCATTTTAGTTCATTAATAGTAATATCTATTTGCATATCATTATAGTTATATAAATATACATCCCATGTCATAATAAGCATAATAATTACATATCATTTTACATTCATTAGGCATCCATCTCATATATAGACATACATGCATTTAGATCATACATAAATTCATCTTATCAACAGTATGCACACCATCCATATTATTACCTGCATACATCATAGGTTAGGCATACTCACTGCATATTGAAAATAATCATAGCATCAAAATCACTCATACCACATAGGAATCATAAATACACCCATCCTGCATCCACAACATGTTAAGAACATAGCATATAAAATCATAAAATGTATCATAAATCTATGCATACATCATATACACATGCATACATCTTGTATCATAAGCACGTCAGATAATCATCATGTATCATTATAACCCTAAATCATCCATTATAATAATTTATCATAATATATATCTAAATCATATAAAAAAGTCCATCAATATAGTATATCATATGAATCACCACCAAAAAAATCATGACTCATATCATATATCTCAAAAAATAACATCTAGTCATAATACAATGAATAATCCCTGAAGGATCCATATGTCAAAATGTCACACAAAAATGATAGCTAGTCTATGCTCTCCTAGTCTTTAGCACTTGGATCAGCCCATCCCCTAGAGGTACTTGTTGGAGGTGGATTGGGAGCCCTCATACCTACTAACTTTCCAGAGGTTTGTGAATAGGTCTGATGAGTTTGTGTCCTCTCTGCGAAGGAGGGAGCCCATTGATCTGGAGGTACTACATCCTGATAGAGACCCCAATAGTATTGTGCCTCCCATAGATATCTCTCTGAAGCTCTCCATGCATCCATGGCCTCTATAAGAAGGGTCATCATCTACCATGGCTCTATTTCTCTATGTGTCATATCTTTCTCCTTATGTAGGCATGAAATATTTGTCTTTGCTCTTCTCAACGTAGACCTCAACCCATCCACGCCCCCCTCCAATTCCTTGATGCATTATATAGCATCTCTTCTCCTTGAGATACCTCTAACATATTTGAATTAGTATCAACCTTTATCCGAAGAGAATCTATCTCTCCCTGTAGGCTCTCCGCTTGAACCCACTCTTGATCAACCCTCCCTCTCTCCACTGCCATCTAATCATCTAGGCTCTATGCATGAGCCCTCTCAGTATCCTGCTCCAAACTGGTCTGGTCTAAATGGCTTGTGGTACCTATCCTTGTCCATCCTATGCTAGCACCTGTGTCATTGCTTGGACCTTTGTTGCTTGCTCCTGTAGGGCCTCTCCCTGTGCATCCCGTACCTTCTTTGCTTGCACTCCCTACTCCTAAGGACCCTATACTTGTGTTGACACCTATACTTGTACTTGTCCCTGTGGTTGTGCCTGAATACCTCTCCTCAATACACATCGAATCCTCATAAGACCCCTTGTTTCCCCCACTCTCTTATTACGTCCTCCTCCCCTCCAACAACCTCGTCAATTGTTGGTGCAAACTCATCAACCACAAGTACTCTTGAAATAGTCAACTAAACTAGCATGTGTGCCTCCGACCAAGATGCATAGGCTCCTATGCACCTAGGGTCAACAATCTCCAACTACTCCTCCCAAACTACTGTGGCAACTCCTGACCAACTGAGACAAACCACAAATGGACCGATAATATCACCCTATGTTGTGGTCTTCTGTGTGATGTGTGGATGTGTTCGCTCCTCACTAACAATGTCTTGCTAGATGTCGAACTATCGCATAACTCTATGTGGCAGATATTGATCAATAATGTGCATAGTCCACCTAAACAACCTGTATGCGGGAAAAGCGGGTCAATGGAACTTAAAATGTGAAAAATGAAGCTCCAAGAGGCTTGTCTACACACCCACAGGACTTCTTGGTGCAAGCTATGGAGTCATGAAGGATGACTCAGTTTCCCAAGGTTGGTTCCATGGTTCTCTATCTCACAAGGTCACTCAAACCAATTTCCCTGCTCTCAGATCACTGAGCAAAGTGGTTTAGGGATGAAAAATGTAAGAATGAGGGATGCTTTGATTGATTTTAACATGAAAATGCAACCTATCTATGCATGATCCTACAAATGAAAGGAACTAGATTATAAGATGACAAGATTAGTAGCAATACTATCCTAACATGATATACTAGCTATATATTTAAACTATTGATGAAAGAAGCAATCTAAAATGATTATTAGATTAATTCTTATTTGCAAAGATAGACTAGATGTGTAAAAAATTGAGCATAAGTATGATACTAAGAGCTTGCTTATGTGAAAATGGAGGAATGAGAGCTCTATTTATAACAAAAATAGGGCAATGGATGGCCAGGATTGAAAGAGATAATCAAGGGTTGAGTTTGAAAGTTGCTCAATCCATGTTCACAATTATCACCAGTGAAATGGTGACAATTGTCAACATAAGACAACTTGAGAGGAGATGTAAGAAGCATTAAATGCTTGAGAAGACCTCATGGTTACCCTAGGAGGTAAGGGTTAAGGTTAGGTTAGGGTTATCCAATGGATAAAGCTTTTACCCAAAGGATAAACTCTTGTGCAAGGGTTAAAGGGATAACTATGGTCAAAGCAATGAATACTTGATGAGACCCTTGGTTTAGATGAAGGTTTAGTTAGGCAAAAAGTCTCTAACCATGTAAGAAGGTTGAGTTAACCATTAATGGTTTGGAAGACTTTCAAGGTTAACTTGTTGAAGAGATAAAGCCTTTAATGGTTTTCAAAGACTTTGAGGGTTTGAGAAGTGACTTCCCCTTGCTTAGGGATGTGACAATGTTTAGTAGATGGGTTAGGCTAATTTGGAAGGGTTTAGAAGAATTTAGAAAGGGTTTAGAGAGGCAAGTGGGAGATGTAGGATTTTGCAAGTGGATGGGGAAAATAGAATTTAATTAAAATAAAATTTATTTATTTCAATTGTGGTTGTAACTTGTATTTGTAGGATTTTGCAAGTGGGGGGAATTTTAAATAAAATTTAGATTTATTTAAATGCAAATGAGATTTTAATTAAATGTAGATTTAATTAAAATGGGAAAGGGGATAAATTGATATTTTTAATTAAATGTGAATTTAATTAAAATGACTTAGATAGAAGAAGGGTATATTAATTAAATCTTAATTTAATTAATTGGAAGAATTAAGAATAATTAAATGAATAAAATTCACTTAATTCATTGTGCAACTTTTAGGTGTCTACACAACCAACACTATATTTGAGACCAACAAAGAAAACATCTTGAATCCATCACTTGCAATCCCTAAATGATCACTAGGTGAAATTTATCATCTCATAAAAAATGTGATGCCAAAACCAAACTGCACCAACCCTGGTATAGCGGAGTAGACCCTTGCATTTGTCGACACATAGGTATTATCTACGTCGATCGTGTACACCTAGTGGTTGATTCAACATTATATGCTCCCATGCCCATATGTGTAGGAGCATCACACCTGTCCCAAGGTTCTTATAACCTCAGTATTAGCACATATGCATATCATGATAAAACTAACCCAAAATCACTGCTCCCTATGCAAAGTGAACATCATCCTCTAGCATATAATGCAAAAAATATGACCAACCAATAGAAAAACCATGACCATTAAGGTCAAGCATCATCTTTCCACTTATCAAACCACACATAAATAATGTGATATATGGGATGCGTCTTTGTTGTTGCATCGCTTGCTCTAGGACCATCCTGTTGATTAAGTTGAAAGGAATGAAATATTAAGAGAGGGGGTGAACAATATTCTCACAGATATAAAAA
This sequence comes from Cryptomeria japonica, assembly GCF_030272615.1. Classification (NCBI taxonomy): domain Eukaryota; kingdom Viridiplantae; phylum Streptophyta; class Pinopsida; order Cupressales; family Cupressaceae; genus Cryptomeria; species Cryptomeria japonica. Next base: position 531,562,514 of record NC_081405.1, on the reverse strand, counting down.
CTCTTCTCAAACTTTAATCTTCCACTAAAATATCAATCTTCATCAAACAAACTTAACAGATGTAAAATACAAAATGTAGAATAAACATGAAGAACACAACCACAAGAGAAACACCATATTTTATATGTGGAAAGCCCAAATGGGAAAAACTACGAAGAATGTTAACTCTTAGGATAATATAACTAGTTATATGGTGTTTACAAAAGGGGTGGATCACTACCAGATTACAAAAGCAACTCACTGTTGGACTACTCACTGCAAAGATACAAAGGAATGACTTACTACCAGAATGCTCACTACAACAATAAAGGTTGAACTGATAAGGATTGCATCTTCAAATGCATGGGATAAGTTCTAAGATTAAGCTCAGATTACAATTCACAAACTTTATAGAAAATCCGGTTAGAGATCTATGTACAATTGTCCTACAACAGGTCTAGTGAAGGACTACTGCACCATTGCAACATTGTTTGCCTTTGTTGTCTGCAACTCACACTTCACAAATTACTACCTTCACTACTAAATCTCTTTTGCATATCTCATGTACTTCCTTAATATCTTTCTCATGCACACACCTTTTTATCCTTTCATCACATACATGCTACTACATATGTATATGAATATATATGTTGAAGGACACAATTATTAAATATTGTGTCAGCTAATCCCAACACGTTATTAAGACACTCATGTCGGCCTTCTCAATATCTCTACATGCTTCCCTTTTTTCATACTTCATTTGCTAATGCATATACTAAGATTACTAGAATGGGGCAGGTCATTCAAACCCAAGAATACTGACCCATTATAACAAAATTAAGTACAACATTTTTAAAATGTAGACTCTAGGCATACCAAGAATACCACAACATGAAACTCGAAGAGATACTACTGACATTGACCAAAGAAGATAATACTGGAACACATAACTGATACCAAGACCAATGAGAACTCAAAATTATGGAACAAGGATCTTCCAGAGATTGCCACATCACATTACCTCAATCATACTACATCATAACGTCTGTCCATAACAAGAACATTTATCCATAACAAGAGAATTGTACATATTGTCTGTAAACAACATCTGGACTAATACGTTGGCCAATATCCAAACCAATTTAGGCTACATATACTATCTGATTCAAACCGAATAGTTGGTTTGACATTAGTGACAACAATATCAATATTATTTACACAAGTCTAATACATCCAAGTCTGGTCCATCAGAAGATCATCTTTGTCACACATGCTTTGCAAGTACACTCTCTACCCTAAAGTCTATACTTAGGAATGACTCCATAAATAGGCACCTTTAGGATCCACCAAACATCAAGTAGAGTGATGCTAGAGCATGTCTCACCATGTTAGCACTCCACTAACATTGTCATCATCGCCACATGACACCAAATCCGAGGCCACTGTAATACGAACTCCAAACCACACCATGATAATAATGCTCGCTCATCACTGTGAAATCAATTCCATAGTACCATGGTGGGAGGCCAATGCTCTTGTGACCCCTAAATGATAGTATCCTCCTGCAACCATTGAAGCATTTCCATTATCCCTTTACCCTAACATTCTAGCCCATCGCAAACCTTGAGGCATCTCATTGATGCCCCTTGATCCCCTTTTCCTTTCTATTTCTCCATGTTTCCCTATCATAGGTGAAGATAGTGTTTCCTCAATGGAGACACTGAAACTGTGTTCTCTGCACTGTTTCACAAAATGGAGATGACGTTCTTCAATCTAACCCCCCCGTCCCCCTTTCCTAGTAGCGTAGACGTTGATCTAGCGATCAACATCTAAGAAAGCATTTCCATGCTTGCTCTTGTGGGATCATCTTTGCAGATGTTGATCCTTGGGCATAATTGTTTATTTGGTGATGAACGTTTACACCCCGACCCCTTTTCCCTATCATAAATTACCCATAATTAATGATATTCTATCAAATGATAGAGTCGAGACTAGGGTACATACTAGTGGCATGTACTCTAGCAGCCTCTAGTACCTCTGGACCCTCTCGTGGAATCTGTGGCATGGCTCTCCTTTTCTTTGATCACTATGGGCTTGATGAATTGTGTGTGTGATAATGACCCCTCCATGAGCCTTGTGTGGCTTATATGAGCCCTTTTGTCACCCATTCTTTGTCTTCTTCTCACCTTTTCTCTAAATTTCTTCTTTCTTCATCTTTTTCTTTTTCTTGCTCATCATTTTCTACCATTTTCTTCTTTTTCAAAAATTTTCTTGTAAAATTGTAAATTTTTTGATTAAATTTTTCAGGGGGTATACTGATGAGCTGAAATAATGGCTCTGTTTTGATACATTTTTGTCATATAATTCCTGCTTAGGTCTTGTGTTTAGACAATATTTGGGTCAGAAGGCTTTCCTAGTTGATGCCTTTTTAAAGTGTTTCTGGAACTGATTTGTCTGATACTTAAGGTTGTCATATAATGATTTCCAAATGGTTCATCTATGCAAATTATCTAAATCAATCTTAAATGTGGTTTAATTTATGTCATGTTAACATTGGTAGATACACATACTTTTTGTGCATGTTAACACCATGATGTAGGGTGAGTCGTGAAGAAGGAAATACTAAGCTAGCGGTTTAAAGGAACATCAAATAGGCCGCTATGATGCAGACCCAGTCAAGGAAAAGCAGCATTGAAGAAGACCACAACCGCTTGATTGCTTCATCGATAGAGTGGTTTGTGGGACATTTATGATTGTTATTAGTGGAGCTTAAATCTAGGAAAGAGATCATGCTATATCTTCTCAGTTGCAGACAAATGTTGTTCTATTCTTCTACGCTGACTTCTTCGTTAGTATAATAAACCTGTTCACCTATTTCATTAGAATGTGTGATGATCAATTAGGAATTGGTTATAAGTTTCCTTATAAATAAAAAGTCTATATCCTATCAAGGGAAGAACGACCATATAATTTGTAATACCCAGCTTTCAGACTTATGTATTTTGCAGTTAATTTGGATTAAAGAATTCAATTTTATTTTGAGCTTATCAGTTGCAATCTAAGAGCTCTAGATATACTCAATCAATGGGTCCCACTTGGTGAGTAGTCCCTTTGTATTTTTTAGTTAATTTCCATCTTGAAATAGTTGTTGTTTTAGCATTTGACTATTCCTGCAGCCACTAGAAATAGTTCTTGTGTTTGTTCCTGCAGCCACAATGGGTAGAGTAGTTCCTATCCGCTGGCCAGAACCTTATCATTTGGTAGCAGTTTCTTAAGTTACTTATTGATTAAGTATTAGTTTATCACGTTTCTGCATATTTATTTCAAAGAATTTCATTTCCCGCAATAGGATAGAATGGTTGCAATATGAGCTTACTGTACATACCATGCTCGCCCATTTCAAGCTTGTGTCCTTGGTTGATTAAATAAATGAGCCTTTCTTATAGGAATGCAAGCTGTTCAGTAAGGATGTCCAATCCATGAATTGAGTTTTTATAACCTATTTTCCATTTCGATTGTGAGGACCAACATTTTTGATGCCATTGTCGAGGATGGTGCCAAACTAAGAACCTGTTGTGACCATTAGTTTTAAGCTTTCTTAGTTATCTCTTAGAATTCATTCATTAAATTTGTATGCATAAAAGAAGAAGAGATGCATTAGGAATATTCCTTCCCTCACATTCAACTCATGACATAAGATTAGATCAAGCACCAGAAGTAAATTCTTTTGCATAAACTTTTGTTCAAGCTGGAAACCAAGGTGTTTTTGATTTGTCAGAGGGGGACCTTGACTTCTTAAATGAACCCCCTAAGAAAAAAATCTTACCTTTGGTTCTTTATCAAGGACCAATGGTGGAAAATCCTCCACCCCCACCAACATTTGGGTTTCCTATTCTTGACCAACATGATAATGCAAACTTGAAGAATATACCAGCCTCCTCTCTTCCAGAATTTTATGGCCTGGCAATAGAAGATCCAGATACCTTTTTGTTTGAATTTGACATCCTCTGTAGAAGTTATGACTATACCATTGATGCCCATAAACTTAAGTTATTCTCTGTTACTCTAAAAGAAGCTTCTCCTAGGTGGTTTATGATTTTAGATAGAGATGTAATCACTACCTGGGATGAAATGAAGGAAAACTTCTTGGAGAAGTACAAAGATTATTGTAGGGGAATGGATTGACATGGTGATGATATCTTTCAGATGACACAAAAAGAAGATGAGAGTTTGGAAGATTATCTGGAGAGGTTTTTGTCCAGTCTCAAGAAATCCAAGCACAACACCTTGAGTGAAGAATCTTTGAAGTTGATTTTTCTAAGGGGAACCAATGAGGATTGTATTGACTCATTGGACCTCATGGGAGGTGGAGAGATTACTCAAGTTCAATGGGATGACATCAGAAAAATCTGTCCAAAATATTCCAGAGCTTCAACCAAGAAAGGAAGACACTATAGGCCTGGCTCTTCAACAACAAAGGCATCTACAACAGTTTCAAGGATGGATATAACTCATCCACTAAAGGACTTTAAAGAAGATATTATTAACAATATAGCTACTTAGTTGGATACACTTTAAGAAAGGAAGAAGCGTGAGGAAGCAGAGGCTATGCTTGCTGAATTTTGTCCTCATTGTCGATAAAAGAAGAGAGACTGCAAGTGTAAACTCCTTGCTAAAATTGATAGCCAACAAGATCCTCCAGATTTCAAGCTAGTCTATGGAGATGATGAAAAAATCCTTTATGTTGCACAATGAAGGCCTTGGCCTCTGAGACAAGGTATGCCACAAGATCCATTATCTTTTTCTAGTCCTTATATGAACTATAATGCACAAAATAATTAGTGGCAACCCCCATATTCCCAAAATTTTTGGAACTATACTCCTCAGTCTTGGAATAGCTCTCAAAACTATTGGCCCAGTTATCATAGCCCTTCCTTTTAGTGGCAACAAGCATAAGGGAATTGCTCACTACCTCTAGGTAACTAGCAACAATCAGCGTAATGGAGGGGAAGTCGGCCATGGGCAAACCAACCATCAGGTTTCCTGCAACCACAAAAACTACCCCAACAACCGGCTTTAATGCCACCAGCTCCTAATGCTACTCCACCCAAGCCAACTCAATCACCAACACAACCTCTACCAAATCCAAATAATAAACCTCAACAACAACAACAAGTTTATTCAGCTAATCCTAATCATTATCCTCCATATTCTTTGAATATAAGTGATATTCACTTACGGTTAGGAACAACTTTGCCTACCCCATCTCCTCCATTTATAACAAAATTACCATATGAGGAGATTTCTCAAGATACTACACCTGATCAATCTAGAAACCTTGAGCAGTTACCTCAATTTGAAACTTCAAGCACACCTGTTATAACACCTCTATTTCCTCAGATATTACAAGTGGAAGTATCTAGACAACATCATGATATAACTTTTGAACTTATTGATCAATTAAAACATGTGTAAAGATTCCACCATTTCAATCTATTATGGATATTCCCATATATGAAAAAGCTATTAAAAAGACATGTTTAGAAAAAACCTAGATGTAAGAAAAAGGACCCAAAAACAATACATGTAGTAGGGCAATTGGCTGATTTTATTTTAGGAAAAGTTGTTGTCCCTAAATTTTTTGATCTAGGTAGTCCTATTGTGAAGGTAGTTATTAATGGAACACAAATTAAAAATGCCTTGATAGAATTGGGAGCAGCCATAAATGTGATGACCAAGGATGTCATGCAACAACTCAGTATTACTAGTCTTAGATCTACCCCAACAGTCCTGCAGCTTGCTAATAGCTCCATTGTCCGACCTGATGGAATGGTTGAGGATATTGTTGTCACATTAGATTCTTGTGAATATATGGATGATTTTATGATACTATCTCCTAAGGCAACATTGTGGGGATATCCAATTATTTTGGGAAGACCTTGGGTTGCTACAACTGATGCATACATAGGTTATAGATCAGGGGATATGACCATTTTAGATGGTATCACTACTAAAAATCTTGCACTTTATTATCCAACACACCCACAACTTGATCAAGAGAAAGTAATATGGCCAGATATAGGAGAAGAAGTAGAGAAATTCAATTTTGTTCAACAAATTATGATGTTGACTAGGGAACCATTCATAGAAATCCAAGAAGATGATAAGGTACTCTCTAACATCATAGAAAATCATTATGGAGTAGGTCAATAGTCATGTGAGATAATAACAAATGTTTTGCATACTCTTCTCCCATCCACAGGTTCTTTGGATTTTCCTACAGCTGCAGATATATTTCATACCTTATTGCCACAGGAAATCTAAACCACTTGTTTATCTAAAGTGTCTAATGTTGAGTCAATCACCCAAGTAGAAGTTGCCTTAGGAAGGAATCTAAATGTCAATAGTCAACTTAAAACAGATCAAATGTTGTCATTAATAGAACTACTCAAAAACTGAAAACATGCCTTTGCATGGGATTATCATGACATGAAGGGATTAAATCCTACATTGTGTACCCAGATAATTTATATCAGAGAAGACTATAAACCAATTAGACAACCCCAATGAAGGATTAATCCTGCATTAAGGGAAATAGTCAAGGAGGAATTATAAAAGTTACTAAATGCAAGATTCATTTACCCTATTTTAGATAGTCAATGGGTATCTCCCTTGGTTATCGCTCCTAAGAAAGCAGGAAAATGGAGAGTTTGTGTGGACTATAGGGAGCTCAACACTACTACTAAAAAGATCATTTCCCACTTCCATTCATTGATTAAGTATTAGATTCTCTAGTAGGAAATCAATACTTTTCATTTTTTGATGGGTTTAGTGGTTATAATCAAATTAGAATAGCTCTCGAAGACTAGGAAAAGAACACCTTGACTTGCCCTTGGAAAATATATACCTATTAAGTCCTTCCTTTTGGTCTATGCAATGCTCTTGCAGCCTTTCAAAGGGTTATCCTCAGTATATTCTCAGATATTTCTCATGATTGTATGGAAATTTACATGGACGATTTCATTGCTTATTGGGCCACCTTTGAGGAAGCATTACAAAATATTGCCAAAGTGTTGCAGTAGTGTGAGGATCATAATTTGTCCCTAAACAGTGAAAAATGATTTATGATGATGCAAGAAGGCATAGTGTTGGGGCATCGTATTTCTCAGTCAGGCATTCAAGTTGATCCAACCAAAATTGAGGTAATACTCAATCTTCCTGCCCCTGAAAAACAGAAGGATGTAAGAAGTTTATTAGGCCATGCAGGGTACTATAGGAGATTTATCAAGGACTTTAGTAAGTTGGAAGGACCTCTATATTCTCTCTTAACATAAAATGTTGCATTTGAATGGACTCCATCATCAAACATTTGCAAGGACTTGAGCTAAATTATATTGTGACTAAAAAGGAAATGTTAGCTTTTATCTATGCCCTCAATAAGTTCAGGTACTATATCACTGGTTATCAAATCTTTGTGCATAGTGATCATGCAGCCATCAAATACCTTATGAATAAAATTTCCATTTTAGGTATGCTAGCATGATGGTTTTTGTTAATGTAGGAAATTGACATCACTATCATTGACAAGCCAAGTAAGGAAAATGTAGTGGAAGACTTTTTATCCATAATTCAAACACAGGATAGTCCTAAAGCCATTGATGATTCCTTTCCAGATGAGCATTTATTTTCAATTAATGTAAAAAAACCATGGTATGCTACCATGGTATACTGATATAGCTAACTACTTAGTAGCTAACAAGGTCCCTCCTAATTTCTCACCAAAAGAAAAAAGGTTACTAGTAGAAAATAGTTTCAACTTTTCATGGATAACAAATTGCTTATTTTATACAGGACTAGATCAAGTTATGAGGCTATGTGTTAGAGAAGATGAAACTTATGCTATCTTTCATGCCTATCATGATGAGCCTTGGGGAGGTCACTTTGTTGTCAAGAGAGAAAATCTCAAGATACTGACTACATGATATTATTGGCCGACTTTACACAAAGATGTAGTCAAGTATGCCAGGAAATGTGATCGATGTCAGTGAATGGGAAGACCAATTCGGTCTGATGAAATGCCTTTGCATCCACTAGTGGTTGTCACACCATTCGATGAATGAGGGTTAGACTTTGTTGGGCCAATTGATTCATCATCAAATGGTAAGTCATACATTCTTGTATGTATTGACTATGTCACAAAAGGGGTTGTGGTCAAAGCATTCAAACATGCCAGGGATAATAAGGTAGCAAAATTCTTTTATGAAGAGATCTTTACTTGATATGGAGTTCCCAAAAAGATTGTAACAGATCAAGGGGCACAATTCACTTCCACTTTGATCACCGCCTTGGTCAATGAATATAATCTAAGGCATAGGAAATATACTCCCTACCATCCACAAGAAAATGGACAAGCTGAAATCACCAATAGGAACTTGAATCTATATTGACCAAGATAGTAGCTCTTCATCATAAGGATTAGTCTAGAAGGTTATTTGAAGTAGTATGGGCTTATCAAACCACTCGAAAAACCACAACAGGGTTTACACCCTTTGAAATGGTGTATGGGGCAAAAGCTATGATGCCTATGGAATTTGAGCATAAAACCCTGAGAACAACCATAGCCTTAGATATGACTCTCTCGGCAGCACAACAGGAAATACTCCTGCAGCTTAATGTCTTGGACAAAATCAGAAATTCATCCTTGCAGCATACAAAAATAATTTAGAATCAACCCATGAAGTGGCATGACCACTATATAAAAGAAAAAACATTCCATCGAGATGATTGGGCCCTTCTCTATGATTCAAGGTATAAGGACAACTTGGGAAAACTGCAAACATGTTGGTTAGGGCCTTATGAGGTGATTGAAACATTCTTTAACAGTGCAGTATGATTGTCCATAATTGGTCGTGTCAAGTACAAATTGTTGGTAAATGGTCATCGCTTGCGCCTTTATCATAATCCTCTTTCCAAGGATGAATTCCTGTAGTAGTTCTCTACACTAGAAAATGTCGAGATTCCTGCAGCAACAGGCGGTGGCTTTGCTGCTACGTCTTCTTCCTAAATCTTTGTTGCATGCTCATAATAAATACTTCCATATTGGTGGAAGTACATTTTTATGCAATAAATATTCCATTTCTTCCTTCACTCATTCCTTTCCACTCTCGTCATTCCTTTCGACCTCACTTTTCGTGCATAACGGATCAACTTCCTACATAATAAATTTATTCAGCTGCAGTCATTATTGCACGTTGTCAGGTATGCTTGTGTGTATTTATTTTTGTTACATATATAGTTAAATTATATTTCCTATCAGTATTCTATTTGCATAGTATCCTTTTTAGTCATTTTACGCATGTGTGGACACCTGTAACACCTTAGGTTGGGGGGGGGGAAGTATGATGTGAATTATTCTCACGAATAATTCTCATGTCATCTCAGATTGAGTTCAAATTTTTTAATTTTTGGTTTTATTGATATTATGTACTATGTTCCTTTTGTCTGCCTTAGTTATTTTGAAATTGAATCTGGGTTCTGACCAAATAGAGCATATTTTAGTTGTAGAATTGAGCATATTTACGCCATTGGTGAGTTGAGATTATTATTGTTGCAATGGGTGGTCCACCTGTTCATCATGAACCTATAGTTCATGATATCCTTCTCCAAGACCAAGATTGTGAGTCAGTATTCTGCAATAGTGGGTGGCTAGATTATTTTTTGAAGCTAACTGAGTTTAATGAGGAAATTGTAGGAGAATATACCTGCACATTTTCAGATCAAGAAGCCCAAGTGAAAGGGTTGAGAGATGTGGTGACAAAGGAATGGATTGAAGAAGTAACTGGGTTGCAATCAGACAGAGAAAAAATCATTGAATCAAAAGATGCACGAAGTGTGAGAGAAGAGTTTACACAATAAGGAAACCCACCTTTGGTAATAGACAAACATGGGGCTGGACAAGAATCTCTTCTGCCTGAATGGAGAGCAGTAGTATTATATGTCTTGAAGTATTTAACTTGCAAAGGGAGATTCTCATGTCTACATTCCTATCATTTCAAGCTTCTGAGTCATCTACACCATGGGAGGATGAATGTTCCAAACATATTGTACAATCTTCTTTCCATAAGCGTAGTGGAAACGTAGAAAGGTAGGCTTCACTCTATTTCTCATCATTGTTTGATTAAACTGTTGGTTGAAAGGTCTTTAAGAGATGTCTCTCTGATGTCTTGGAATGAATTTGTGGAAATTAGAAGATTTAGGGTAGGTAATGTAGGTCCATTGGAACCGCTTCCATCTCAAGAGCAGGAAAATTTTGAAAAACCTAGTTCCCCTATTGAACCCTCATTCTCTAGGATATCGCCAGAACAAAATATGCCTGCAGCAGAGGAACCCTCACAAGAAGAAGTCTTGTCTAAAAAGGAAGAAGCCTTGGCAGGGGTTCCTTCACAAATCCTAATGAGAATTAGGGTTTCTACACAGAGGGAAAAAGGCAAGGAAAAATAAATTGACATAAAAAAGAAGGAAGAGAAAGGAAAAAGTGGGGATTTATCCTCTCCTATTTCCAAGAAAAGGAAAGTCGCAAAAATAGTTTCTCCTCCAACCACTAAAGTAGCTAAGGAATTAGCTATAGGAAGCCATCTTGCAGCCCCTCAAGAAAAATCTCAAAGAAGAAGCAGCAGGCTTCGAAGAAAGCCTAAAGGTTAGAGGCAATCAGAGGAACCAAATATCAGAATTTTTGTTGATTCTCCAAAACATGAGCCACACAGTCCTCACCAAGATGATGTTCCTTCATCCCCACCTAAGGAACTCAAAAAGGAAGAAGAAAAGGATAAAGAAGAAGAGTTGTAGAACCCTCATGAGTAGCTACAAGAAGAAGTAGGTTTTGATGGGCTTGACAGTTTACGATCTACCATATAGAAGGTTGTTAAAACAAGAAGTGGAGTTGAAAAGGCAAAACCTAAAGCACCTATTCATAGACCACCATCTTCTCTTACGAGTCGTGTAGTGGCACTTGACTTTTATCAGGAATGGGAATTAGAAAAAGCAGAAATGTAGAGACTTATTGACCAAGAAAAGAAGATCACTGAACAGAAAGATGAGGAGATTTCTCATCTTAAAACTAAGGTGGAAATGGTAGCCACTATGGTATCGTAGCTAATGCAATGTCGAGCACCTCCTTGGGTTTACTCTCTGTATTTAAAAAAACAACATATTTATTTCCAACTGATGAGAATTGTTAGGGATCGAAGTCCCTCTTTATAGATACTTGAGGAATTTTATCATGTTTATCAAACATCTCCTACAACCATCAAAAATTTTCTCTGTGAATTTTATTTACATAATTATGTTGTTCTTGATGATGTCGATTGGAACCCTCTCCTCTACATTGGAGATATCCAGCTGAGAGGTCTCATGTCATGGGTGCAAAATGAAATTACAAGGGGAGAGCAATTCCATATACATAGAAAGGAAGAACTTTATATCTCATGATCGTTGAGAGCTAAGTCAAGAAAACCAAGAAGACTTTATTATGACTGGCAGAAAATTGTGTATCAACGACATTTTGGAAAAGACATTTTTCCCTTAAGAGAAGTAATATATAAAGAGTATGAGAAAATGGCTACAAGAGAAGGACAGGTAGAAATAGGACATTTGGTCTAGGGTTGGAATAGCTTGTCGGATGAGTTGAAATAATCTAAGCCACACTCCTTGCCAAACTATCATGCAACACTGAAGAGGGCACCCAAATATATACATTTGGGAAGAACGAAAGGAAGACATTGGTTGTCCCTTAAGTTCCAGCCATCAATCCTCCTATAGCCACTAATGGGATGTAAGGATAATGACCCACCATATAATGAAGCAACATAATGCTCCAGGTGGACGTGATTGGAAAATATGAAAGAATTTTATTTGAGTTTGTCTACAGGAGGTTCTGGTCAACTTACTCCCGACAATTTTAGAATCAATGCCAGAATTCAGAACTTTCCTATTGTTGGAGGATCAACAAGAAGTTAGGTTGGGGAGAAATGATGAGCCAAAATAATGGTTCTATTTTGATAGAATTTTGTCATAGAATTACTGCTTAGATCTTGTGTTTAGACAATATTTGGGTCAAAAGATTGTCCTAGTTTATGCCTTTTAAGTGTTTCTGGAACTGATTTGTCTGATACTTAAGGTTGTCATATAATGATTTCCAAATGGTTCATCTATGAAAATTATCTAAATTAATCTTAAATATGGTTTGATTTATGTCATGTTAACATTGGTAGATACACATGTTTTTTGTGCATGTTAACACCATGATGCAAGGTCATCCATGAAGAAGGAAATACTAAGCTAGCGGTTTAAAGGAACATCAAACAAACCACTATGATGCAAACCCAATCAAGGAAAAGAAGCATTGAAGAAGACCATAATTGCTTGATCCCTTCCTCAGCAGAGTGGTTTGTGAGACATTTATGATTGTTCTTAGTGGAGCTTAAATCTGAGAAAGAGATCGTGCTATATCTTCTTAGTTGTAGGACAGATGTTGTTTTGTTCTTTTGCGCTCACTTCTTTTTTAGTATAATAAACATGTTCACCTATTCCATTGGAATGTGGGATGATCAGTTAGGAATTTGTTATAAGTTTCCTTATAAATAAAGGTCTCTCTCATCTTAGGGGAAGAACGACCATATAATTTGTAATACCCAGCTTTCAGACTTATGTATTTTGTAGTCAATTTGGAATAAAGAAATCAATGTTATTTGGAGTTTATCAGTTGCAATCTAAGAATTATGGATATACTCACTCAAGGGGGCCCACTTGGTGAGTAGTCCCTTTGTGTTTTTTAGTTAATTTCCATCTTGTAAGAGTTGATGTTTTGGCATTTGACTGTTCCTGCAACCACTAGAAACAGTTCCCGTGTTTGTTCCTGCAGCCACAACAAGCAGAGTAGTTCCTATCTGTTGGCTAGAACCTTATCATTTGGTAGCAATTGCTTAAGTTACTTTCTGATTAAGTATTAGTTCATCCTATTTTTGCATAGTTATTTTAGAGAATTTCATTTCTTGTAGTAGGATAGAATGGTTGCAATATGAACTTAGTGCACATATCGTGCTGGTCCGTTTCAAGCTTACGTCCTTGGTCAATTAAATAAATGAGATTTTTCTTTAGGAAAGCTAGTTGTTCAGTAAGGATGTCCAATCCATGAATTGAGTTTTTATAGCCTAGTTGTCATTCTGGTTGTGAGGACCAAAACATACCACACCCATGTCTTCATGCTAGGGCATCTCTTTTCATCTTTTATCCACTGCTAATTTTACTGTTGCGTAAAAGAGGGGAAAAATGTAGACACATAAAATTAATTTAAGTCTTTCCTCATAATTAATTAATTTAAGTGTGTTAGTCTTGTCCTTAAAATTAATTAAATCAAATTTAATTAATTTAATCACCATAGTCTTATAATTAATTTATTATTTTTCCTTTTTTTCTAAAGTCATTCCAATCATTATTTCTTATAAACCTCTATTAGTTAATTAATTTTAATTAACTAAGCTAATTATGTGATTCCTACAAATCACCTTTTCTAATCCTGTCATCTAGCCTAATTAATCAATCTCTAATCATACTTATTATCATCGTCCAATTTTAAAATTCATCCACTCATTATCTCTCCTCGTGTCGCATCCTCCTAACTTTCCCACTTGCACTCCAATCCCCCATTAACCCACCTAATCACTTCTCATAATCATTTTTACATCCCTAATGACCTTTTCCATAAATGGCTTTCCCATCTCATCTTCCAAATCTTAAATTCTACCAACTTTGTCCCTTCCAAGGAATGTCAAATCTTTGCATATTCCCATGCCCCTCTTCCTAAGGAATTTTTAATTCTTTTTCTTAGTTAGTCCTCCCACACAATCCTCTATTTGGAATTTTTAATTCCTCCTCCCTTCCCCCAAGGAATTTAATGTAAAGTGGAAAATTGGGAGCTTAGAAAATTATCCACTTGGAAGGGAAAATTCACTAAGCTCAATTTTCACTTGGGGAAACTTTATATTTAAAAGAGGGGTTGAATCTACTAGATCCAATCCTAAATTATACAAGGACTAAATACTAAGTAGATTAGTTGAAATTGGGATGTGTTTGACCCTCTTTTGTAAGTTGATTATTTGAATTAAGGCAAAGTGTTGAAAATGAAGAAAAAATATGCGAAAAAATTGACCTATAGATTTGGGATTCAGTCATGCACTTAGATCTGTGAAGTTTGAGATGATTCGGAGCGACTCTATGAAATCAAGCAAAAATTGTAAGGACCCTGTGTCCAGACAGGGGTGCCCTCCAATCGCTCCTCTAAAATTTACATCTGTTGAAAAGGGTTTCTCCGTCTCTCTAAATAAAGCCTAATTCTAGAAGTACAACTACACACATGCTGCACACAGAAAGAAAGGGAAATGTGTTTGGAATAGAAGTTTGCCTTCAATTCAAACCCTAGTTTTGGAATTAACCAAGTGGTTGAAATAATGTAATGGAAATGACTGAAAGTAGAAATCCTCCTCTTTGAGGGGATGTTGAATTTCTTGAAAATTAAATGCTTATACCTCCTTGTGAATTTTTACTTGCCTCCACATGGAATTATGATTTCATGGAGTAGAATGATGATCTCCTCTTCAATTATTGAAAGCTTGACTCTATTGTTGCTCTAAAGCTTGAAGGAAGATTGAAAATGCTCAATTGATCTTGAATACTTGAATGCCTAGATACTTGATAATGTTTTTTGTTAGATTGTGTGTTATATCAAATGAGAGGGGAAATCCCTCTTATATAATTGCTAGTAGGATTAATTGACTAATTTTTTGACTTCAGCTGACACAAGGGGGATTTTCCCACTTCAAATTTGAGCTAGGTCTGAGGGGGGGAATCAAGATAGGTCCCAAGGCACCACACCCTAGTCTTTCCCTATTTTGGGGCAGGATCAAGGTGGTCCTTTAGTGCATTACTGAATTGCAAGGTGTTTTTGGTGTGCATGAGCATATTCAGGTCTCTGATTAGGCTGAGGGGTGCAAACACTAAGGCAAAGACCCAAATGCAGTAAAAAATTGATAGGGGTACAATTTTATGATGTTACATTTAGCCCGCACTTTAGCGAGTTATGAGCTTACGCACATACTGTTGGTAAAGTACAAGGAATTCAGATTGAAAGACTTTCACCATGTCAAGGAGACAAGATTCACCAATCCCCAAATGGACTTCCGGATCTTATGAATTCAATAATAAGGTAAAAGGGAATATCATGAGAGAGAGAAAGAGAACCATGACTTCAACTAGTAAGTTTCTCTTACTATGAGTCATGAAAAGATTACTAGAAATTATACAACAAAGATAAAGTTTGCTAAGTTAAACTTTCAAAAGAGAGAACCATGAGCAGAGTGTATGCCCCCATGTTAAAGTGATTGTGTATGCCTTATCAGGAGCAATTTCTTTAAGGTAGGATACACCCAAAGAAGAAAAGCATGTTATCACAATAATTTATCCCCCAAGAGAGGATACATAAAAGGATAATGAACACAAAGCACAAAACATGAGGTGATTTTACCTAACTTTTGAGTCAGTATGATTTTTATGATAGCACATGTATATCATGTATATGTATATGTGCATAGAATCATCCTCATCCCCCAAAGAAAGGAAACCACCATGGAAGAAGGGAACACATGTGTCTCTTGAATCAACATGGGAGAGATCAAAATAAATCTCCATGCCTTGCATCATCCTCAAGTAGACAACACTAGGGATAACAAATGGAAGAGAGAGAGAGAGAGAGAGAGAGAGAGAGAGAGAGAGAGAGAGAGAGAGAGAGAATCTACAGTGCTAATGAAGGTAATCGAGCATGTCATCCCCCTGATCTTGCTGATCATTATTTCAGGAAGGTGGAGAACATGCAAGAGGAGCCACATCAAGTAAAATAGATGGAGCTATCGCAAGTTCCAAACAAGGACCATGCTCTAATGATGAGTCACTTTGTTCATTACTAGGAGCTAGGATTAATGTTTTTGAAAATTTTGCAAATAAGTGATTGTAAACATCAACATATTCATATTCATCATCAAAAATGTTAGGATCAACATTTTCATCATTAACAACATTCTCACCTATTTCTTTATTAAGATTAATAATAATAGGAGCTCTAATAGGAATATAACTTGAACCATCATTTGTCTTAAGTATTTTGCATCCTAGAGAATTAGGTTGAACATCTTGTTTAGGAGAAAATGGAATCATGTCAACTGTTGGTGTTTTAGGAGAAGAAATTGTTTGGGAAGCAACTTCATGAGCTCTAGCATGACGTCTCCATCAACGTTCTCTCACACAACGGTTTCATCTAGTTTTGGCTAAAGGTTGAGAAGATTTAGGTTCATTAGGTATAGGATTCGTCTCTTCTTTTAGGGAAGGATGAATGGTTTGAGGTCTTTTTGGACAATAGGAGAGGTTGTTCGCTTCTCTCTATAAGATGAAGGAGGAGGAACCACCCAATATAAAGGAGGAATGGGAGGTGTAGGAAAGAGACTGGGTCCATCATGAGGAGGAGGGATAGGTCTAGCCTTAGGAGGAATAGATTGATGTTTAGGAGGAAGATTTTTTCTACATTTGGGAGGAAGAGTAGAATCCTCCATAGGAGAAAGGATGTTCTTCTCTTTAGGAGAAGGAATAGGTGCCTGTTTAGGAAGAAGATTATTTCATTTCTTAGGAGGAAGAATAATATTATCTTCAAGAAGGGGTATATGATCATGAATAGTAGAAGTGATTTCTTTCATGGAAGAGATCCAAGGATGTCCCAACTTCACATGAAATTGATTGAATGTAGGAATGATAGAAAATTGAACATCTAAGCATTTAGTGCCAACATCAATAGGAAGTGCTATAGAACCAATAGCAGGACAAGATAAGCCATCATAAAATTTAACTATCACATCAATATCATTATATATCACTTGATGCAATCAAAAAGTATAAATAAATTCTTCAGTTATCACATTAACCATGCAAGCATAATCAATATAACTCCCCTAGTGGGATACCTTTGATTTTCACACTTATGTATAATGGGCCATCGAGTGCCTTAATTGTCTCACTAGGATCAAATGTTATGCATAAACCCTTAGGAGGTTCTTGTTAATCAACAAGGTTCACCATGTTATTAGTTTCAAGGCCAACATCATTGGGAGAGAAAGTAAGATGATCAGTGTCAATCGCATTAGTGGAATGGGAGGGTAAAGTATCAGTGAAAATTTGAAGGTTCTGATTAGTAGGATCTACAGATTTCTTTCCTTTAGCAATCACACCTACTACAGATATAGTATTGTTATCAATCAATTCTTTAATCTTACTTTTCAATGAAAAACACTTTCCAGTATCATGACCAGAATGACGATGATATTGACAAAAAGATTTAGCATCAAAGTAAGGTGAAGTTGTCTTAGATGGATCAATTGGTTTGATTTGAGGATGTTTTAACACATTCCTTTGTATTAACTGAGACATAATACTATGCAAAGATCCATTCAATGGAGTAAACCCTTTTTCTTTTTTAAAGAATTTAGACAAAGGATGCACACCTGTAGTGGCTTCTACTTGAGTGTTGTTGTTGATGTCATTGAATTTGATGAATTCTTTGTTTGGTTTGAATTTCACAAATGGTTGTTGAGCACTATCACCCTTATTACTCAAAGCCATGGAAGGAGATGATTATTCCAATTGACTCACAGTCAGTTGATAATTGTGAAGTACTACGCACAACTATGAACAAGAAGTGAATTTAGTTAAGAGAAGTTTATCCCTGATATATTTTTGTAAATTAGCAATGAAAATATTTTGAATATCTTGATCAGGCATAGGAAAATAAATCTTAGAATAAAAATTCTTATATCTACCAATAAAATCAGACACGTTTTTTTAACTCCTTGTTTACAATGCATCAAATAAGTCAAAGTAACTTTTGGGCAAATGTTATTGTGAAATTTTTTAATGAAAGCATTAACCAGTTTTTGAAAATAACCAATAGAATAATGAGGCAAAGAAGAATATGATTGCAAAGCTCTATCCCTTAATGTTCTAGTAAATAATTTTGCTAACAACCTTTGATCATGAGAAAAGTCACTACACAAAGTTTGGAATGTTTTAACATGAGTTAAGGGATAAGCTTTTCCATTATAAATTTCCAATTGAGGGACTTCTACATGTTTAGGAGGGATGACTCTAACAATGTCATTGGATAATGGGCTCACTACATCAAACATGGGCACATTATGCTTGAATTGATTCATAGAAGCTATTTGTTGTTGTAAGGAAGATATTGTTTGGGATACACTATTGATTGTAGCTTCGATAGAAGGATTGAAATTAAACATGTTGGATTGAGAGGGTGGAGTGATATTGTTGAATGAAGGAAGAGATTGACAATAAGGAGCTGGGACACTATGATAAGTAGGTAATGGAGAAGATTGGGTAACACATGAAAGACTCATAAGAGGAATAAATGAATTATGATTGAAGGAGTTTCCCCCTTGACTAACATTTCTAGGTGCTGAATGTGATTGGGTAACAACTAGAACACTCATGGTAGGAGAAATGGAAGAAGAGGTATTTCCCCCATGACAAAATTTTGTAGGTATAACATTTTGTGTAGAGGTAGCCATGATATTTGATGTGAAGATAGGAACACTAGTCATAAGAGTTATCAAAGGAATGGTATGATATGCTTGACTAGGAGGTTGTGTGTAACCTAGGTTTTCAACACAACTCTACATAGGAATGATATTAGAATCTACAATATAAGCAATACCATGCAAGATATCAACACCATGTTTATCACTTTGAATCATTCTTTTTAATCCTTCAATCAATGAGAGAGATTCACTTTTCAGGTATTCTTGACTCATCCTTTCTTGAAGATTGTCAAATTGATTGTCCATCTTCACCAATTGATCAATGGATACTCTAGTTAGTGATTCCTCCTCATTATGAGAATTATCAAGAGGATATATGGGAATTGAAGAGCAAGAAATGAGAAATGTAGGGGATGATGGTTAGTGTTCAAATAAAACATTCAAACATATAATAAACCACTTATACCTTTCTATCTTGCCTTCTCCTTCAGATTAGACCTTCAGTGAAGTGAAGAATGTACCCCTTCCTCACTTGAGTGGATTGGTCCTTGATGGGGATGTGGATTGCTCTCCTTTGCTCAAGAAGATTACGTTTGGATTGGATTTGGATGATGAGTATGAATGAGATGAATTCGATTAGATGAGAGGATATTTGGGTATTATGAGGGTATGATGGCAAGAAGATAGAAGAGAAATGGGCAGCATGAGAACTCTATAGAGGAAGTGGATCATTTTTGTGAGGAAATGATCCTCCAATTTATAGATTGGAGGAGGCCAATGAAAGGCCAAGATTGATTTGCTTATGGAGGGTTGAGATTGATTTGAAATAGAAGGAATGGATCAAGGGTGCCTTGGGAAAATAAATAGGAATATAAAATTCCTTGAGAAGAGAGGGGAAAGAAAATTTGAATTTCAAAATGAGGAATTAAAAATTCTAAAATAAAGGATGCATGGACGGATTCAAAGAAATTTGAATTTCTTTGAGAGGCTCAATGTTAATGTGACATGAGTAGGAATTTAAAATTGGAGAAATAATGATAGGCACGATTATGAGAGATTCTAGAAGGATTAATTAGGTTAAGTGGGATTAGGAAAAAGTGATTTGTAGAAATCACATAAATAGGTTAATTAATTAAAATTAATTAACTGGGCGGGTTTAGAGAAAATAATTATTGGAGGAGACTTCAAAAGAATATGAGAATAATTAATTTATTTGATAAATTAATTAATAGTGACATGATTAATTAAATTGGATTTAATTAACACTGAGAGGAATAAGGATAACATAATTAAATTAATTAATTATGTTGACAAACTTAAATTAATTAAAATTAATTGTAGGTGTCTACAGGAATATCTGTAGGATTAAAAGAAGCACCAATATCCTTATTGAAAAACCTAGCCAAATTAGGCTCCATTTCCTCAGTATTTAAACCTTGGGCAACCTTAATTCTACAACTTCTCCTAATGAGGATACTATAGGTAGGACTAATAGTAATAAAACTCATACACTAGGGAAAATAAATTTAAAGAATAATGCAATCTCCTAGGAATTTCAAATTTAGAATTAGGGCTTTGTTAAAATAACCTCTTAAATTGAATTTGAAATTATCCCCTAGAAGATAGAAATTTGAATTTAAAATTAGGGCTGAAAATGACCTCTTAATTTTAAAATTTTGAAAGAAGGAAAAATCAAAATTAAAATTAGGGTTGTTCAAATCTAACCTCTTAATTGAAATTTTGAAATGTTGAAATATTGAACAAATCAATTTAATCTTAAAAATTAGGGTATATGTATTTAACTACTTAATTTTAAAATTTAAATTGAAAATGGAAATGTTGAAATTCATATTTATTTTTGTTAGACACTTCAGATAATCGAAATACAACTAAGAGGGGAGGTGGGGGGGGTGAATCTTTTGTCATAGATTACAAGAAGCATTAGAATTTTAAACTTTAATACCAAAACCCAAAACATTAATGCTAGAATAACAATTAATCAATTAAGCATAAACAATAATCACATAATAAAAGTCATTCACACAACACCAAGATTCGTACATGGAAAACCCAGTAAAGGAAAAAATAACGGTGGGAAGCCTACCCACAATCAAATAATACTTCTGTAGTAAGTATGTGAATTACAATTGAGGGGCCTTTATTTGTAGGAAGGCTAAGAGCCTAGATCATATTGCTCATCACAAAAGGAGTCTCACTGACTACATATAAATCCAGACTATAATTTGAAGAAGTGTTGAACTACAAAAGATAACATCTCCTATGCTTGAGTATAGTTCTGGTTAAGCTCAATATCGGAGGATTAAATCCTCTTAAATAAACCCAATTTGATTTCCAATGATCGACCAACTCCTCTACCTGAATGATATTACATTAGTCTCACATTATAGTCCTTGACCATGACCTCTTATATAACCATGATATATATTCTACAATGAGATCTTACATCTATATATACAAACCCTCGACTATAAACAATCAAGTTGGCCACTAGAGAATAAACTGATTACATAATTACAAACCATGTTGGCCTAAGGCCAAACAAATAATATCAACACATAAGACATCCCAAAAATACATCAATAGGTCCTATCCACACGTTACATTAAAGTCGGTCCAAAACCTAGATCAACCGGGACCAAGTATAGGTCCACATGCTTCAGCAATGATCACTAACCACCAAGTCTCAAACATGATCACCAACAGCATCCTGAAACTCCATCAGAAGATGCACCAACACCACTTATGAAATTCATCAAATATTTCCATCAAAAGCTCTACCGGTGAAACCCTTGCTGAAACCAGAAACCAATCTTCTAAGTAAGCAGGATAGTATCCAATCTCTAGACCAAAACCAATTGATCAAATATGAGTATGAGTATCATGAACAAGCCAATTCCATCACCAGATTATATTGAAGCCTATCAGATCATGTCGGATCCAAGTTAACTAGAAACCACTTAACCTACCAGGACTAGAAGGGTGCCGGTAAAGAATCCAAACAGCTAGTGTTGGCATCAATGACAAAATATCAATGCAACACATAATCAATTCCACCAAATGATCAACAATCTCCCCCTTTGGCATTGATGGATACACTAGATGTGAAAAACATCTAAGTACTAAGAAATGCCAAACAAGTCTCCCCTAATGGAAGACAACCAACAATCTCCCACATACATATGTAGCAATGGATTTTGAAACAAAGACTAAACTCCCCCTATGAATGATATCTTTGTAAAGCTCTGAATGGTACATATCTTTCTCCTTCTATCAATATCTCTCCCCTTTTCTTTTTCTTTTTCACTTTCTTTTTCTTTTTCTTTTTTAAATCAATATCTCTCCCCCTTTGACATCAATGCCAGAAATCTGATAGAAATATCAAAGAAAAAACATAAACCTTTGAATCTTAAAGCTGACTACTCCCCCTGAGCAGTATCATACCACATCAGTGCCAGAATGAATAGTATATTTGATAGTACATATCAGACTGATGCCAAACCACATCAATCAAGTCTCTACCAGAGGGGCATAACCCCCAATCTGTCTCTTAGGTACTCAAATTATTCCTTGGATAAAGGTGTAGTCAAAATGTCTCCAATCTTCTCTTTAGTGTTCACATAAACCAGTCTAACTTCATTTTCTTCCACCTTCTCCTTCAAAAAGTTGTACTTGATAGATATGTACTTTGTTTTAGAATGAAATACTGAATTCTTTGGTATATCAATAGCAGCAGAGTTATCACAGTGAATAACTACCGGTCCATCACAATCCAATTTTATATCCTTCAACATTTGCTTCATCCATAAAACTTGTGTGTAGTTAGTAGCAACAACAACATACTCGGCTTCAACATTAGATAGAGAAGTACATGACTCTTTCTTGTTGATCCATGAAGCCAACTTCTTTCCAAGAAAGAAACCTCCACCATAAGTACTTTTCTGGTCATCAACATCTCCAACCCAATCAACATCTTTATATGCGCATAAAGTAAAGTTATCATCCTTAGGGTACCACAAGCCATATTTTGATGTACCTTACAAGTATCTAAAAATCCCTTTCACCGCCATTTCATGATTTTCTCTAGGATCACTCTGAAATATTGAAACAAAACAAACAACATTCATAATGTCAAGCCTTGTCTAAGTCAAATAAGGAAAACCTCCAATAATAGATCTGTATCTTGTAGGATTTATTGGTGCAGAAACATCTTTTCTTGTCAATTTCTCACTTGTAACCATAGGAGTACTTATTGGTTTAGACTCTTCCATACCAAATTTCTTCAACAATTCCTTAGCATATTTTGTTTGATAGATAAAAATGCCTTTGTTATTCTAAGTAATCTACAAACCTAAGAAAGATTACATCTCACCAATCATAGACATCTCAAATTCTTTCTCCATATTCTTAGAAAATTCTATGCATAACTTGTCTTCACCTCCAAAGATAATGTCATCAACAAATACTTCAACAACCATTATATCATCATCCATGATTTTATAATATAAATTATTGTTAGCACTTCCCTCAAGCTTCAAAAGATATTTATCCAACCTTGCATACCAAGCTCTAGGTGCTTGTTTCAATCCATATTAAGTTTTCCTTAACCTACAAACCATATCTGTATCATCTAATAGTGAAAAACCATTAGGTTTCTCAATATAAAATTCCTCATCAAGATCTCCATTCAAAAATGCACATTTAACATCCATCCGATAAACCTTATAGTTTTTATAAGCAACATAGGCAAGAAATAATCTTACAGCTTCAATCCTAGCTACAGGTGCAAAATTCTCTCCACAATTAATTCCTTCCTTCTGAGAATATCCTTTACAAACCAATCTAGCCTTATTCCTTATAACTTGACCATCTTCATTCAATTTACTTCTAAAAACCCATTTAATTCCAATAACATTTTTATTTTTAGGCCAAGGAACCAAAGTCCATGTGTTATTTTTCTCAATTGATCTAACTCTTCTTCCATAGCTTTCAACCAGTGTGCATCTTTATATGCCTCAATTACTGATACCGATTCAACTTGTGAAATTAAACATACCTCATTATTTGGCAGTCTTCTTCATGTCATCACTCCATTGCTCTTATCCCCAATGATTTGATCTTCAGAATGATTCAATTTCACATACCTAGGAGTCTTTTGACTTTCTGTTCCTCTTCCCTGTTCTTCAGTTACTGTAGAATTCTCTGATGTTGTTGGAGTAACTGGTTCAAATCTCTATTCCATTAAAGGTGCTACCAGTTCAGATATAATCATTTCTACTGCCGATTCCTTCTCATAAATTCTAATTTGACTTCTGTTTAGCTCATCTACTTTGACATTAGCACTCTCCACAATTCTCTACAATATCTTGTTATAACATCTATATGCTTTTCTTTCACTAGATAACCAAGAAATATGCCTTCATCACATCTAGGATCAAATTTCTCAATAGTATCATCTCTCCTGATATAACATTTGCTACCAAAATTTTTGAAATACATAACTGTAGGTGTATTGCCAAACCATAATTTATAAGGTGTCTTACCGGTTTCTCCTTTGATGTGTACTATGTTGAATGTATAAATTGTTGTACTCATTGCCTCTCTCCAATAGTTATGAGGTAGATTAGATTCCATCATCATTGTTCTGGCATCATCCAAGATAGTTTTATTTTTCCTTTCCACAATTCCATTCCGCTGAGGTGTCTAGGGAGCAGAAAATTGTCTTCTTATACCATGCTTGTCACAAAAGTTATTAAACTCACCGGATGTGAATTCTTCACCATGATTTGATCTCAAACATTTATATAGGAGTTGAGAAAATACAACACCACAGGATCCCAAATGATCTCTGCAAGCTGAAAAACCTGTTACAAGGAGAAGTAAGGAAGCAAATCACAGAAGGAACAAAAATAGGAAAAATATGCTCCAAAAGATGAGAGCTCAATAATCTCCAAAATGTATTGTCAATAATAATCCTTCTTCATACAATGAAAAGAAAGAACTCAACCTTTAATAGGTCAAGAAACCCTAAAAGGGAAAACCTAGGTTTGCACATAATAATTAATTATATGCACCTAAAGCTAGCTTAAGTATAAAAGAGATAAAGGGAACTTAAATAATTAAACAAATATTGTTTAATTAATCAAGTAAATACCCAAATACTCTAACACCCCCCTTAAGCTAGACTTAGGGAGAAGCTAAAACCTAGAACAACTACTGAAAGCAATAAAGATGGGTCCCGACAACAAGGCCTAATCAGGTACCCAAATACAATGAAATCTCTATGAACTGGAGAAATAGAGAAAACCATGTGGGAACAAAACTCTACTCCAAAAAGAAATGGAAAAGAATACCACTGAAGAATGAAGAACCTGCTAACTCTATCAAAAAATAACTGCTAATTTGAAGAGCCTCCACTGAAATAGAACAAGACCAAGTAGAGAAGACTATAATCTGTATGTGTGCCCTCAAATGACACTACTCGAATCAGAAGGCAAACAAGGCAAACAACTGAAATTGAAGATACACATGGCATGAGACACCAAAGCCTAAAGAGCTGATCAATCAAACCATGGAAGCATTAGAACCAACAGGATAAACCTCCCCATAATGTTGAAGAGGGACAGGTACACTGAAAAGAACGACCAACAAGAACTGCATGACGAAGAACCAGAAACATCAAAGGTGCAAAGAAACGTACATGGTGTCGTGGAAGGAACACTCACTTGACACACATCATGAGGTAAATGTCATGGAAGGAACACTCACTGGACAAAGGAAGATGGCAAACAACAGGCAAACATCAACCCCCTCATGGCACTTGATCCATAGTGCATGTACAACAAGACTCACAATGTGCAAGATCCCAAGTAAACAATGCATGATGGCACTTTATCTCAGTGCATTTACATAAATATAAGATACAATGATAAGAAGACTAGAAATAGAAACGTGAACCAAAATAGAGACATCCTACTCAGAGAAGAGATCCCAGGACCTGAAACAACCACGATATCCACCAGAGTGCTGAAAAGAAAAAAATTGATTAAAATATGCATGGATCAAAATCTGAAAATAAAACTCAGATGGCTCGAAAGTACACAACACACCCTTTCCAAAAATATAAAATTTTTGAAAAAGAGAGTTCAGATGCTCATTCTATGGCTCCCGGAGTGCAAAAACTAGACCTCACTTTGACTGGAAAAAAATACAGTCAAGCAAAAAAATTGGAAAAAATTACCAATACCATGAGGTCAGGCTCGGAACTAGCTTTCCAACGCCTATTTGTTTTTGAAAAAATGACTCTATATGCCCAAGATAGAGCCAAAAAACCAAACCCCCTCCTGAAAGAGGCAAAAAGGAGTGTCTGGTGGCGGGGCAGTGCTCCGGTGGCCAATGGGTGGTGCTCCGGTGGCGGCCTGGCGGTGGTCTGGAGGCTAGAAGGAGCTCCGATGGCAGCTACAGGGAGGTGAGCATGGGCACCAGGGGCCGCAAGGGCGGTAGGGCTAGCAGCCGCAGCAGTGGCAGGGGGCTCGACGGCGGTTGGCAGTGCAGGGCTGTCGGAGGAGGACGGGCTAGCGAGGGCCGGTGGTGCTGGAAGGGCTGTTGGGCGGCCGCTGGGGAATGGAAAGGAGGGGATCACTAGGATGGCGGGAAGGGGCCCGCCCTGACAGGTGTCGTGGGTCATACTAACATCGGCGGGGTCCCACGGTACCCTGCATACTGTGGGAGCCCCAAAAACAATTTTTTTTTTTTAATGCCATTTTCCTTTTGAATTTTTTAGAGATTTTTTTGATAAAAAAAAAAAATCAAAATCCGGCCTACATGCCATAAAAAAGGCAAAATATTTTTTTTTTTGAAATTTTTTTTCTCAAACTATGTGCCAGGTCCATTTAGGCCCAAAGTGCTCAAAAAAAAATTTCAAACCCTAAGTACATAAAAAAATTCCTGAAACCCCAGATCTACTTCCAAAGCAAAAATTCTCAAAACAAGAACAGGTAGCTGCAGATCTGAAGCTCTGATACCATATAGGAGTTGAGAAAATACAACACCACAGGAGCCCAAATGATCTCTACAAGCTAAAAAACTTGTTACAAGGAGAAGCAAGGAAGCAAATCACAGAAGGAACAAAAACACAGGGAAAATATGCTCCAAAAGATGAGAGCTCAATGATCTCCAAAATGTATTGTCAATAATAATCCTTCTTCATACAATGAAAAGAAAGAACTCAACCTTTAATAGGTCAAGAAACCCTAGAAGGGAAAACCTAGGATTACACATAATAATTAATTAAAATGATTAATTATATGCACCTAAAGTTAGCTTAAGTGTAAAAGAGATAAATGGAACTTAAATAATTAAACAAATATTGTTTAATTAATCAAGTAAATACCCGAATACTCTAACAATTTAATCTTCAATCCTATCTTAGTTTCCACTTTAGCCTTAAATATTTTAAACTTTTCAAATGCTTCAGATTTTTCTCTCAAAAAAATAACCCACGTCATTCTAGAATAATCATCAATGATTAGCATGAAATATCTATCACCATGAAAACTTTTTTAACTCTAGCAAGGCCACACAAATCAGTATGAATAAGATCAAGAACATCATTTGATTTATCTTGTATACTCCAAAAAGAGGTTCTGACCTATTTACCCATTTGACATTCTTTACATACCGAATTATAGGGCTTCATAATCTTAGGTATATCCCTAACAACCTTAGTTGAACTAATTTTCACGATGCAATCAAAATTCACACGACACAACATTTTATACCATATCCAACTCTCATCGATCTATGTAATCAAACATGTCTTCTCACTAGAGTTTGAATGAAATATATTACCTTTTGCCTGTGTGCCAGTTGCAATCTCCAAGCTAGATCTGTTAATGATTTTGCATTTTCCATGTTTGAACTTTAATTGAATTCCCTTGTCTACCAATTGTCCTACACTGAAAAGATTGTGCCTTAAACCTTCAACATAACAAACATTGTCAGTATTGTTCTTACCATCCAATGATAATTCCTTTTCCTTTGATCATACATGCCTTGTCATCTCCAAATATAACTAGACCACCATCAAATTCTTGCAAAGATAGGAAATTCCCTTTATCTCCAGTCATATGATGTGAACAACCACTGTCAATTACCCATTCATCCTTGTCTTCAATTTTAGTGGCAAGTGTCTTCTCCTTAGGTACATTCTCTTCTAGTGACGGATCATCTTCCTTGATAGCTAGGAACACCCATTCCCTCCCATTAGCAGAGTCTTCTGCTGGTTCATCATCTAAATCAGTAATACCTTCCTCATCCACTATTTAGCATGATTTGTCTCTTTTTTTCTTGAATTTATACTTGTTCTGATATCCAGGGTTAGGGTTAAATGATCTTTTAATTCTTTCTTCAAATCTTGAATTCCTTTCAGGACATCTAGATGCAAAATAACCAATCTTATTACATGAAAAACATTTAAAAGGTGCTTTTCCTTCATACTTACTTCCTATCGGTCCTTTAGGTACTCGTCTAGAAAATAGTGCTTCAAGTTTCTCAAACTCATCATCTTCTCTCTTCATATCTTCTAACTCCTTTGCATATAAAACTTTCTAGTCTAGCTTATCGGTTGTAGATGTAAATGCATGAAAAGAAGGTTCAGTCTTCACAGCTCCACGAGGTCTAAATTCCTCAAGCTCAAAAGAAGATATTTTTCAAACCAAAGTATCTTTGTTGACAGGTGTGTTTTCCATTGTTCTTAAACTCATTAATAGTAGTAGCCTTCATTTTATAAGTCAGTGGTAGGGCTCTCAAGACTTTAGAAACAATTTCATCTTCGCTCAGAGTTCCACCACAACATTGAATTCCCATAACAATCTCATTTACCCTTTCCATGAATGCAGTAATCCTTTCATCTTCTTCCATCTTCAGGTTTTCATATCTCACCTGGTAACCATTAAGTTTAGCAATCTTCACTATAGGGTCACTTTCATTAAGAGTCTCCAACTTATCCCATATAGCCTTTCTAGATGATTTGTTGGTTAATCCCATTATTTGTTGGTCAGAAAGTGCACAAAAGAGGGCTTCTCTTTCTCTACATTCATTCTCAAGCTCCTTGTCTAGGTTTGTTAGAAGAGGATTGCCAAATCCCAGATTATAGGGTATGACACCATTCTGTGTGATCTCCCAAATATCCTTGCTAGGACATCTCAGATAAGTCTCCATCTAAATCTTCCATACTATGTAATTTGTTCCATCAAGCCTCAGAATATCCCTTCAAAAGATAGCTCCAGAAGAACTGGATGAACTTGAGTTGTTAGTCGCCATAGGATCTTCCTCAAGCGGTTAAGCTTTTTGCAGAGAGGACCAAACCTCTGATACCAATTGATAGATAGTTCAGATAACTGGAAGACAACTAAGAGGAAGGGGGTGAATCAATTATCATAGATTACAACAACCATTAACAATTTAAACTTTAATACCAGAACCCAAAACATTAATACCGGAATAGAGGTTAATCAATTAAGCATAAATAGTAATCACAGAAAAAAAGCCATCCACACAACACCAAGATTTATACATGAAAAACCCGATAAAGGGAAAAACCACAGTGAGAAGCTTACCCATAGTCAGATAATACTTCTGCAGTAAGTATATGAATTACAATTGAGGGGCCGCACTTGCAGGAAGGCCAACAACCTAGAGCGCACTGCTCATCACACAAGGAGTCTTATTGACTACATATAAATCTAGACTACAATCGAGAGAAGTGTTGAACTACAAAAGATAGCATCTCCTATGCCTTAGTATAGTCCTGGTTAAGCCCAATACTGGAGGACTAAATTCTTTGACATAAACACAATTTGATCTCCAATAATTAACCAACTCCTCTGCCTAAATGATATTACATTATTCGCACATTAAAATCCTTGACCATGACCTCTTACATAACCATGATACATATTCTACAATGAGATATTACATCTATATATACAAACCCTCGACCATAAACAATTAGGTCAGCCACCAAACAATAAACTGATTACATAATTACATACCATGTCAGCATAAGGCCAAACAAATAATATCAACATATAAGACATCCTAGAAATACATCAATAGGTCTTATCCACAGGTTACATTAAAGTCGATCCAAAACCTAGATCAACTAGGACCAAGTATAGGTCCACACGCTTCAACAATGATCTCCAACCACCAAGTCTCGAACATGATCATCAACAACATATTGAAACTCCATCATAAGTTGCAGCAACACCACTTATGCAATTCATCAAATATCTCCATCAAAAGCTCTATCGGTGAAACCCTCACCGGAACCAGAAACCAATCTTCTAAGTAAGCAGGATAGTATCCAATCTCCAGACCAAAACCAACTGATCAAATATGAGTATGAGTATCATGAACAAGCCAATTCTATCACCAGATTATACCGGATCCAAGTTAACCAGCAACCACTTAACCTGCCAGGACCAGAAGGGTGCCAGTAAAGCATCCAAACAACTAGTGTTGGCATCAATGCAACACATAATCAATCCCACCAAATGGTCAATATTTTTTGAACTTAGGGTGACCTAAAATCAATAAAATTTTACAAAACTCTTGAATTGTGTAGTAAATACAATCAAAACGGGCTCCCGAAATTTGAGCAAAAAAAGTCAAGACCAAGTTGGTAACAACGCGGTCCGAACACACAGTCCAACCAACTTTGTACCGAATTTTTGGGGAAGCAAGATATTGTGATTTTAATGCGAATTCCAGAAGGATATGGGATTTGGAGATGTCTAGATATGTGAAAATAAGCCTTGAAGGTCAAAATTGGACACACTTAAGATGTTTGATAAAATGATTATTTGAAAGAACAACAAAAAGGGCACACTTAAGTGCCAACTTTTATGATGTTTATAAGAGAAAAAAGATGCTTTAGATTTAATTGAGCCAATTAAATGCTTAAAGGAAAATTTAAAATTACACAATATTAATTTAATTTTAAAAATTAGGGTTTGTTGCATAAACCGCTTAATTTTAAAATTATAAATTTGAAAATTTGAATGTTGCAAGGAGGGAAAATGAATTTTGAAATTGAAGCAAAGATCCAAATTAATTCAAGATCTACACAATCCACAAGGTCAATTTTAAAATATATAAAATTAGGGTTTTGTGATTTAACCACTTAATTTTAATTTTTTTGAAAATTGAAAGTGTAAATGAAAATTTGAATTGCAAAATTCAAGAGTTCTTAGATTTGAAACAATCAATCCAATTTAGACAAATGACAAGCTCAATTTTGAATCTAAAAATTAGGGTTTTTGTGAATTTAACCTCTAAATTTTAAAAAACTGCAAGGAAATTAAACTTGTAAATGAAAATTTGAATTTTAAATTGCATACATGTAAGGAGTCAGGTTCACCAAAATGTAATGTGGAAAATTGGGAGCTTAGAAAATTCTCCACTTGGAAGGGAAAATTCACTAAGCTCAATTTTCACTTGGGAAAACTTTACATTCAAAAGAGGGGTTGAATCTACTAGATTCAATCCTAAATAATGCAAGGACTGAATACTAAGTAGATTAGTTGAAATTTGGATGTGTTTGACCCTCTTTTGTAAGTTGATTAATTGAATTAAGGCAAAGTGTTGAAAATGAAGACAAAGTATGCGAAAACAATAAGCTACAGATTCAGGATTTAGTCGTGCACCTCGATTTGAGAAGTATGAGATATATCGAAGTTGCTCTGTGAAATTGGGCAAAAATTGCATGGACCATGGGTTCAGACAAGGACGTCCTCCAATCAGTCCTCTGAACTTTCCGCACATCGAAAGGGTTTCTCTATCTTTGTGAATAAATCCTAATTTCAGAAGTACAACTGCGCACCTATTTCCTATACACAAAAAGAAAGGGAAATGTATTGCGAATAGAGGTTTGCCTTCAAGTCAAACCCTATTTTTGGAGTTAACCAAGTGGTTGAAATAATATAATGGAAATGATTGAAAGTAGAAATCCTCCTCTTTGAAGGGATGTTGAATTTCTTGAAAATGAATTGCTTATACCTCCTTGTGAAGTTTTGCTTGACTCCACATGGAATTATGATTTCATGGAGTAGAATGATGATCTCCTCTTCAATGCTTAAAATATTGACTCTATTGCTACTCCAAAGCTTGAAGGAAGATTGAAAATGCTCAATTACTCTTGAATGCTTGAATGCTTGATCTCTTGAATGCCCAGATGCTTTATAATAATTTCCGTTAGATTGTGCGTTATGTCAAATGAGAGGGGAAATCCCTCTTATATACTTGCCAATAGGATTTATTGACTAATTTTCTAACTTGAGCCGACATAGGGGGATTTTCCTGCTTCAAATTTGAGTTAGTTCGGAGGGGGGGAATCAAGATAGGCCCCAATTAAGGGGTCCCGGGGTGCCATGCTCTGATTTTGCCCTATTTTGGGGCAAGATCAAGGTGGCCCTTGAGTGCATTACTGAATTGAAAGGTGTTTTGGGTGTGCATGAGCATATTTAGGTCTTTGATTAGGCCAAGGGGTGCAAACATTAAGGCAAAGACCCAAATGTAATAAAAAATTGTGAGGGACACAATTTTAGGATGTTACATTTTATATTCCTTTTCTCTTTCCAATGTAATTGGGGAACACTTCCCATGTACCTTGAGGGATGTGGAGAAAATAAAGGCCTTTATGGAATACCTCTTGGATCCCACACCCTATCCTCTCAATCCTCTCCCACTTTCTTTCAATCCTAGCTCTCCATTTAAAATCAATCTTGGCCCTTCATTTTGGCCTTCTCCAATCTATAAATTGGAGTCTACTTCTCACAATTAATCCATATTTCATGTAATCTTATGTTATCCACATGAGATTTTAATCCATCAATCATACCATCATAATGCCCATTTGTTGTCTCACACAATCCATGTCATACATATCCCTCATTCGAATCCAATCCATACCTTGTTGTGTAGTGGAGAGAAATCCATAATCCACCATCAAAGGAGAAAATCAAGTGGACATCAAGGGCACATTCCACTTCAATCTCAATCGAAGGAGGAGGAAGGTATAAAAGGTTGTTCGGTATTTTGATTGTTTTGTTGACATCTTATGTTTTGTTTATGCATCTAGCCTTCTTAACATTCCCATCTTCACATTGTTGTCTTCTTTTCTATGCTACTTGAATGATTTTCACGATTTCCATCCATTAAAATGTGATGTTGATGGGACATTATTTTCATATGATTTTTTTTAAGTTATGAACTATTCATGCTATCATGGATGCTTCCCCTATTCCATAATCAATGCCACAATTTTCACCATAGATCTTTATTTTAGGTTCTCCCTTCTCTGAATATACTTTGAGAGCAAGTTTTTCATTGATAATTTCTTCCATTAAACTATTCACTCTCTAATTCTGTAAAGCGGAAAATCACAATCGAACCCTAGTTGCACTCCCCTCTTCCAACTCCGAGGAGAGAGAAGGGAGGTTCGCTAGGGTTGATGGTTTTCACTTAAGGGGAGAGACTTTACATTCAAAAGAGGGGTTGAAACCCACAAGATCCAATCCCACACAATGCAAGATTGGATGCTAAATGCGTTTCAAGGGTTAAGAAAGCAAGGCTACCCTCTTTTGTAAAGAATGTTGATAGAAGAATTAAGCTAGGAATGCATAGAAAATGACAAAGATTCGCTTTATAAACTGAGATAGGGATATAGGATGAAGCTACGGACCTGGAATTAGCAGTAAAATGTCGATACGGTGTTGTCCTGCAAATTTGAGCAAAAGTTGTCAGGACGATGGCGCCCGGCGCCACGGTCCTCCGAAAAATCCACGAAACGAAGGGGGATCTGTTCGTCTCTGCACAAGGATTCCAGATCTTCAATTTCAGCCGCGTACCTGCAACCTACACACAGAAAAGCGAAGACGATTGGGGGGTTAGGGATTAGGGGTTTGCCTTTAGGTCAAACCCCAGTTTTGGAATTAACCAAGAAATGAGCAAGTGCTGTAAATGTAAATGTATGTAATGCAAAACAAGTACTAATACCTTGTTCTAAGGATGTTTGTATCCTTATGTGCGAAGGTATAGATGTTGTATGTTGTTGTATGTAGTATGTAGCATGTGATCTCCTCTTCAATGGTTGAATCCTTGTCTTGAATGCAACACTTAGCCTTGAATGGAGACTTGGAAAGAATGCTTGAATGCTTGAATGCTTGAATGCTTGAATATCATTTTTACATATGTTCGTTCTCCCCTCAAAA
Organism: Cryptomeria japonica; assembly: GCF_030272615.1. Lineage (NCBI taxonomy): Eukaryota > Viridiplantae > Streptophyta > Pinopsida > Cupressales > Cupressaceae > Cryptomeria > Cryptomeria japonica. Next base: position 531,528,595 of record NC_081405.1, on the reverse strand, counting down.
TGAGAGAGAAAATGTAGTTTATATACTTGTCAATTAGGGCTGATAGACTGATTTTCCCGACCTTAGGCCGACCAGGGAATGTAATTTTCCAATTTGCAAACAAAAAGACCCGATACCCCATAGGAAACCGGGCCCAAAATAGGACCCAGGGACCAGGGCGCTGGGCGCCATGGTCCTAGGGGACTAGGGCGCTGGGCACCCTGGTCCTGAGGGACTAGGGTGCTGGGCGCTCTGGTCCCACCTCCCGGGGCAGTAGGGTGCAAGGAGGTTCAGGCCAGGGTGCTTGAAAAATGCAGTTTTTGTTGTCGTGAGCAAGTTTTGGGGTCTCCATTCAGGTTGCGTGTTGCGTCGCCATCGTGAAGACCGAAATGTAGTCGAAATTGCAAGTGTCGCAATTTTAGGACGCTACATTTAGCCCCCACTTTAGCGGGAGTATGTATACTCATACTTCTGGTAAAGTACAAGGAAACAACATTGAAAGACTTTCACCACGTCACGGAGGCAAGATACACCAAGCCCCCAGTGGACTAAGGATCTTACGACTTTGATTGACAAAGTAAAAGGGAAGATCATGAGGGAGAACCATGACTGTCAGTAGTAAGGTCCCCTCACTATGAGTCATGCAAAAGAAATACCAAAAATTTTCAAGGCAAAGCTAAGTTCGCCAAGAAATTTTCAAGTATCTTGAAAGGATAGACAAGGTGTATGCCCCCCTACGTTAAAGCAATCGCACACGCCTCAACGGGGGTGATTGTTTTAACGTAGTGATACACATAAGAAATGAGAAAGGAAAGGAGCACGTTATCACAAAGATTTAGCCCCCAAGTGTGAGATAAACCCAAGGATAATAGACACAAAACACAAAGCACAAGGTGACTTCGCTTTCCTCGGGGTCAGTATGTTGTATGATAAGTCATGTATATATATCATATGTATGTATGCATAATTGTTCTTCATTCCCTAATCAAGGAAGGTTACCTAGAAGAAGGGAACACATGTGTCTTTTGAGTCAACATGAAAGAGACCAAAAGAGCTCTCAATGCTTTGCATCGTCCTCAAGTAGACAACACTAAGGACAACAAATAGAAGAATGAGAATAACATATAGAAGAAGTAACAAAAGAGAGGGGGAGAGAATCTGCTATGCTAATGTAACTAGTCTAGCACGTCATCTACCCCCCGATCTTGCTGATCAATGTTTCGGGAAGGTAGGGAACACGCTAGAGGAGGAACATCCAACACAGCAGATGGAGCTATCACAAGATCCAAACAAGGGCTATGTTCATGTTCCAGGCCACGTTGTTCTTGTCTAGGAGCTAGGATAAGTGCTTTAGAAAATTCATTAGATAAATGGTTATCAACATCAACAAGTTCATAGTCACTATCAGAAGCAAGAGGAGTAACATTTTCATCATGAATAACATTTTCATCCATATCATCATCAAGATTTATAAAAATAGGATCTTTAACTCGCACAGGATCAAGACCATCATGCATCTTATGTTTAGGAGATTTAGGCTCAATTTCTGGCTGAGGAGAAAATGGAATAATGCTTGTTGAAGGTGTTTTTGGAGATTGTAAAGTTTGAGAAGTAGCTGCTTGAGCTCTAAGATGACGTTTTCGTCGACGTTCACGTGCAGAACGATTTCGTCTAGTCTTAGTAGGAAGTGGAGAAGATTGAGGAGGAGGAATGTTCTCATCCTTATCACTTGGGTGTTTAGGTTGTGGTCTCTTAGGCTGGATAATAGGAGAAGAAGAAGGTCTCTTCTCTCTATAAAAGGAAGGAGGATGAACTGCTCCATATAAAGGAGGAATTTGTGGTTTAGGAAGAAGACCAAGTCCATCATGACGAGGAGGTATAGGTCTACTTTTAGAAGGTTTATTAGGCATAGACATAGTCACATCCATAGGAATGGGTTGGGAATCTTCTTGAGGAAAGACATTAGTTTTATCTTTCAAAGTAAGAACTTCCTTCTCAAGAATGATAGGAATATCAAGTTTAGGTGTTCTAGGTTCACTTAGAGATAGGATCATATCTATTTTCCACTTTTGATAAGATTTGAAAAGATGATCACTTCGCGGAGGAAGAGATTGGAATTGTTTAGGCCAAAAATAATCAATAGGAACGCTAGAAGTTCTTTCAGCTGGTTTAAAGAGACTATGATTGACAGTAACAACTTCACCATTATGGGGAAATTTCAAACACTTGTGAATAGGAGAAGCAATAGCTTTCATGGAAGATAGCCAAGGATAGCCAAGCTTCACACGAAATTGTTCGGATGAAGGAATAATAGCAAAGTTCACATCAAGGGATTTGTTATGGACCTCAATAGGCAATGTAATAGAACCAATTGCAGGAGAAGAAAATGCATCAAATAATTTCACAATCACATCTGTTTTGTCATAGATCACTTGATTCAATTGCAAAGTAAAAAGAAATTCTTCAGTAATAACATTAACCATGCACGAAGGATCAATAAGCACTCCACGGCAAGGTGTATTCTTGACTTTTGCAACTATGTATAAAGGACCATCAGGTGCTCTAATGGTTTCACTAGAATGAAATGTGATGGAAGGTTCTTTAGGGATTTCTTGCTGCTCTACAAAGTTAATCACATTCGGAGTCATAGACACAAGACCATCAGATGAGAGAGAGGAATCATTAGCCTCAATCGCATTAGAGGTATGAGAAGGTAATGGATCAGTAAAAATCTGAAGATTTTGGTTAGGAGGAGCTACAGATGTGTTGCCTTTATCATTCACTCCAGAAACAGAGATAGTATTATTATCAATCAAATCTTGAATTTTACCCTTTAAAGAAAAACATTTTTCAGTATCATGCCCAGGCTGACGATGAAAGTGACAAAAAGCTTTGTTATCAAAATAAGGTGAAGTAATCTTTGCAGGATCAATTTGCCTTATAGGAGGAAGAGTAAGCACATTTTGTTCCAATAACTTATTCATAATACTATGCAATGATTCGTTCAAAGGAGTATACTTTCTTTCTTTCTTGAAAAATTTAGAAATAGGAGGCACACCTGATGCTGCATTCACATTGTTGTTGATGATGTTTTCATTGAATTTGATGGAATCTCTGTTCGGTTTAAACTTCCCAAGTTGTTGACTGCTATCACCCTTATCTCTCGGAGCCATAGGATGTGATTGTTCCATTTGACTCACAGTCAGTTGATAATTGTGAAGAGTGGCACACAACTGTTGGAAAGAAGTAAACTCAGAAAACAGAAGTTTGTCTCGAATATCTTTTTGCAAATTAGAAATAAAGATTCTTTGAATATCATTGTCAGGCACTGGAAAAGAAATTTGAGCATACAAATGCTTATATCTACCAATGAAATTAGTCACTTTTTCTTTAACACCTTGTTTACAATGCATTAAATCAATCAAAGTAACTTTAGGACTTATATTGTTTTGAAATTGTTGAATGAAGGCATTTGCAAGTTGTTCAAAAGAAGTAATAGAATAAGAAGGCAACGAGCAATACCATTGTAGGGCTTTGTCTCTTAATGTTCTAGTAAACAGTTTTGCAAGCAACCTTTGGTCATAAGCAAAATCAGTACAAATTGTTTGAAAAGTCTTAACATGTGTTAGAGGATCTCCTTTACCATTATAAAGCTCCAAATGCGGGATTTCAACATGTTTAGGAGGGATAGCTCGAACAATGTCCAGAGAAAGTGGGCTCGCAACATTAAATGTGGGCACACTAAACTTAGATTGATTCATAGAGGCAATTTGTTGCTGTAAAGAAGAGACAGTTTGTGCAAGATTGTTAATGGTCGCTTCAGTCAAAGAGTTCATATTAGATGTGTTAGATTGAGATGGAGGTGTGATGTTATTGAAAGAAGGTAAAGAGTAAGGTGGTGGGACTCTGTGATAATTAGTCATGGGAGATGATTGGACAAGAGGAACACTACAAGGAGGAATGGAATGGTTAAATGAATTGCCCCCTTGTGTCATGTTCATTTGTGGAGATGTAATAGGAACACTCATTGAAGGAATGTATGAAGAAGTTGGATTGAATGAAGGAATAGGGTTAATTGAAGAAGAGGGAGGATTGCCCCCATGACTAGTGACCACAGGGGGAATGTCTTGTATAGAAGTAGCCATTATGTTTGATGTAAAGGTAGGTATGCTAGCAATAGAAGTTGTCAAAGGAATAGAATGATTGACTTGTGTAGGAGGTTGTGTATAACCCAAAGATTCAGCACAACTCTTCATAGGCATCACGTTCGAATCCACGATGTGTGCAATACCATGCAAAATATCAATTCCATTCTTATCACTTTGAAGCATATGTTTTAGACCCTCAATTAAAGGAAGAGCTTGACTATCGGGATACTCATGAGACATCCATTGGTGAAAATCATCAAATTGGTTATCCAATTTCGAAAGTTGTTCAACAGAAACCTCATGGAGAGCTTCTTCATCATTAGGAGGATTAGAGGAATTACCCATGTCCTCGTTAAAAAGACTACTCAAATTAGGTTCCATCTCCTCCGTAGTTAAACCTCAGAAAGACTTAATTCTACGGCTTCGTCTAACGGGAATAGTGTAAGTAGGGCTTATTGTTGTAAAACTCATGCACTAGAAAGGAAGAGGAAATTTTGAATTTAGAGGTAGCAATTTTCAGTAAAACCAGCCAATCTTCCAGATTTAAGCTGTTAAATGCAATCACGACAGTCTCCCAAAATTTCGAAAAAAATGTCCGGGACCGTGGCGTTCGGAGTGCAACACGGTCCTTGCAACTTTTTTCAAAATTTGCAGGGATGAAAGGTATGATGATTTTAAAGCTAATATGAAAAAATTGAGTGATTTTACAATCTGTAGATAGGCCAAATTAAAGTTGCAATCTCAAAATTGAACCCTACCAAGATTGTCGAAAAATGCAAAAATTTGAATTTTGAAAAAGAGAGGGAAACTGAAATTTTGAATTTTATGATTTTAGAGGGAATGCCAAAAGCAATGAAAGTTTTGAAATTTAAAAATTGACTCAATTTCACGCAAAATTCAATTTTGAAAGCGGAAATCCAAGTTGTTGTAATTAAGCACTTAATTTCAAAAGTCACAAATTGCAAGAATTTGAATAAAGCACTGAAATTTCAAGTGAATGCAAACACACTTTTCAGATTTAGGACAGTAAGAACACAATTTTGACACAAAATTTCAATTTCAACAATTTTTGAATGATTAGGAGCCTTAATCCAAGCAATCACAAGACCAACTTTGACTGTAATTTTGAAAGTGTTATAATTGATAAAATCAGCCAAAATTTTGGATTTTAGCAGGAAAATACAGTAAGATCTTGCTCCCGAAATTTTGGAAAAAATGTCGAGGACGATGGCGCTCGGAGTGCACACGGTCCTCGCAACTTTTTTCCAAATTTTCAGGGATGAAAAATATTGTGATTTTATTGCGGAATCCAAAGTTACAGCTGATTTGGAGATGTTTTGATCAGTGAAATTGTCGGACAAAGGTTGAATCAAGAGGGTTTCAAAAATTAGGGTTTTGACACTTAACCACTTAATTTTCAAAATTAAAGCACAGATATGAATTGATAATTTGTAATAGAAGGGCAGATCTGAAATAAACATTAACAATTAAGCATTTCACAAGTTCAATTACCAAAAAGAAATTTTAGGGTTTTTATGCAATCACCTCTAAAATTTGCAAAAGATCAAACATGGAAATGTAATCAAGGAATCAATTTTCAGATCTAATCATGAATAATCAGAAAGGATGTTCACGTCGGGTTCACCAAAATGTAAAGCGGAAAATCGCAATCAAACCCTAGTTGCACTCCCCTCTTCCAACTCCGAGGAGAGAGAAGGGAGGTTCGCTAGGGTTGATGGTTTTCACTTAAGGGGAGAGACTTTACATTCAAAAGAGGGGTTGAAACCCACAAGATCCAATCCCACACAATGCAAGATTGGATGCTAAATGCGTTTCAAGGGTTAAGAAAGCAAGGCTACCCTCTTTTGTAAAGAATGTTGATAGAAGAATTAAGCTAGGAATGCATAGAAAATGACAAAGATTCGCTTTATAAACTGAGATAGGGATATAGGATGAAGCTACGGACCTGGAATTAGCAGTAAAATGTCGATACGGCGTTGTCCTGCAAATTTGAGAAAAATTTGTCGGGACGATGGCGCCCGGCGCCACGGTCCTCCGAAAAATCTGCGAAACGAAGGGGGATCTGTTCGTCTCTGCACAAGGATTCCAGATCTTCAATTTCAGTCGCGTACCTGCAACCTACACACAGAAAAGCGAAGACGATTGGGGGGTTAGGGATTAGGGGTTTGCCTTTAGGTCAAACCTCGGTTTTGGAATTAACCAAGAAATGAGCAAGTGCTGTAAATGTAAATGTATGTAATGCAAAACAAGTACTAATACCTTGTTCTAAGGATGTTTGTATCCTTATGTGTGAAGGTATAGATGTTGTATGTTGTTGTATGTAGTATGTAGCATGTGATCTCCTCTTCAATGGTTGAATCCTTGTCTTGAATGCAACACTGAGCCTTGAATGGAGACTTGGAAAGAATGCTTGAATGCTTGAATGCTTGAATATCGTTTTTACATATGTTCGTTCTCCCCTCAAAATGAGAGAGAAAATGTAGTTTATGTACTTGTCAATTAGGGCTGATAGACTGATTTTCCCGACCTTAGGCTGACCAGGGAATGTAATTTTCCAATTTGCAAACAAAAAGACCTAATACCCCATAGGAAATCGGGCCCAAAATAGGACCCAGGGACCAGGGCGCTGGGCGCTCTGGTCCCACCTCCCGGGGCAGCAGGGTGCAAGGAGGTTCAGGCCAGGGTGCTTGAAAAATGCAGTTTTTGTTGTCATGAGCAAGTTTCAAGGTCTCCATTCAGGTTGCGTGTTGCGTCGCCATCGTGAAGACCGAAATGTAGTCGAAATTGCAAGTGTCACAATTTTAGGACGCTACAAATTCAAAGATGCCAATACATTAGGATCAATAGCTATCGCTTATTCCACTAACTTAGACCCATCTCCAACTCTAAACTATTTATGCATACCTTCCTCCACACTGTCTCTCTTGTGTTGAGGCTTTAGTGTACTTTCCACTATATTTGATTCTAGCGTATCAACATCCATTATATTAGTTTTCGTCTTAATTCCTATAAGTGTTGCTTTATCTTTCCCTTTTTTTTCTTGCTTTATATTTAAAGAATATTGAAGCTCACTAATAAAATCAAAAGGATATTCAAAGAGCTCGTCATCCACAATTTCATGATGGATGTCAGCAAGTGTACAACCTTTTCAACAAATTATTATGTCAACAACAACAAAAAAAAATCATTTATAACAATTACATATTTCATATCCACAATTGGATCCATTTTCATTTCAATTCACATGTATTTATCAGTTGGTTAAGTAATGGATAAAATTATAATAAGAATTTCAAAAGTCTGGTTATAATATTGCTATGGAATGATTTGTATATTCATCCTAGTGCATCCATAAGTAAATGAAAAAAGAAACTAAGTCAAATTTACACATGAAGTAGTTAATTTGAAAATTCGAGAAATTAAGAGTCAGTGAAGGTGTTTCTTTTCCTTGACAATTGCCCCGAGGAGTTGTTTATTTTCCTTGCTATTCCAATTAGGGTTACCGAGGCACAATTTATTAGATCTTTTGGTTTGAGATAAGTGTAAATTATCAACATTAATTACCTGTAAAAGATGACATGGCTTCACATGGAACTGCAATTGCATTATGTAAGATTGTGAATCTCCATTGTGGCGACAAAGTCTACCATTTGTGGGGCCACATTTAAAGAATAAAAAAAATATTACATTGGAGCTCGATGTGAGCTTGATGAGTTGATTTTATGCCAAAACTAAAAGGTAACTGATCCAATTCTCCAATCATAGCTATTTTTGTAGTTAAAGGTAAAATGCAGGTTTGAACATAACATGTGGTAGGTGGATGAAAGGGTCTTATCCTTTCAAACAAAATGTTGGTGATCTTCCTAGACAAACAACATACTCAAGATTTGGGCACACATTTTAGAAATAGATCTTGAAGAGAGATCTTTTGAGATTTGTTTCAATTTTTAGGATATGGAGGCTATAAAGCAGTGATACCTTCATTATGTTTGTGTACAGAAAATGCCAAACTCCAGTGGTGTTAAGAGTTTGTGTGTATGCACGAATAATATTAGAGAAACCCCAGAGGAGAAAATTGTCTACCTATTCAACAAAGCAAATGAGGAGGAGAAGATGTATGTGATAAATATTTTAGGGATAAATTTCTAGGCTAACAAGCATGTACATGATGAAAATGTTTATGAGAACCCATTCTCCTCCATCGTCTAGATTTTGGGATATACCATTAATGCCTATGGTATTGTGTATCACATAGTGAATGGGGATAATGTTGAAGGTGTCAAGTCTACGTTGGAGACTCTTGAGATTGCGCCACAATAAAAGATCATGCTTGGTTTTTTTGATCTTAAAGTAGAAGGTAGAAAGACCAAAATGACTAAGTTATTCAAAGTTGGTAGGCCATAAATACAACTTGGATGAGTTTGAGGCCTTCATGAGGGGTAATGGCAATCTGTTCCCTGAAGAGATTGTAGAAAGGTTTAAAGTGATTAGAAAGGGGATTGGTTATATGTATGACTGATCCCCACTATGCCCCCCCTCTTATTATCTATGTACTTATTTTATGTTTTATGATATATGAGAGCTAGCCCCTTATGTCAGTACTTATGAAAAAAAAAACCTTATAGTTTTCTAATATGTTGTGATAGTTTCTTTTACTCTATTTGAGGTCTTCATACTCACTTGAATGTGTTTTTTTCTAGTGTTTTTCTATTGGTATTGTTAGATATTGTAAATTGTAATCAGTCTTCAATAGCTCTTGGTTACAGATCAGATGATGTTTATTCATATATTCTTCATCCTAGTTTACTGATTGTTTCGATAGATGGAATAGTGTTTTCCATGGTCAACATTACTAAGTTAAAATATATGAATGAGAATAATAGTTCAATGGAGGCAATAAGTATTTTTCTAAATACCTATAGATAAGTACATTTCCTTGGTCCTCTTTAATTGTAAATCTTGATAATGACTTGAAGTTGCAGATTTCTATGAGGTTTCCTTCCACTTTGCTACTTTGCCACTTCTCGCCTTCTAAATGAACACTATTTGGCTTGAAATGAATATTATCTAAATTTAAATACGCATTTAGAGCATCCAACTTGTCCTTTGTGGTGCCAATTCGTAGTTATGCTAAAATTGATCTCACTTTTTGTCCCTGCTTTTGAGTGAAATAAACTTAGCAAAATGAAGCTCGTCAGTGAATTCCTAAGTTTTGAAAAAGTTCAACTCATCTTGCCAACTTGACGATGCATACGTGGATGCACACATCAAAAGAAATGACCATCGACAAAATCTTGTATTTTAAGTAAATCTTTTGAAATACCTTAATGACCAAGTGAGAAGGTTGCAAGTGTCTTGGTTATAGAAAGGGAAGCCCACATGGATGTACACATGTGCATAGTAGATGATAAAGATGATTCTCAAAATGTCAGTGATGCTTCTCACACGTCCCAATGACTCAACGATGGAGGAGGTTGTCTGACCATGACAAACACATAGGATCCATGTCACCAAATAATGAAAACAAAAGAATGATGTTGGGGGATCATTGTAAGAGATTTTTGACTCCCACGATCCACCGATGATGACACATGGAATACTTGTGTCCAACCCCTATTGATATTTGTTGAATAAAAAATACCTCTTAATATTCGTATTTGGGATAATAATTTATAAATCCCCTACATCCTTAATATATTTGCATTATATTTCTTTGGATTTTTTGTGATATTAAACTCCCCCAATATGAATACACTTGATATAATATTGCCTAGCGAGTGAAGCACCTGTGAACTGAGAAAACACCACAAATAAGACCCCATTTTCTCCTAGGATACTTTTCATATCGCCTTCTTGGGCACTAGTTGTTATAGCCACATGCCTCCCAAAAAGGCATAAAGATGTGAACTCCCATGAATTTATAGATAAGTGCATGCTCTAAGAGATACAAAATATCATTATCAACAACCTCTAGGTTGATCACCACTTCTGGTCGATCCTTCTTTCCAAAATCCATTGGGATTTGAACACAACCCTTGGGATAGGTTCTTCTAACTTTCTCATTCTATTTTTAAAAATTCAGTCACAATTCTTCATTTTTCATTTTTAACTCCTCCACCCCTCCCCTCTCTCTCTCTCTCTTTTCTATTGCATTTCTAGAGATAAAAATATTATTTATAAATATAGTTTTCAACATAGTAACTCATTATATAAAATACACTCTTTCATGTACAATTTGAAGTTTTTGTCCTTAAGGTTTTGGAAATGTAAGACAACTTAGTTTTATACAATTCTTAGATGCACAATCTTCTCTATGTAGATTCTAAAATATACAGATTTTCTCCAACCTCTTTAGTATCTTTCCCGAAAATAGGAAGTTTGATTACAAATCATATTGTTGTTGAAAGGCATTTTCTTTTGATTTAGCTATGTTTTTGGCACATTCTTCTCCAGCTTCCTTTGTCTTGCTCCTCTATTCTAATGTATAATCTTTAGTTCCTATAATAATTCAATCTTTAAATTATTTTTCATAGCTTCACACTATATAAAAATTAATCTTCCTCTACCATTATTTATCAGCATCTCAATATTAAGAACTTTTTTTTTACTAAAATCTCTATTCTCACACTAATTTTTTTATCCTCACTTTCTATTTTTACGATTTATTACGTCCAAGGCATCTCTTACTATGGAATGCACCAAGCTAAATTTGGGCATCAACAATGCAAACTGTTTGAGAGAAAGTGCAAGACGATGCAAACTGTTTGAGAGAAGGTGCAAGACGATGAAAACCATCTACACCATTGGATTTTTCACTAGAGTGGTAGGACGTACACCAATAAAGATGCCTAGTTCCACAGAAAAGATAAGAGAGAGGATGTCCAAATGATGACTCATATCGTTCCTGTATTTTGCACGGGCTCTCTTTTGTCTTCCACGTCGTCGATTTCGAGGGTTACACTTTTCAAGTTGTGGGGGAGAATAATGAGAATATTAATGGAAGTGTAGCGTACACAGTATCACCATACTCGCTAACCCAATTACTTCCACCATTGTCAACCACTATCACGTATTGAAGGACATAAAAGAGTACATGCTTTTTGTGGAGGATAAAGATTACATCCACAGACGGATATCTACCGACATCCAGTCCAAGTTTGCTATTGGAAATAAAACAACCTTAAGACTGCAAGAATCTTGAATGATATCTAAAAATGAAATCGGATGCCATGAAATGGGATATATTGAAGTAGAAATTGCAAGGATTTTTGTTTTGGTTCAACACATTTTGATAAAACTTCTTTATGGTAAGTTTTCTCAAAAAATCCCTTGCAAATTTGGACAATTTTTCTTCATTGACATCTTCGACACCGGGGCACAATTTGTTTAGAAACCTGAGGTAGGACTTTTTACCATGATTTCAATGAGATTAATATTTTTATAATATTGCGACACTTGCAGGGAGATTGGTCTACGTCTGCCTCATTTAAAAGAAAAACTATTATGATAGAGTTTCATAAAAGTTTCCTGCAAACTTTGACCATTTTTACTTAATTAACAGAACGGTTTATGCCTTTCTGAGGGCTTGTCCAGTCCCTAAATTTATTTTCCATAGATTTGAAGTGTAAACGATGCTTCAACATGACCACAGTTTTCAGTCATTCCTGGACCGTTGTTGTAGAAGCGTGATTGATTACTCTTTTTTGGTTCACATTGTTATTACTTATGAGTTGTTACTATTGATGTGGTTCATTTATTTGCAAGCAATTGCTTGTCTTGGAGCTAAACTGTGAAATATGCCAAGTGTCATGCCCTCTTAATTTCAATCATTGGACAATCTTTGTTATACAAGCTAATAGAATGTGACTATGAGACAAACATAACTGTTTTCATCATATTCAAAAAAAGCATGTACAACATATAAACTATGAAAAAAAATTGTATTTCTAACCACTTGGCTATGCTCTCAAACAACATACATCACTAAATCCAAACAATCCTAACAAGGTGTTGATGTGTGTTTTATGCACATAACATTTCAGAATAAAACACCAAAGGTAATCTACCCTCTCTTGAACAAAATCACCTCATATGCTAAGAATGAGATCAACTAAAATGATTCAGAGGTTTCTACATGTCAGGTCTTGACAAGTAGGTAACTCAATGGTTGATGTGAATTTTTGTGTTCACTTGGGGACTTACACAAATGCTTGGATTATCTTCTTTGATTATGAAGATGCAAAATAGGTGTGCTGACAACTTAAGATTTATCAATATGGCTCTGGATTTACTTCTTACTAAAAAAATGGGCAAAAGGAATAGGGTTCAGGGAATTTATTCTAGGCCTAGGAATGTAGGAAATGATGAACAAATTGAGTGGAATAAAACCAAGCAAGGTCTCACAAACAAGTATTGACACAAGCTTAGTGCAATCATCTAAGGTATACTTAAAGATTTTCATACTATTACCATCAAAAGTTGACACCATCCAAGTTGATGCTTGTCAAGGGATGAGTAAATAGTTGAAGTTAAGCTTACTTAAATTTCCAATTGACCACACAACGCGCACTTACCATCGGCAAGAGGCTAGTGGTATGGACTAAGGAATCCACACAAAATATGTTCAACAAATCTTTCACTCAATCTAACATACATGAAAAATAAATTCTAAACTAAAATTCTAATCTAACTTGGAGAAATTGAGAACCATGAATGCAAATACAACAATTGAAGAGCAAAATCACCAACAATTGAACAATGATTATGATTCAAATAGTTGTAGCATATACCAACTATTCTACAAAAACTCTCTTACAAATGAGAGACAAGGAGGTATATATAGAGTCACATACAAAATGGATGGCCAAGATCATGCCAACAAAACCCTAGAATTGCCCTAATTAGGGTTTACATAAAAAATGGAGCCACCAACATATGGCCCAATGAAAAGATACCTAATCATCAAATAGGGAATCTTCTAGAAGATTCCTCCCTGCATCTCTCCCTCTCCTAGCATACCCCAAGAATCTAGCCAATATTGAATCTAACTCCTCCATGGAAATGCTAGGCAAGGTATCCTATTGTAAATCAATCACTTCCAGTGAATCTGAGCAAGCATGCAAAGTGTTCTCCCAATTTGGCATAAGCTTCCGTGAACTATGAACATGAATCAACAAAGAGACCAAGTCATGCATCTGACTCTTTTTCATAGAGTCCAACTGGCAAAAATACATAAAATTCATCTTGCCTCTTAATTAGGATAAGTCTAAACCACTAGCATCACTAACATCAACACCCAATAATTCCTCAATCGAGGCAAGGATCTTCATCTAAATGTCCTGAATCAATCACTCCATCTCCATACAATTCGACTGGGTGTTCTCATAAGTTGATTTCTTCATGACTAACGAACAATATCAGCCATGGAAATCATATTTGTCTCCACTGTGCACAATTTTCTCACTGACCAGGGTGGAATGAGGAATTTTCTTCAAAGCCCAGAGGCATGGAATAGTCTTCTCTTGAATAGGCCGGAATTCTTCCCAAACACCCTCTAAATACTAGATTCTAAACATGATCCTGGTTGTCCTATCATATGCATGGACAAACTGAATAAGGAAATCACAGGCCTACTCTCTTGCACTGTCAATCCACTTTTCCACCTCCGAGAGTGTATCTCTCACTACCTCATAGTGTGAATTCATTCCATGGTCAACTGCAATAGGGGAAATAAGGGTGGTATTTTCACGCCTTATCCCTACAATATACTCTTTAAGTTTGATATTCTCTTCTTTGTACCTTTCCTCCTCTACAATTTATCTATCTAACCTTGCATTGATCGCCTTGATGTTATCACCAACCTCCTGAAACTCTTTCTCTCTAGATGTACGACCAAGGGCAACAGAAGTGATCTGGAAATCTATAGGAGTAGTGATGTTTGCCATTACGCCTACAATAGGAATAGCAATCTGTGCAATCCACATTCCCATCTCATCTCTAGCTATGTGCGACAAACTCTTAGCTCTCTTGGGTTCCTTCTCCTTGGCACTCCTAGTTAGGCAGTCATCAATGTAGTCAATAAGCTGTACCTCTATCATTTTCTTACTTTTCTCCATACTTCTCATCAGCCAATCAAGAATAGCGGCCATCTCCATGCCATCATCGAGACACATTTCTCGATCAAGTCCTCTAAATACTGAGATAACATCATCATCATCATCAGGATTATTCCTAATCAATCATATATCTCATTTCCCAAACTAACTTTCAAAAGGACAGTAGAGGATCCTGGCTGATTCATTCTCATTTGGAGGTGCAAATGTCGTTGTGGCATGTAACTCCTAAATATTTTCTAGTACTATCACTGTGTTGGAACAATGTTGGGCTTCCTTGTTCCACTCTATTACTTCAATCACTTTAATTGATGAGACATTGAGAGGTGGTGAAGGAGTGATAGGTGGAGGAATGATAGTCTTTTGTTTCTTCTTCACCTCCTCAATCTTCTTCCCTCTGGCCTTGACTTCTCCCAGCGTGTTCTTCCTTCTCTTGGGAGATTGACTCTCTTCATCTGCATGAATCTTGACATCACTAATAGTCCTCTGATCATCCTCATAATTATAATCTTTCGACTTTGTCCTTTCATAAGTGAAGGGAACACCCATATCAACTAACTTATTCATCTATACATCTATCCATGCATGGGAGAAACTCAAGACCTCTCTCATCAACACACTCGAGTCAATATCTTCTGACTCTAACATATTAGGCAATAAGATTGTCTTCTTCATTTCACTCTCATACTGTGGATGCATAAGATCTCTATCATCTAACACTTGATCGGGAATGAGGAAAAGTCCACACTTCCTCATGAAATCCACTGACATTCTGGACCACATCCTTCTCTTCACTTCTTGATCGTCCATTAGTTTGGCCCAATAATCTTCTATGTCAACTTTGTGAATGAACTTCTCTCCCTTGATCCTTCCTACTTTCTTGTCTAGATCAAATCTTTCTCTTTTCTTATATATTGCAAATCGATAGAATGCAAGCTCCTCACTCGTAGTGCTGGCGGCTGAGGCAGACTGGAACACCTCTAACGTCTTCCCAACTGAAATAGGGAATGCCATGCTTGTCATGTTCTTCTCTCTCTGAATGGCATCAAACTCTAGAAGCCGTCTCACCACTTCCAACAAGATCATTACGTCATTCTGATACCTAGGAAGTCTCTAGGGTTCAGATTGAAACCCATGAATCCTAAGGTATGTGAAAGTGGGAAACTAAATATACCACAATCCATATTTCTCTATTAACTCTATTGCCTCATTGCACAATCTTTTGTGGATTCTGCCTTGTAGCATCCATGTGATGTACATAGCGAATGTATCATTCACTCTCTTATAGTCTACAATTATATACATGCTCAGCTGGGGGTAGCACTCATGACTCCAGAATTGTCCTTGCTCATTCCCGACTTCATGTAATGCCCTGCCAGGAACCTTGAAGGAAAAACCCACAACAAGGGTGAAACAATTTTTTTTTTAAAGTATAAACATATCAAGTGCATTAATCACCACATAGCACAATAACAACACAAGCGGAACACTTACACCATAATTCCTTAAGGGTTACCAATGAAGAATTAACCAAAAGATAAATTCCACAATTATGATTTATCCAATAATCCATCATAACACAATGAATATAAGAAGCCATATGCAATAACATACACACAACTGAAAGATTGAAAGGATGCAACATAGTTCTCTTCAATAAGAATTTACACATTTCATAAAGGAAATTGATAAATAACATCCCAAACATAGGATTACATTGCTCTTCCAATACATGGCTCTCAATATACATATAAAGTTACAACTCAACCAAATACAAGGTTACATAAGATAATGATACAACGACCACATAGGTCTCCAAAAAATATCTCAAAACATGAGATAGACCATGAGTCACGAACCAAAGGAACACATGCAAAGCCAATCTCTGCATGAAGTTACAAACAAGAACATCTGATGGGAAGTGGCACTACCACTCGACCATGTAATTCCCAAAATGGAATCACCCCACCGTGCTAGGAGATAACAGAGGACCCTCAAGCAAGCAAATGCATGACATGGTCGACAGACAATACGACTTCATGACATCACAATATAACTCCACAATAATCCATATGACTCAACATCACAATACACAAGTGACACGACTTCACACACACATGTAAATCGACATCACAAAATAAAAGTGAAACGACGTCACACGCACAAGTGACTCGACATTACAAAGCACAAGTGACACGACATCACAAAACACTAGTGACTCGACATCACAAAACACAAGTGACCCTAAAGAGAGAGTGTCATCACATAGCTTACGATGGTTACCATGGTCGGCCTCCATAGGTCCCCACTCATTGTCTTGGTGACCTTTCCTGAACCTCTGGCTCCAACTAAGTCTCATGGGGACTCTACTAGCCTTTCATGAAAACAAGGTGGTCGGTTTTCCATTACAAGCCTTCTCACTACATTATGCGCCTCAATACAAGAACTCACCTATGCGTGAGGTACAATATCTTTATTAATGTTTGAGAACTACCCACCTAATCAATTAATTAGATTATCACTTATTATCTTACTTTCGAAGGGTCATCCTGCCAACCTCTTTGTGAGCAGCCCCCATTCAAAATCCACTCTCTCAAAGGACACTAAACAAACATGGTCACTCCACGAGGACCCTATGGCAAAGCAGACAACCATAACACCACTATCCAAATACAAGTGGTCAAAACAAGGACATACTGACTCTTGGTTAACCATAAGGCAAAGACACTACATGGTTAAGACAACGAAATCATCATATATCACTTGGTCAAAGGTACCAATTACACCACCATAGGATGAATGAACCACATACCAAAATTACAAATTACAAATCTTTGCAATGGAAAGCTAATTTCACTAAGTCTGCACTCAGACAATCTTTGAGAAAATCAGCATCATAAGCACTTGAAAATTAAATAAACACTCCTTTACGACATTCACATCTATTCAATTTCTAAATTAATATTCCATCAAGGATAAAATTCACATTAAACATTCAAGCGAATAAAACATGAATTCCTAATAGGCATTTTAATCCATTTCTAGAATATATCCAATTTAACCAATTTGAATCACTAATTCATGCCTTGATTTCCATAGATAAATTTATTAAACCACATAATAAAAATCACTTGAAAATAACTATTTAATTTAACATAAAAACTGCTTTAAAATATTTCATTTTATAAAATCAAATTCATAGCATATATCGATTTGTACCGGTAAGGGTATTAGGTCAAGCGGGGGTCAAGACCAACCCATAATAGTGTTACTGCCGAAGCAGCGGACACTACCTGTTAGTAGTGCTGCTACTGCTAGTAGTAGGCCTATCGATCGCTAGTGTTGCTACCAACTGGTAGCAGCCACTACTGATTGGTAGCACTACTACCAACCAGTAGTGGTACTGCCAATCGGTAGTACTATTACCTCTGGTAGAAGCCACTACCGATCAGTAGTACTGCTACTTGCGGGTAGCAGACACTACCGATCCGCGTTGTGGGACTAGCTCGCACGGGGTAAGGTAAGGTCTATGAAACAAATAAAAACATGCTTCCAAAGCATTTAAAACCGTTTAAACATGAACACGATTCATTCTCTGATCATTTCACGGGCACACACATACACAGTGCCAAATCCAAATTTCAAATGGATATTTACCAATAAGGTAAATGCTGAAATAAAATCACACAAGAACCCCCAAATCTTGGGCAATTAGATACTAGAAAGCACACAACAAACTAAATCTAATTCATTCCATTCTAAATAGAAGAGGTAAATCAAGAAGTTGATTACTAGAATAAATAACAACAACAAATAGAGAAATGATCCATTTCCTTCCTATATGCAAACATATGATATGAGTTTCACAAAATCAACAATATCAAACACTCTTTCTTCCATTCCATCATTCCACAAGATTCTACAAGAAGATTTGCATTTTCTTTCATACGCAGGAAGCAACTGAAAAAATCAAATTTAAATTTCAAAACAAGAAGAGATTATCCAACCTTGAAGCAAACTAGCAAGCAAAATGATGGAAGAATCCCAGTCCTTGCAAACCAAATCAAATTCTAGCTCCTCTTACAAAATGTTTTTCCAAATTTCTCTTCCCAATTTTCTGCTCTCCCATTCCCATGAATTTCCATAATTATATGGGAAAAATAATTTCAACCTAAACTTTCTAGGTTAAAAGTTTTCTCTACCAATCAGATTAAATTATTTAAAAAGTAAAAAGCAATTAGATTTACTCTTTTTCCATAAATAATTTTTTTCCAACAATTAAAAAGCAAAAGTGAAATGGAAAGGTAAAAGAAAAGCTTTTTATTTTTATTTTTTATTTTCCATAATACTTTCTTTCAACATAGGCATTTAAAAATTAAATGGCTAGGCAATTATTTATTTCCTTTCACAAAATATATAATG
The DNA here is from genome assembly GCF_030272615.1 of Cryptomeria japonica. Lineage (NCBI taxonomy): Eukaryota > Viridiplantae > Streptophyta > Pinopsida > Cupressales > Cupressaceae > Cryptomeria > Cryptomeria japonica. The sequence continues at coordinate 531,509,913 of NC_081405.1, read as the reverse complement.
CAACTATTCACAATAAAAATAAGCCATTTAACCCTTTAATCTAGCAATCAATAATTTAATTAAATCAATAGATTTAAGAGCATAATAATTAACTAATTACGCCAACACGAGATAGCATCATCCATTCAATTAAATAGCCATAAAATAAATGGAAACACACAAACGAGGAATGATCAAATGACGACTCACAAATGAACAAACTAAGCACTATGACTCGCATGCCAGCAAGACGGGAAAAACAACCGACTGACAACACTCACATGAGTGTAATAGGGGGTTAGGATAGGCTCTAACAACTATCTCTTCCACTCCCATCGGACATATAAGGCACACTCAGACTTGTGAAACCAGGTGGAGTCGATACCCTGTACCTACCCGGTACTTGTACCTGCAATGTCTTGTACCAAAGAACCACACGTGCATATAGACAAATATATATACAGACATGACACACACACCGATGAGGGAGAATCGTGACGTTCCCTGTCTCACCGGAGTGAGTGAAGGAAAATCATCCCCTTGCATCCCATACACATGTAAACACGCAACATATAAATAACACATCACACATATAAGGTAAAAGTGTCAGTCCATGATAATGATCCATAAAAATAACGTTAACCATAGGCACTGAGATACTGCATAAAATCATACACCACAAATCCAAATAAAGCATGAAATAATATTGCATATAATCTGAATCAATATACAATAATGTTCCACTAAACAATCAACTGAAGTCAATCAAAAACATTCAAAAAGAGTCTTAATGAGGAGGGGTACTACATCCTCCTGCCCAAGCCTAGGCTTACTCCTGGAAGCCTACAACAGATAAGAATAAAGCTCTCTCAACTTCATTGCATATTCCCATGTCGTTGAGGTCTCATCACTTGGATCCCATAGGACCCTTACCTGGTCGATGGTACGACCCCTGAGGGTCGAATCTCGATGCTGAAGAATGCACATGGGCTCCATGGAAAGTTGCCCATCCTCTACCTACAAAGCATTCCAATCAAGAACATGAGTCACATCAAGATGATAAGGTCGAAGAATAGAAACATGAAAGATATTGTGGATGTGGGATAGAATCAGCAGCAAGGCAAAACATTTGGCAATAGGTCCTATCCTCTCAAGGATCTCAAAAGGGCCTACAAAACGAGGCGACAACTTGGAACCCTTTCCATAATGGATCAGACTCTTCCATGGACACACTCTCAAGAACACACATTCGCCAACTGAAAAACTGATGATCTACTCTATGGGCATTGGCATACTTCTTCTGCCTATCCTGAGTAGCAACCAAATGCCCACGAATCTGCTCAACTTGCTGCTCCATCTCATGAAGCATATCCGAGCCTAAAACACACCCTATCCTCCAACCAATCCCAAATTAAAAGAGTACGGCAAGGATGACCATACATCACCTGGAAGGGAGACATGCCTATAGAGCTGTGATATTTGTTATTATAAGAAAACTCTCCCAGCACGACTGCTGATCCATAACATACATGCGAAGCATGTCCTCCAAAACCTGATTCACACGCTCAGTCTGACTATCAGTCTCTGGGTGATAAGCTGAACTGAAGTTCAGCTGGGTTCCCAAAGCATGTTGAAGGGAGGTCCATAATGCAAATGTAAAGATGAGATCTCTATCAGAAATGATCCGCTTGGGATCCCATGCAACCTCACCACATCTTCCAAGAAGACTCGGGCCACCACTGTTGTTGTATAAGAAGATTGAATAGGAACAAAATGAGCAACTTTGGTCAATCTATCAATAATGACCATGATGACATCATGACGCCACGAAGAAACAAGCAACCCCACAATGACATCCATGGAAATGATATCCCATTTCCAATCTGGTATTAAATTAGGTTGTAAAATCCCTGCAGGGTGTTGATGCTCCACCTTCACTCGCTGGAATTCCAAGCATTTCAACACAAAATCAGTAATGTTACGTTTCATACCAGCCCAATGATATAACTGTCTAAGATCTGCGTGCATCTTCTTAACACCAAGGTGTGTTGAATAAGGTGCACGATGGGCCTCAGTCATGATCAAAACAAAAGGACCCTCTAGAGGAGGTACATAGATCCGTCCAAGATGTCTAAGAAGACCATCTAACTCAAGAGTATATCTAGAATATCTACCCTCCAATGGTGTTCCAGACTTTGCCATGGCTCTGACATCCTAATACCAAGTGTCCTGAGGAAGAACTCCAAGAATTCTCTCACTCAAGTCCACAACAAGGGATAATGCTACAACCTCATGCCACCTACGGCTCAAAGCATCTGCCACTATATTCTCTTTCCCCTGGATATAATGAACCTCAAAATGATACTCGCAGAGGAATCCCATCCATCTTTGTTGTCAAGCATTCAAGTTCGGTTGCGTGAAAATATACTGCAAACTATGGTGATCACTATGCAGATCAAATCGATGCCCCAACAAGAAATGTCTCCATCTAACCAACGCATTCACTATAGCTACCAACTCCAAGTCATGAATTAGATAGTTCAACTCGTCATCCTTGAGTTTGCGAGACTCATAGGCAACCACTTGTCCATCCCGCATAAGCACTGCACCTATACCTTCTAAGGAGGCATCTGTGCATACCATGAAATCTCTGGATGGATCAGGAACTGCCAAAATTGGAGCACTAATAAGGAGTTCCTTTAAGGTATGAAAAGATGACTCAAACTGCTCTGACCAAACAAACTTCTTCCCTTTCCCTTGAAGAGAAGTAATCAGGTGGCCTATCCGAGAAAAGCTCTAAACAAGGCGACGGTAATATCCAGCCAAACCCAGGAAACTTTGAACCTCAAAAACATTGGTCAATGCTAGCCAATCTACAATGGCTTAGATCTTAGAAGGATCCACAGATACACCTTTTCCTGAAACTATATGATCGAGATAACTCACCTCTGACTGAAAGAAATCACACTTTGCCAAGTTTGCAAAAAGCTGATTCTCCCTCAAGCACTGCAAAACCTAACATAAGTGACCCTCATGCTCTTCCATAGATCTAGAATAAATCAATATGTCATCCAAGAACACAAGGAAAAAATGGTCAAGGTAGGTGCGATAAACCCCATTCATAAGACTCATGAAAACCGAAGGTGCATTTGTCAACCCAAATGGCACCACTGTGAATTCATAGTGACCATAACGAGTACGAAACATCGTCCTATGAATGTCTGCATCATGAATGCGCAATTGATGATACCCAGATTTCAGATCAATCTTAGAAAACACCTTGGCTCCCTTCACTTGATAAAAAATATCGTCTATCTGAGGCAATGGATATCGATTCCAAATGGTTACCTTATTCAGTTGTTGGTAATCAATGCATAACCGAAGAGAACCATCCTTCTTCTTAACGAACAGAATCGACGCACCCCAAGGAGAAACACTAGGACAAATGAAGCCCTTGGCCAACAACTCCTCAACCTACAACTTCAACTCACTCAACTCCTGAGTAGTCATCCAATATGGTGCTCTTGAAATAGGTTCTATACCAGGAACCAAGTCAATGTGAAAGTCTATGTCTCGCTTTAGAGACATACTAGGAATATCCAAAGGAAACACATCAACATACTCTCAAAGAATAGGGTGACCATCAAGAGTGATCTCTCGACTCTCTTCCTCATCCACATCCTCTAGAGCACTGCAAAAAGCTAACACCCTTGATGCATGCACCGCCTAAGTTGCATAGCAGAAATCATACGTAAGAATATCAATCGCTGAACTCCAACGATCCCCACTTTCCTACCATGGTCATCTAAACACTCCATTCTCTTCAGACGACAGTCTACACAGGCGATGTTAGATGATAACCAATCCATCCCCAACACCACTCCATAGGACCCCAAAGGAATGACTTGAAGGTCAACTAAAGTGACAAAGGGTCCTAGGTCCAACTCACAACTGGGAATGAAGGCATTCACAAACACACACACACCAGTAGCCAACTCTACTTACCCATTCGCCTGCTTAGCAGACAAAATCCCGCACGCTCCACAAAGGATGAAGAAATAAAGGAATCTAAAGCACCAGAATTTAAAAGTACAAAGATAGGAATAATATACAACACACCTGTGGTCTCAATCACAATACTCTGATGCTCATCCTAGCGGTTATTCACCGCTGCAAATACTCTATGGGATCTACCTGCATCCCCCACTGTCAGCTCTGATGCGGTTGGCCTCTGACTACCCATCTGGTGTGAACGCTGAGGGCACTAAGTGGCTTTGTGGCCAAACTAACCACAAGAGAAGCAAGCTCCTCTACCAAGTCCTCTACTCCCAGACAACCCACTGGACTGCTGAAAGCTTTCCACACTAGGGGCCTTAGATGCACCCTGAGAGGACTACCCTGGAAAAGTCTGCCTACTCTTCTGCCAATTCCTACTCTTCTGAAACTAAGAGTTGCCACCCAGTTGGCCCTGAGACTACTTCGATCTCGACGGATGTTGCTGCTACTACTGAACACCCTTAGCGGGTGCCTAAGGACCCCTAAAAGGTGCACCAGTCTGGGATTGATTTCGTCTCCCTCTAGACCCATTGAAAGGATCACTCCCGATTTGAACTCTAGACTGGCCACCATGAGCATGACTAAGGTTCCACTCCACCAACCTAGCTTTTTCCACAACTACCTCTACTGAAGCAGGCTCAAAAACTCTCACTCCTCCATTGAAGCAGTCATTGACTCCTCAAAAATTGTTGAACAAGCATAGCCTCATCATTGCCGATCTCGACATACTGTTTGAGTTCATAGAACCTGTGCTCAAATTTATCTACTGACAACCCAAACTAGCACAGAGAATAGAACTTGTCTTCTTGTGATTGCCTCCACTAGGGTGAGAGAAATTGTGCCCTGAATCTCTCCAAAAAGATCTCCCATGAAATGGTGTTAATGCTCACACCGATCCTCTCCTCCTCTAACCTCCGCTAGATGGATGTGAAACTCTCAAGATGCATGATAGCGCATCTCGCCTTGGTGTTGCTACCATATGGGTACATGGCAAAACACTGATCTAAACTGATAAACTAGGTCTCTGCCTCAAGACTGGTACCTTTACCATCAAAGAAAGGAGGATTGGACCTCATCAAGTCCCTCATGTGCCCCATGTTAGCTGGATCCTGGTCCACTAGGACCTCTCTCTTTCTAGGAGACATCTCTCTCTCTTTGGCATCTGCTGAAGCGACTCCTCTACCTGGTCATGGATGGGTTGATCCACCTTAGGTCCAGGGCCTAGTCTAGCTAGCACCGCCTGAAACATCTATTGCAGCTCTTCCCTTTCGGGAACCTGCTCTCCTTAATGATGTTCCTTATGATGAACAGACTGATCCCGATCCACACTCGCATGAGTGGGTGGTGGCGAAGGACTATAGCGCTCGGAGCCTCGACCCCATCCTCCTCCTCTGCCTCTGGTGCAGCCACCAATAAGGTCACCTCCCTTGGCCTTCCTAGCCATGACCTAACACTGCACAAGATAAAAAGGTTCAGATCATAGGCAAGGAAAGAAGTAAGGAAGTCACACCATGAAGACCTATACAAAAGGTCTAGGCGAATGGGCTCACTACAAACCTAGAGTACCCAGTGTTGAAACATGGGCTCTGATACCAAATGTAATGCCCTGCCAGGAACCCCGAAGGAAAAACCCACAAAAAGGGTGAAACAATTATTTTTTTTAAGTATAAACATATCAACTACATTAATCACCACATAGCACAATAACAACACAAGTGGAAGAATTACACCAAAATTCCTTAAGGGTTAGCAACGAAGAATTAACCAAAAGATAAATTCCACAATCATGTTTAATCCAATAATCCATCATAACACAATGAACATAAGAAGCCATATGCATTAATAGATAAACCATTGAAAGATTGAAAGGATACAACATAGTTCTCTTCAATAATAATTTACACATATCATAAAGGAAACTGATAAATAACATCCCAAACATAGGATTGCATTGCTCTTCCAATACATGGCTCTCAATATACATATAAAGTTACAACTTAACCAAATACAAGGTTACATAAGATCATGATACAACGACCACATAGGTCTCCAAAGAATAATAATCTCCAAACATGACATAGAGCATGAGTCATGAACCAAAGGAACACCTGCAAAGCCAATCCCCGCATGAAGGTACAAACAAGAACATCCGATGGGAAGTGGCACTACCACCCGACCATGTAATTCCCAAAATGGAATCACCCCACCGTGCTAGGAGATAGTAGAGGACCCTCAAGCAAGCAAAAGAATGACATGGTCGATAGACAATACGACTCCATGACATCACAATATGACTCCACAATAATCCAGATGACTCAACATCGCAATACACAAGTGACACGACTTCACACACATAAGTGAATCTACATCTCAAAATACAAGTGAAACGAGATCACACACACAAGTGACTTGACATCACAAAACACAAGTGACACGAAATCACAAAACACCAGTGACTCGACATCACAAAACACAAGTGACCCTAAAGAGAGAGTGTCATCACATAGCTTATGATGGTTACCATGGTCGGCCTCCATAGGTCCCAGCTCACTGTCCTGGTAACCTTTATTGAACCTTCAACTCTAACTAAGTCTCATGCAAACCCCACCAGCCTTTCGTGAAGACAAGGTGGTCATTTTTCCATTCCAAGCCTTCTCACTACATTATGAGCCTCAGTACAAGCACTCACCTATGTGCGAGGTATAATATCTTTATTAATGTTTGAGAACTACCCACCTAATCAATTAATTAGATTATCACTTATTATCTTACTTTCAAAGGGTCATCCTGCGAACCTGTTTGGGCGCAACCCCCCTTCGAAAGCCACTCTCTCAAAGGACACTAAACAAACATGGTCACTCCATGAGGACCCTATGGCGAAGAAGACAACCATAACACCACTATCCATATACAAGTGATCAAAACAAGGACATACCGACTCTTGGTTAACCATAAGGCAAATACACTACATGGTTAAGACAACGAAGTCCTCGTATATCACTTGGTTAAAGGTACCAATTATGCCACCACAGTTAGACTGAACCACAAACCAGAAATAACACAATACAACTCTTTGCAATGGAAAGCTAATTTCACTAAGTCCTGACTCAGACAATCTTTGAGAAAATGGACATCATAAGCACTTGCAAATTCATTGATTGAAAATTAAATAGACACTCCTTTACGACATTCACAACTATTCAATTTCCAAATCAATATTCCATCAAGGATAAAATTCACATTAAACATTCAAGCGAATAAAACATGAATTCCTAATAGGTATTTTAATCCATTTCCAGAATATATCCAATTTAACCAATTTGAATCAATAATTCATGCCTTGGTTTCTATAGATAAATTTATTAAACCACATAATAAAGATCACTTGAAAATCACTATTTAATTTAACATAAAAACCGCTTTAAAATATTTCATTTTATAAAATTAAATTCATAGCACATACTGATTTGTACCGGTAAGTGTACAAGGTCAAGTGGGGGTCAAGGCCAATCCATAGTAGTGTTGTTGCCGAAGCAGCAGACACTACCTGCTGGTAGTGCTGCTACCATTGGTAGCAGGCCTACTGACCTGTAGTGCTGCTACCAACCGGTAGAAGCCACTACCGACCAGTAGCACTGCTACCAACCAGTAGTAGTACTGTTGATCGGTAGTACTGCTACCTCTAGTAGCAGTTGCTACCGACTGATATTGTCGACTAGTAGTACTGCTACTTGCGAGTAGTAGACACTAACGACCTGCATGGTGTGACTAACCTGCCACGGGGTAAGGTAAGATCTACGAAACAAATAAACACATGCTTCCAAAGCATTTAAACATGAACACGATTCATTCTCTTATCATTTCATGGGCACACACATACACAGTGCCAAATCCAAATTTCAAATGGATATTTACTAATAAGGTAAATGGTGAAATAAAATCACATAAGAACCCCCAAATCTTGGGCAATTAGATACTAGGAAGCACACAACAAACTAAATCTAATTCATTCCATTCCAAATAGAAGAGGTAAATCAAGAAGTTGATTTCCAAAACAAATAACAACAACAAATAGAGAAATGATCCATTTCTTTCTTATATGCAAATATATGATATGAGTTTTACAAAATCAACAATATCAAATACTCTTTCTTCCATTCCATCATTCCACAAGATTCTACAAGAAGATTTGCATTTTCTTTCATACATAGGAAGCAACTAAAAAATCAAATGTAAATTTCAAAACAAGAAGAGATTATCCAACCTTGAAGCAAACTAGCAAGCAAAATGATGGAAAAATCTCAGTCCTTGCAAATCAAATCAAATCAAATTCCAGCTCCTCTTACAGAATGTTTTTCCAAATTTCTCTTCCCAATTTTTTGCTCTCCCATTCCCGTGAATTTCCAGAATTATATAGGAAAAATAATTTCAACCTAAACTTTCTAGGTTAAAATTTTTTCTCCACCAATCAGATTAAATTATTTAAAAAGTAAAAAGCAATCAGATATATGCTTTTTCCATAAATAATTCTTTTCCAACAATTAAAAAGCAAAAGTCAAATGGAAAGGTAAAAGAAAAGCTTTTTATTTTTATTTTCTATTTTCCATAATACTTTCTTTCAACATAGGCATTTAAAACTTAAATGGCTAGACAATTATTTATTTCCTTTCAGAAAATATATAATGCAACTATTTACAATAAAAATAAGCCATTTAACCATTTAATCTAGCAATTGATAATTTAATTAAATCAATAGATTTAAGAGCATAATAATTAACTAATTACACCAACACAAGATAGCATCATCCATTCAATTAAATAGCCATAAAATAAACAGAAATATAAAAATGGGGAATGATTAAATGATGACTCACAAATGACCAAACCAAGCACCGACTCCCATACTAGCTAGACGAGAAAGACAACCAATTGACAACACTCACACGAGTGTAACTAGGGGTCAAGATAAGGTCCAACAACTATCTCCTCCACTCCCATCGGACATATAAGGCACGCTCAAACCTGTGAAACTAGGTGGAATCGATACCCTGTACCTACCCGGTACTTGTACCTACAATGTCCTGCACCAAAGAACCACACATGCATATAGATAAATATATATACATACACGACACACACACACCGATGAAAGAGAATCATGACGTTCCCTGTCTCACCTAAGCGAGTGAAGGAAAATCATCCCCTCGCATCCCATACACATGCAAACACGCAACATATAAATAACACATCACACATATAAGGTAAAAGTGTCAGCCCATTATAATTTACTAATGTTCCTTTAAGACAATCCTAGATGAAATAGAACATCCATCCATCGAATATTGCACCCTATGACATTCCCATCACTCTGTTGAGTAGGAATACCAAATCATTATACTCCTCTTTGAAGTCTATGCACATGAGTGTCTTGGGAGCCTTGGAATGATGAGACCTAGGCTCAATCATCCACTCTTTGTTTATCATATGCTTGCATGCACCCATCTTCTTCGTATATCTATCTGTATATTCATCCTTGGTCACATCTTTCATGTCTGCTCTGCGTGGAACTCCGAACACCTCAGTAATAACATCCTTAGCAAGGTAGGCAATAACAACACCCTTAGGAGTTTTGATTATTCGTGTGAGAGGATCATAACATAGTGCACACTCCAGGATGAGCTCACTACACTATATGGACTGTGGAAATCCAACGGCATGAAAAATACCACTCTTCATAATGTTCGCATAGGCTGGGGAAGGAACCCGATTTCTGACTCTGAACATCAGCTGACACATCTGGTTCAGGTCTAGGAGATGCATGTTGGTATCTATGATCTCCTTCCATCAGGATGAAATATTGAGCTCTTAATAGAATCCAGTCTCCAACATCTTGTGTAGTTCTTTCCTTTCCTTAAATCTAGACTTTAACATCGCACATGTATAAAGCTTGAAGTTAGACTTAGGAAAATAAATAATGTTCTTGATAAAATTCCCGACTTTCTAGAGATTTTAGCTAATTTGAGCATAAAGTCAGGAGAATAATCCACACTCATAGTAGATTTTAACAATTAGATTCAAAATGTGACAACTTTAAGTCATGGAAACCTTCTATGAAACTCATTAATACCTCCTTATACTTGGAAATTATGCAAACTAAAGTGCAAAGGAGTATACCAGATCAACGATGACTAAGGAAAGATGTGAAAGGTTGTGTTTTCACACAAGCTATGTCTAAGGACACCTTCTGCAGTCAACAATGAAGGTCACAAATCTGAAGACAACCTGCAACTAATAAATTAACTTCAAAAAACATGTTGCTATCCTTAAAAAATATGCACAAACTCGATAAAAAAATCAGTTTTAATGATGAAAATAATCATATCCAGGAATGTAAGTGTGGCTGGTAAAAATAAAGTTCCCGAGGACAAGTCAGAAAATTAATCACTTCAGACTTACCAGCGCCTTGCAAAGTAGTGAAAATCCCTGAAAATGATAAAAAAAATAACTAAGGAATTAGCTCCAAGCAAAATCGCCAAAGTGGTTAGGTGGTTGGAAATGAAGATTTCTGAGAACAACCACCTACAATGGAGTTTTCAGACCTACAACAATGATGAAATGGTTTGAAAAATGCACTAAAAATCCACAAAACACCTCCAAATGCAAATCACCTAAGTTGGAATTGGCTGGGCAATGAAAATTAAAGTTTGAAAATTAAGTGTGCAACCAACAACGGAGGTCTAAATATGAAACAAAATCAAATCTAAAACAAATGGAAGCAAGTAGGGAGGCAAATATGGCATCAAACATGCATGGAATCCACCAAAGTAAGCTCCCAACACTTGCAAGATAAAAATCGAGCTTTCCCAGCTATGGCACCATTTTTAAAATTTTGAAAATGTCTTCAATGTAGCTCAGATCTGCAACAATGGAGGCCTGGAACATCAAGCAACAATGGAGAAAAAAATTGCCAAACTCTTAAACACCAAAAATCGCCATCTTCTACCAACAATCACCAAATTTGGAAAAAATCGCCAAACTTGAGAAAATCGAAAAATCTAGAAATAGTCTTCAATGGTAGCAAGGGAATGGATAACCAGGCTGGAAAAAATGGAAGAGAAAATAATTCTCAATCCAACACTTCACTTCAGCACTTTGCCAAAATTCGCCAACAAGAGAGAAAAATTGCCTTTCACGGAGACACCTGGCAGATTTAATAATAAAATAATGCTATAGACTCCTCTCTTATACTTACTTTTGCCTCACAATTTCACCACACAAGCAATGTGGGATAAAAGACTTGCTTATATACTTGCTTGGCAAAACTAACTTGCTTCCAGAAGGTTAAAATATTAAATGCTTATTGCAAGTTATTTGATTTTTTCTTCTTAAAATTTTAAATAATCATTAATCATCATTTAAAAACAATTAAAATGGGGCTCACTTATTAAATATTTCAATTTTAAATCAAAATTGAGCCTCCAGGGGAAAATCGACTTGGGTTGGGATTGAAAAATCCCATTAAAATAACTTAAAATGTCAAAATAATCCCCACAAGGGAAAATCGACCTCAGCTTGGATAAAAATCCATGCAAAATTTCATCAAAATGCATACAAAACAGGCCAGGGGAAAATCGATGGGGGTATGGACAAGGAATCCACACTCCAAATTCACTTCATTTGCAAAAAATACTCCCTGGTGGAATTTTGACCTCAGTTTGGATGAAAATCCGGACTTAAAACTCATTAAAATGCTCTTAGTGGAAAATCGACTTGGGTATGGACTAAGAGTCTGCACAAAAATGCGCACTAACTTGTCACAAAATAGCCTAGTGGAAAATCGACCCAGGCATGGAATCATCCTTAACTTCATTTGCACTATAGTTCACACTCCAGTTTGCACTCCTGGTGGAAAATCTATGGCAGTCTGGAGAAATCCTGACACTTAGCCAAATTTTAGCTCTTCCAAGGGAAAAACGACCCAGGCATGGACAAACAGTGGTGGAAAATCATAACCAGTATGGATTTCAGGGGAAACCCATGTGTAGTGTGGATTTTGAATGGGGGAAAAGGGTGGGTAGTCTGGAATATGAGGAGAAAAGCACTTCTAGCATGGAATTTGATCTTTTAACCCTTGGAATATGGATTTCCCTTAGGAATTTGACATTTTAAAACCACTCAAAATCACTTAGAAACTTCAAAATTATACTGGACTTAGGCAAATTTTCTAAAAAATTGAGCGAAATGCTAGAAAATTATCGGGATAAAGTGCGAAATCAACTTAAATAATACCTTAGAAGTGAGAAAACAACTCCAAAAGGCCTTGGGGTACCTTGGCACTTTAAAATCATCAATGTGCGTGTTTAAAAACACGTTAATGCTCAAAAGGTCAACACTTAGACAAAAATTCCAATGTTAGCAACTTGATCCTAACACTTCAAAACCCCTAAACGACACTAGGAATGATCAAAACTCTGAGATTCGAGCACGGGAAACGCAAAATTGCCCACTAAACAGCCAAAAACCCTAACCTAACAACGTAGAAAGCAGGAAAAGAGGTGGTCCCCGTTGGTCACAACAGAAGGCAAACAAATAAACAAAGCAGAAATTAGAGACATAACTCATTCTAATCAGGGCTCCTCAGGTTCAAAACTACTTCTCCTTTTTTCTTTCTAACCCAATATCTTACAACACAAAACAAACACAAATACATGTAAGTTTTCAAAAGACTTCCTTAGATATACAAACTATAGTGAAATATAAATATACAGAAAGTATGAACATCTAGTCTTACATAGATGATATTGATTGAAAGATTGAATTACTAAAAGATTTGAGCTTATTCCAAGTGCATGAGACCATACCCTCAATGCATTCCAGGATGTGTTTACCATCTGCCAAAATGACTGAAATATTTCCTATAAGAGGATTGAACTTGAAAGCCATCGTTTTAAAGCCATCGAAGCTTTACCTAAAGATACCTAAACAATTCATTAAACAAATGGGAACTTCACCTCAAGTAACCTAAATATTTCAAGTCCAAAAGAACAATATATAAAAAACATATGCACCAACAGTTAATTAGAACTTTCAACCTTAACTGTATTTGGGTGACAAATAACCAATGTAGCGTGACATCTATAGCCAGAATTGTACCCATAAAATCCTTTAAATTCCAATTTCTTTAGCTATACAAATGTGATTGCATATTAAGTGTAAAGCATCAGACATTTTGCATTCAGCAGCTAAGCAAAACCACACTACTTAGTCTCAAATGTACATAATTGTTTGTCTAATAAAAACCAAAAACTCAAATTCCATTTTCAAAAATTGTACCTAAGAACAAGAAAAAAATACAAACCACTATCATTGTTACAAAAATATAAGTGAAGAGGGCATCTGCAGATGACGCTAACCTTGCTATAGGAAGCTACCCTTCTCTATCACTGATAGTTTAAACATGCTTTCTCGCCATGTCTAATTTTACAAAGCAAATGATACATTGGGTATACGTGCATCTTAGATGGAGGACCGGGTGCCCCACCATATGTATGTGAATTTACAAAGTTGAAAAATTACCTAAATAATACTAAACTTTCATCAAGGTTGTAAATGTATGTAAACCTTTTATGTGTCTAAAGAATTAAATAATTGGACCACCAGACCATTAAAAAGGTTGGTTAGATGGAGGACTGGATTAGCCTTGACACCTTGTTTGTTGGATTTTAATTCTATTAAGTCTTGATATCCTGATTTTGAGAATGATTAAAATTTTGTGTTGTCATTGATTATAGTTGAAAAAGGAAGTAACATCTAGTAATCAAGATTTAGAATTGAAAGTTTAATGTCAATATGAGTTTGACATAAAAATCAAAAGTTCATATTTTGCAGATAGATTTTTTTTTTAATGAGCCAACCATGATTATAATGTCTAGTGCCAGTATTTTTTTACCTCTATCTATCTCTGCATCTATTTCTCTCCTTCCTCTCTTGCTTTAAATCTTCATCTCTACCTCTATATCAATATCTATTTGCCTCTTTATCTCTATATCTATCTCTCCATATCTTGCTCTCCATCTCACTATCTCTTTGTCTCTCTCTACCCCCACATATCTCCCTCTCTATATGTCACTTGATATATTCATCTTATCTTTATCTATTCCTCTCTCATTCTCTCCCTCTCTTTCTCTCTCCAAAATTATTTATTTATCTCTTCCATATCAATCTATATCTCTCTCTCTCTTTATCTCTCCCTCTACTTCTCTCTCCCTTTCTCTCAATCACATATATAACATGATCTTGTTAGTAATGAAGTCTAATTATCTTCCTAATTTAGAGGTATTTATTTCAATCATGTTTACACCCTTGTTAGTTGATTTCAAGCTATCAATTCTACCTTGAGACCTTTTTTGCATAAACATCATTTTATAAATGACACATTAATTGGTCTCATGTACTATACAAATGTATGACAAAAAAAAAGATCATTTTTTTCTCTAATTGACCTTCAACACCTTTTCGGCGTACCCATCACCAAGGTGCAATTGCTAGTATCTATACTCTACAAAAATCTTCTTTTCTTATTTAACATGAGGATGATAATTGGTCTAGGGGGCTCATCTCTTTGTGGTGCTTTTTGAGCTTTAAGAATGTGTCATTGTGATTCACCATTAGTTGATATATTTATATTACTAAAACTTTATGTATTATATTCTTTTCTATTGATATTTTCTTAAAATGATTTCAAATTTTTTCATGGTATATTCTAGGTTTCTCAAAAATTTATTCAACTTTTCATTTTATTTTTCAGTATCATCCTCTAAAAATTCAAAGTTCTTATTAATCCTTCTCTTTAAGGACCATTGTCCCTACTAATTTTAGTACTTGGTTCAAAGATTTTTGATGAAAATATAGGATTACCAATCCTTCAAACCCTTCTAAAATTGTAATATCCAACACAACACCTTTAGATTTGTAATTAATTCCCTAGCTAGGAAATCATTAATTGACTAAAAACCCATACTTAAAATCCCTAACTAACCACTATTGCTGCTATTCCAATCATATCTTAATTTATTCTTCATATTCCTTTAGTTGTTTATGCATCCATGTTATATTTTAATTTGTTAAGTCATTAAGGAACTAATGACCAATTTTTTTTTTTCAATCCTTGTCTATTCCATTTTATTTGATGATTCTACCACTTCTAAGGTGAGTTTTTATGATTGATCAATTATACTTTTAAATCATAATAATGATAATTATAAAAATAATTAAATGAAAAATAGATTATTAAATTATTTTTAAAAATATTAAATTATGATAAAAAAAACATATTTATGATGAAATTGGTTTTAGAAAATGTGAAAAATTATTTTTAGAAAGATCAAAATTATATTATGAAATCAATATAATGATAATATTAAATTATTAATTCAAAAGAAAAAGTAAAAATAAAATCACTTTTACAAACTCTTAGAAATATAATATAAACTTAAAAAATATAGTTATTGCCAATATCTGTCTGACTGTTATGTTTCCAGACGTTTATCTTTGCTTATGTTGTTGAGTGTAGTGTATATCTACTCAGAGCCGAGGGGCTGGATAACTATTGAGGGGTTGGATAACCATTACAACGGCCTGTTTTTTTTGCCCTTTTTGTAGAATAGTGTCGTTGATGACACGCCCTATCTGATTTTTTTAGCGTTTTACAGAAAAATGCCGTTGATGAAAGGGCCTGTGTTTTTTTCGCTCTTTATAGGAAAATGCCGTTGATGAAAGGACCGTTGATGAAAGGGCCTGTCTGTTTTCTTTTGCTTTTTACAGAAAAATGTCGTTGATGAAGGGACCGTTGATTTCTGTATATATATAGAGGCAACCCTAGATCATTTCTACACAGTTCAATATCAGTTTGTTTGCCTAATGCCTGAAAACTGTGGGGCATAGATTGAAATGTTTTTCTTTGTTTTGCAGGTCAAATGCTTATGCTGAAGTTTTGGGTCGGCGTGTAGTGTATCTCTACTCAGAGCCGAGGGGCTGGATAACCATTACAACGGTCTATTTTTTTTTCCTCTTTTTATAGAATAGTGTCGTTGATGACACGGCCTATCTGTTTTTTTTTGCATTTTACAGAAAAATGTCGTTGATGAAAGGGCCTGTGTTTATTTCGCTATTTATAAAAAATGCCGTTGATGAAAGGGCCTGTCTGTTTTCTTTTGCTTTTACAGAAAAATGTCGTTGATGAAAGGACCGTTGATTTCTGTATATATATAAAGGCAACCTTAGATCATTTCTACACAGTTCAATATCAATTTGTGTGCCTAATGCCTGAAAATCTGTGGGGCACAGCTTGAAATGTTTTTCTTTGTTTTGCAGGTCAAATGCTTATGCTGAAGTTTTGGGTTGGCATGTGGTTTCCATGGCACTGCGATTGGGGTTTTCATGGACAACACTAGAATCATCCTGGTGGCCATCGGGAACCTCATGTTCGCCCAATTCTAGGAGCTCCAGTAAGTTTTGGTCGACAAGGCCATCTAATGCCCGAGGATGATCCCCAGCTCAGAAATCCCATTCTAAATCCCATTCTGCTCCGTAGGGTTTTAGATTATATTTTATTCTATTCACTCTGTTCTTCTTTCTATTTTATTTTATTAATGTCCTTCCCTCTATTCTGTTATATTTTGTATTTAGCCTTTTTTTTTTAAATTTCATTTCAGATAATTACTATGAAGCTGCTCATGTTGGTGGCAGTTAGATTTTATGAAGCTGCTCATTTCAGATAATTACTCTGTTTCTGACCTATGTTTTTCTGTTTTTCTGTTCTGGGATCTGAATTTTGGTGTTTTGAGCTTGGGTCTCATTTGCTTTGAATTGTTATTGAAGAATTTGAAATTACCCTAATTGTTTGTTCAGATGTTTTAATCTTTAGTAAATTAGTTTTATGATGTTTCAGTGACGCTATAGTTCTCAGAAAGAAATGTAACATCCTAATCACTTATCTATTCCTTTCTATTTTATTTTATTTATTTCCTTGTGCACGATTAACTTCGGATGGATACAGGAAGAGGGAGAAGATAGCCACTGCACCCTTTAATCTATTGTCACACGGACACCTATTGTAATTAGCCTCTCTTGAGGGTGAAAAATCTATAGAATATTTTATGCGGTATGTGTGTTCATTCTATGCCTGAGAGAGTGATGCATTCTGGTTTGTCACTCTTTTTTAATTTAATTTCAGATAATCTTCATGGCTGATTTGACTTTTTAATTTAATTTCAGATAATCTTCATGAATGTTTGATTGAAATTGCTGTAATTGTTTGTTCAGATGTTATAATGGTAATTTAACATTTTCTTTATTTGGTGATATTACTCATTTTCGTATTTTTTTCTTTGAATTTTCCATGCACCCCCAATTGTTTAGTTCATGTCTTGCTCCACAATTGGTTTATAGTGTAATTAGTGATGATAGATTTATGATATGATTATTGATTTTTAATTTGTAATAGATTATATTGGTGTCCTGGCCCAGATACTCTTTTTCGTAAGGAAGGGGTTGAAGTTTTGTACAGTGCATATTTGCAGTAACTTCATTTCCAATTTTTCAAAATTGTACAGCTATAAATTAATTGTGAAGATATTACTTCTAACAACCTTTTTGTTTGCATTATTTTCTTCTCCTCAGTGCTTTGTTTTCTTGGTTTGGTAATTTTGTGTCTGTTCTGTTGAAGTATGTTGCAGTACATGAAAAACAATGCTATATCTGCTATGGTAACCTAGCTAATTGAGGTTATGATGGGCCGGTTATGATCTGCTTTTACCATTGAGCTTATTTATATCCATAAATTTTATTTACCAGTAAACTTTGCTAATTGTTCTCAAAATAAATTAATAAAGTTGTCCTTTACCATGAAGTTGTTCATATTAGTGGCTGTTAGATTTTATGAGTTTTTATTTTTCTGACTGCATCTTTATTTAGTATTTAGTGTATTGTGTAATATAGGTGACTCTGTAATGCTTTGGGTTAATACTTACAATTATAATTACTCTGTTTCTGACTTGTGTTTTGTTGTTCTGGGATCTGAATTCTGGTGTTTTGAGTTTTGAGCCCCATTTGCTTTGAATTGTTGTTGAAGGATTTTCCTTACAATTATAATTATTCTGTTTCTGACTTGGGTTTTGTTGTTCTGGGATCTGAATTCTGGTGTTTTGAGTTTTGAGTTTTGAGTCTCATTTGTTTTGAATTGTTATTGAAGGATTTGAGAAAATTGACATTGGAGATGAGAAAATTTGGTTTGGGTAGAATTGTATTTAGTTTTAGTTGGATAGGCCAATTCTCTTATGTCATGACAATCCTTTTGTTAGCAGGTGGAATCTGGTGATTGGTGTGACGTTGTACCCTTACTGATGGATTTTGTTTTCAGCCCTAGGAAGCTGATAAGTTGTAGGTTGGCTTTTAAGTAGTCTAGTACCTCATCAGTTGATAGTAAAAAACTATTTTATAGGGCCTTAAGGCCGAAGCAGTATGTTGTAGTTAAACTCTAAACTTTAAGTGGTCTACTGTGGCTGGCATATGTTGTAGTTATTACCCTGCATCTAGGAAATATCCCTTCACAAGTGGGATGGACGAGAGAATCTCAAGAGAAACGAGCTTATTGATTAGTCAGATTGATATTGAATTTGGAAGTAAGATTTACAGAATTTCAATGTTATTATAGAATTCGGAGTATGATAGAATTTCTTTATAAGATGCTATTTAGCCTGCAAAGTCTAGATCGAATTGTTTATACCCAACAGACTTAGATCATTTTGTTATTGAACTAACTAGTTGGCAACATTTTTGGAAATATAAGATGTCTTTTAATTGCACGGTCTTCTGGTCTTCTTAATTGCACGGTCTTCTGGTCTTTTGGGGTCATCTGCTGAACTAAAAAATTCTTGAATAGAAAATAAAGAAAATTTATTGTTAAAGGCAGAACAATCTCAGATCCTCATACTGCGATGATTTAATGATCATGATGAGTGGCCAATTTAAAAAGTTATTTCTGGTGGTCAATGGCTTTTCTCAATAGTCTAGTGATTTTGATTCGCTTAAGGTGGATTCTATTCTTCTAGTTTCTGAAGATGGTGCTAGCTATCCCAGTGTTGATGATAAAGGTGTCTGTTCCAATGTTGGTGTTTCTCCTAGTGGATATGTTGATCCTGGTGGAGGTGACTCCTATTGTGCTCTAGATGTTTTTGTCTTTCGGGAGGGGAAAGGTATTGTTGCAGTGTGGTGTGCATATTGATCTTGGGCTTTCTTCTGATGGTGACCTGGATTTGGATATTTCCCCTCTGTTGGTTGTTCTAATAAGAGGATTATGGAATGTGTTGATTATAGACTTAACTCATTGGAAAAAGATACGAAATGTGCATATTGACAAGGTAGATAAAGAAATGTGATGACAGTTGATCTTCGG
Source organism: Cryptomeria japonica (assembly GCF_030272615.1). Lineage (NCBI taxonomy): Eukaryota > Viridiplantae > Streptophyta > Pinopsida > Cupressales > Cupressaceae > Cryptomeria > Cryptomeria japonica. The sequence continues at coordinate 531,490,424 of NC_081405.1, read as the reverse complement.
TGCTTTATATGGTATTAACTGCTGTTATGTACTGGTCTGCTCTCTCGGGTTATTCCCTGTTTTGTTCATTTTGCTTAGCTGGTTATATGGTGTTGGGTCCTGGTACTTAGGTTTTGAAGGGTTGATATGGATGGGTAAATATTTTTGAATTATGAGTTTTGTCATAGCTGTGTTGAATCTTTGTCATCAGCTGCTTGAATGTGTTGTGTTTGAACTTTGTGATAGTATGTAATTGGATGGGTTAATATTTATGGAATTTTTGAGTTTTGTCACGGCTGTGCTGAATCTTTGTTTAAGCATCTTTGTTATCAGCTGCTTGAAGGTGCTGTATCTGTAAACTATTTCTTTTTTTTTTGAAGTAGCATTCTTTGAAGGACATCTCATTCTATGAAAAACCTGGTTTTCGCAGATTGAAAATTCAATGTCAGAGATATTATTTTGCAGCTGATGATTTTGTACTTTATCCATATTTGGTTTGAACTTTGTGATATTACTAAAATTGAACAGTGTGTAATTGGATGGGGTTTCACTCAAGCGTATTAAGTTAAAATGTATATATATTGAGGGTCCATCTTCTAGGTAAATTTGTATAATCAAGGATGTTTGTACCTTTATCCATATTCTTGGTTTGAACTATGTGATATTAGTAAAATTGAATAGTTTGTAATTGGATGGGGTTTCACTCAAGCGTATGAAGTTAAAATGTATATATATATTGAGAGCCCTTCTTCTAGGTAAATTTGTATAGTCAAGGATGTTTGTACCTTTATCCATATTCTTTGGTTTGAACTTTGTGATATTAGTAAAATTGAATAGTTTGTAATTGGATGGGGTTTTATTCAAGCGTATTAAGTTAAAATGTATATATATTGAGGGCCTATCTTCTAGGTAAATTTGTATAACCAAGGATATGTAAATCTTCAAGTGTGTGCACTTTGTTGTCCTCGCCCTAATCAGACTTTGGATAGGATCTATTCTCGAGTGGGGGAATCATGGGGGCCCACCCGCCAAGTAAAATTGGTTGTGGGGGAATCATAGGTCAGGTGGCTGGCCGTTTTTTCACTTTTAGATCGTATGTGATAGTTCAAATATTTTTTAAAATTGTTTCTATTTTCTTAATCAATTTTATTTTTTATAAGACTGTCTTAAATATAAACTTAGAAACTTGATATAATATATATTTATATGATATTTAAGATATTGACATGTGTTATTAATAAATTAGTAATTATAAATTGATTATCATCTAATATTAATAGACATTAACCTCGGATCTTACAATGTTTATTATAAATATATATTAATTTAGAATATTTTCAAAATATAATATAATCATAAACAAGATTTTCAAGTGTGAATTTATAAATTTATATAGTAAATTGGAAAAAGTACAAGTAAAGAAAATTTTGAATAAAATGGTTAGAAAAATTTGCGGATACTTTTTTTGACAATTAATATTTTTCTTAAAACGTCAAATGAAAGGTATTGAAATGACCAAACCGCCATAAAAAATTGATATGACAAGTAGGGGTGATCGTCAAATTCCAGGCCTAGCTGTGGGAGGATGGCAAGTTACCCGATGAACTGTGGGAATAAAAAGTTTGTTGCGACTTCACAAAGCTTTGGTATTGGGCATTGTAATCAGTGTAAAGAATGCATCAGGCATGGAAATATCCATCTTTTGTTGAACAATATAGGTTATCAAATACAAGCAGTAGAATGCAAAGGTTACCAAATACAAGTAGTAGAATGCATAAATTATTTGGTACATGATTTCTAAGTAAATACTCTTGAATGTAGATTCCTAGAAAAAAGACAGACCATCAAGAAAGGAATAGCAAATAAAACTCTTTTTTAGTTCAATGTTTTTTAAGTCCTTGGAAATATTAATATGGAAATGGAGAGTGAAGTTTGAAAAGATGTAAATTGATTTAACAAAATGAAGTTCATCCACAATAATCATTGTGGTTGAGGGGAACGTTCATCAGCTATGGTCACTCTCTAAGGGAGAGGGACCAATAGTTGTTAGGGCTAACTTCGTCAACATGTAGTCGTCACATGGAATATTGTAAGACCTCCGTTTTTTTTAGAAATATGGACACTTAACTATCTACAACTAAGGTTTGAAGGCATGACTCGTCATACAAGTCATTAAAATAATACATCTAGTGTGAAGTGTCAAAAAAATGACTTTTTAAAGATTCGACCAAAACTTAATCTAAAAATCCCTAGTTGTTGAAAAAAAAATATCATTTGTAATTAGTATTCTATCGTATTTTTATGTAAAATATAACTTATATGAAATGTAAGTTGACCAAATATGTATTAGTAATCATAAATGTGTGTTATCTCTAACTTTTATATCCAACACCAAAGGACCAATAGTTGAACACAAAAACAACATGTTATGATATAAAATAAAACTTATATGAGCACAAAGGGACCAATTGTTGAACACTTAAATCTTTAAGACAATCCCTCAAATTTCATAGAGAAAAACAAGGTATTTATTGTGTTCACCTTTTATATTTGTGATAAGACAAATTACTAATATAAAATATTCCAATGCATATACATTGCTACCCGAATAGTTGTACACATAAGAATAGTATTTTTTCACTATGACAACAATACTTGTTTAAGTGAATATCTTATTTTATAAATGACACCTTAATAGTATATATATATATATATCTATGATATTTATTTGAAACAAAAAATGGTCTATTTCACTTGTTAATTAATGTATTTATGCCTTTTTTTATATAACATTTATAGGTTCTTTTATTTTCAAGTATTGGTCCATTTTGATCAACATTTGGCATTTTTTTTGTTTACATGTGGATTATTTATTTACATTATACAGTATATATGTGGCAAGATTGGATATTATATGCACAATTGCTATAACGACTATTGGACCCCATACAACTACTGGTCCCTCTCCCCTAATGTTCAATGTTAGTTCAAACTATTTTGAAGGTTTGTAGTCTAGTGTCATAAGTTTTGTATATTGGTGGAATTCAAATTGCATTTTACTAAAATTTTGTTAAAATATTTGGTGTAAATTTCAGATTGCTTTTTTCTCAAATATATTTGTAAATTTTTTTGTTAGAATATTTGTCATTATTTGAGAAAGATAGGGTTTGCATTTTTCTCAAATATATTTGTAAATTTTTTTGTTAGAATATTTGCCATTACTTGAGAAAGATAGGGTTTAATTAAGTAAATAGCTTTGAAGGGGATGACCCCACATTGCAGTGGTTAGCTGCGAGCCTCCTACATGGAAGATCTTAAGTTTAAATCCCAAAAGCATTGTTCAATATAAAAAAAAGTAGATAGCTTTCAACTTCCCCAGTTACACTGGACCAAAATGATCTTCATTGTCTTGAAAATGTCTAGGGGGTAGTTGTTGGGCAAAAGATCATTTAGCCCTTCATGTTGGAGGATTGTTTCCTTAATATTGAATTGTTTCTTGTAGTATTGACAAAATTAGCCAATTTGGGATTAATCTAATTAAAGTTATATCCCCTTAAAAAAATGCAATCAATGAGGAAGGCAATAAAAGTTTGCTTGTTTTCTACAACTTGGCGAAACTTGAATAGACTTAGTTCCAAAATGGTTTGTGCTCAAATCTTTGGATGCGTGTTCATGTAGCTGTTCATGTTGTTCATCTATTATTGGAAGGATTGTTTCCTTAATATTGAATTCTTACTTGTAGTATTAACAAAATTAACCAATTTGGGATTAATCTAATTTTAGATCATTTATGCCTAGATGGGAACATTTTTTTCACATGTAACATAATTAAAACTATATCCTAAAAAAAATGTTGAAAGATGCAACCAAGAAAAATGCAATCAATGAGGAAGGCAAAGCAAAGTATGCTCATTTTCTACAACTTGGTAAAACTTGAACATACTTAGTTTGTGCTCAAATATTTGGATGCATGAATTTGTTTAGTTCATGCATTTTGATGGTTCTTATTAGATTTTCAATACCAACCTCCAATTAGTTTGAAAACTTGTTTTTTATATTAAATCAATCATCTAATTGCAGGGTCTTCCTCGGGCCCCTACTAAGAAAAGTTAAAGAAAAGTATTGATTCACTAATAAATAAATAAAAATTGACACAATTCTTTCCAGAACAGAACCCAACAAAGTAATTAGAAACATTTTTTATACAAAATGACTTATGATAAGCATTGATCCACTGTAAAAAAAAAATAGAGAAAACTTGTTTTTTTTAGTGTGGAACTTTTTAAATTTGATGATTCTACTAAAGGAAATTTCTAATAAATATTGTACCAGTATGGTAAATATGTGGTACACTATTTTTGAGAGAAAAAATGCATTGAATTAATTGTGAGGATGTCAAGAAGTCAATTTTTTTCTCTGTCCAAATGGATTTGTATCTAGAAGTGTCCTCTTTAGCCTCTTTAGCCACTATGATGTTTTAAAGTCTCTAGTTGTAGTAGGTTTATCTTGTGTTTATTTTTTTATCTTACAATGATATACTTATAATTTCTTTATTTATTTTTTATTTAACTAATATCATTTTTCATTTGTTTAACTATTATAATTGTCCATTCTATCTATCTTTCTTTTTTGTTGCACGAAGGAGGAAAAATGATCAAGGCACTCTACAATAAAAAAATCTTGTTTCAATAATAAATGATGGTTATGATTATCATAATTTTATAACTTTTATAATTTTTAAAATTTCATTTTTTTCTATAATCATGCGTTTTATATTTTATATTAAACAATGTGTACTATCCACTATCAAATAACTAACACTTAAATGTGAATATTTTAAAAGTCAGAATTTAATTAATTTCTCAAACCATTAGAAATTCCAAACCCACAAACTCTTAAAATTCTTAAGTTTCAAATATTTGAATCCCCGAGCCCTTAAATCTAACAAAGGCTCTCAAACTACTCTTAAACCTCAAAATATTAAATCCTTATACTGACAACCTTGAATAAAATCCATCTTACAAACTCACAACTTTTCAACCTTTGAAAACTAACCCGTTAAATCATAATCTATTACTAGAGTCTTGAAAGGGTAACATTCTAAATCCTTAAAATCCTAAACAAATTTGAAAACTACAAAATCCCTTAATAAATAAGTCTCCAATATTTAACACTCCCAAATCATCCCAATTATTTGGGTTGGAGGAATAACAATGGAGGTGGGGACGAACGAGAGGACAAGTGAAGCAGTTCAAGATACAGGTTGTGGGGATGAATGAGAGGACAAGTGACGTAGTTCAAGATGCAGGCTAAAGAAGCAGGAAGTTCAAGGTGCCATCCCAGAATTTAAAGATTTTAACTATCAAAATCCTAAATATTAATAAATGCTTAACACCTAAATAGAAAATGCTAAACCCCAAACTTACAACCTTTTAAAACAAAAAACACCATTGAATGCAAAAGCACAAAAGCCTCTTTAGATGCAAAGACTTAAAACACATTAAGATTAGATTACAGAAACTTAAACCTCATGTCCCAATGTAAATCCAAAAAAAACTAATAAGCATCTCCTTGTATATTAAACCACAAACTCATATTCCTTAAAATAACATTGCCAATTCTCAAACCTCAAATATCAAATCCCCAAACTTAATTTTGAAATTCACAAGATACCCCTCAAACCCTTGATTATTGTTTAAAGCCTTGATTTGTTTTATATTTTTTAAATCTTCATTTTTTCTATAGTCATATCTTCACACCTCATATTATCTAATGTGCATTAATTTGACATTGAATCCACTATTAATAACTAGAACTTAAATATGAATATTTAAACCCTAGAATTTAATTTTTCAAAGCATTTGAATTTCAAAATCCACAAACTCTTAAAATCCATATATTTCAAATATCTAAAATCCCTAAACCCATAAATCTAACAAAGGCCTAGAATTCTCCTACCCTTAAACTTGAAAACCTTATAAATCATATCCTTGAATAAAATTGAAACGTACAAACTTAATTTTTAACCTTTAAAAAACTAATCTATTAAACTACTATAATCTTGAAAGGGTAACCCTTTACAACTTGTGTCACTATGTACACTCTAAATCCTTAAAATCCTAAACCAACTTTTGAAACCACAAAATCCCTAAAGAAATAACCTTTCAAAATTTAAAATTCCCAAATCACCACAATTATTACAACCTCTAAAGATGTAAACTCTCAAAACCCTAGAAGATAAATAAATGCCTAAAATCTAGACAACAAACACTAAACCCCAAACTTTAAAACCTTTGAATCCAAAAACAAAAAAATCACTTTGAATACAATGCCTTAGAGCACATAAAGATTAGATTACAAACCCTTAAACCGCTATAGCCATAAAAACTAAACCCCATATCCTGACGTAAATATTTAAAACCCATATATTAAACCACAAACTCAAATTACTTAAAATAAAGCTACAGACTCAAATTACTTAAAATAAGGCTACAAATCCTCAAGCCCCTAAACTAAATTTGAAAACCCATAAGATCCCCCTCAAACCCTTGAAAGCTACGGTGTCATTTATCTTCCAAGGATGGTGTCAAACCCTAGTGAATTTTAGTTCCTACCTCTATTACTCCTTCACAATATATTGATCAACTACATGTGCTAGTCTTTATGTAATGGTAGTTAGATGCATGCATGAATGTATCAATGAGATGTCTTGATCAAACATGTAAGAGATAATGAATTGGGTCATTGAACAGGAAGGGTGCTAGTATAAGATTTGGATTCTAACTTGCAAGGACCAACACTACCCATCACCTAGGAACCAAATTCTTGAGCTTAATTTGAAAAGTCATAACTACTATAATCTTGAAAATGTCAACCCTTACAACCCCCTATTATAATTTATAGTTTAATCCTTACAATCCTAAAAGAGACTGACTTTTAAAATCCCAAAATCCCTAAAAAATATCCCTTTAATAATTAAAACACAGAAGAACCAATACCATAAGAACCTTAATCCCCCGAATCATCCCAATAATTAAAACATAAAAAAAATTATACTCTTAAAACCCTAACATAAATAAATGCTTAAATCCTAGACAACAAATGGTAAACCCCAAACTCACAACCTTGAGCCTTTGAATGCAAAAACATTGAGCCTCTAAATGAAAAAGAACGAAACTCCTTTGAATGCAAAAACATTTTGAACCATTGAATGCAAAAACATAAAAGCCTTTGAATGTAAAAACACAAATTATTAAAACCCAAAAGGAACTCCGAGTATTAAAACCCCTTAAAAAACCAATGTCTTAAAAACTTAAAACACATAAAGATTAGATTGCAACCTTAAATCACCAACCATAAAATCTATACCCCATATCCCAATGTAAATCTAAAAAATTCATAAAAATCCCCTAGAATCCAACTACAAACTAATAACTTTTAACCTTCAAAAACTAATTGATCAAATCAAAATCTATTAAACTACTAGAATCTTGAAATGGTCAACCCTTACAGCTCCTATCACTATGTACACACTAAATTCTTAAAATCCCAAAAGAAACCAACTTTTTAAACTTCAAAATACTTGAAAAATAACCCTCCAATATTTAAAACTTCCGAATCTCCCAATTACTAAAACCTCTAAAGATTCTAAACTCTTAAAACCCTAACAAAATAAATGCTTAAAAACTAGACAAGAAATGTTTAACTCCAAACTTACAACCTTGAGCCTTTGAACACAAAAACATAAAAAAGCCTCTTTGAAAGCAAAACAACAAGCCTTTGAATGCAAAATAAAAAAGAATGTTAAAAACCAAATGGAACTCAACTATCAAAATCCCATAAAACCAAAGGTCTTAAAACTTAAAACACATAAATGCTAGATTGTAAACCCTTAAACCACCAAAACCATAAAATATAAACAATAAATAAATGCTTAAAACTTGGATAATAGATGCCAAACCCCAAACTTGTACAACCTTGAGCCTTTGAATGCAAAACCAAAAACTATTAAAGCTCAAAAGGAACCTAACTATTCAAACTCCCTAATAACCAACGTCTTAAAAACTTAAAACACATAAAGATTAGGTTGCAAATCCTTAAATCACCAAAACCATAAAATCAAAACCCCATACCCCAATGTAAATTTATGAAATCAAAACCCCATACCCCAATGTAAATTTATAAAAATGAAACCCCATACCCCAATGTAAATCTCAAAAAATACACATGCATCATGTTGTATATTAAACAAAAAACTCAAATTCCTTAAAACAAGGCTACCAACCCTTAAATCCCAAATATCAAACCCCCAAACATAATTTGAAAACCCATAAGATCTTCCTAAAACCCTTGAAATCTATGCCACCATTTATCTTCCTGTTAGTGTAGGTTTTTTTATTTTCCTTATGTTAGGGGGTATTTATTTTTCCTACACATATATTATTAAGCTTGCTTAGGTTATTAGGTGTGGTTAATATGAGGACACGTGGCGGAATACATTAGCTACATGTGTAACTCTCCACCTCTCATAACCACTATTTTGTCATTTCCTAAGTGGGTTATGGCATAGTTGGGTTTCTCACCCTCTTTTGGCCTTATGTGCCACCTCTTATAACTCCTTTTTTGTTTTCATGTAAGGAAGTTATGCCACATATTTTGACATTTACCAAGTAGGTAAAAACCTCCCACCTTTTATGGGGTAGTAGGTAAAACCTCCCACTTTTTATGGAGGTGGGAGTTAATGCACCTCTTGGTTGTATATGCTATTATTTTTCTATATAATAAGCAATATACTCTCACCTTCACTAGTTAAGTGATAGCCCGATGAGAGTCTTCTCTAAATTCTCTTCTTTATCTCTATTTTTCTCTCATATCAGATTTATCTTCATTCAGCTATTTTGATCTTCGATCATCCGTTGCTTGGAGTTGCATGTGATCTATGACCGACATCAGATCCTGGCTCAATTCTTGCTTCTCACAGAATTTAACATGGTATCAGAGCAGTGTTGTTTGGTATAGCTCATTACTTTTCTGATTTATTTGAGAGATTTGAGATTGTTAGATAGCTAATATTTTTCTTAAAAACCAAGTATGCTTTTCTCCTGCATTTTCGTGTGATCTGGAGAATCAGAACAGTTTAAAGGAAAATAAGCTTCTAGTTAAATCTGGTTTTATATATGTGTTCTTTGAGATCTGGGTGATTGCAGTATTTTTGGTAATATTGGAGGCTTCTTTAGCATTTTCAGAGTGTCCAGAAGGCTTGTGAAAATCATAAGTGACTTTTATTTCACCAAATTCAGAGTTTGGAGAACACAGTAAAAAAAAATCAAAGTGAAATATTTTACTAGAGCTATTTTTATTTCGGCCCTAGTGTTCTAACCTCCGTTCATTTTCAGAAAAAAAATATTTCTGGGTTTTGTTCCCAGCATCGAAAAACTTCTGGGTTTTGGAGGTTTTTTCTAGAAAATTAATAATTTTTGCAGAAATCGAGTTTCAACAAGGCTTAAGTCGTATTTCTATCAGGGAAATTCAACAACCTTTCTTAAAAGTTGCATAACTTTTGCCTTGGGTGTCAGTTTTTTGCAAATGAGTACTTGACGGAAAGCTGGAAATGAGCACTCTTCATAATTGCAGGTCTTATTGAAATATTCTACCCTTCTTTGTTAGATATTGCAGGTTGAATCAGCTGCATATTTTTTTTTCCCTTCTATAGATCATATCTTTCTTCTCACAACTCTATTTTACAAAAACGAATAGTTGTTGGAAAGGTATTAAGATACATTGAGCAGCAATAAGGCTAATTTTTTCAGATTTTGTGTTAAATTTATATGTATTTAAACTTTCTATTTTGGCCATTAAAGCCTTAGAAAGCATTGTAATCTAATAAAAAACTTGTAAATGCACTAATTATAAAGTGCCAACCTTGTAATATTTGGGGGGGGGGGTGTCTCTTGTGTCTTCTTTCTTGCACTCTTCTTGACTCTTTGCAATCTTCTTTTCTGCTATCATGGATGCATCTATAGTTCCACTTTTAACACCATATAATTACTTTGAATGGAAATCTAAGATGATAATATATTTGAAAAGACATGGATATCATCGTGTTACTATGGGACTTGAAACTGAACCTCAAGATGTTGCAGAAAAGATTAAATGGTTTAATAAATGTGATGAAGCCTTTGGTACATTGTGCATGTCAGTCTCTCCTGACCTTCTTTTTCACATTGAATCTACTACTACATCAAATGCAGTATGGACTACTTTGGGAAACCTCTTTGGTAAGCAGGATGAACTAAGAGGTCATCAATTGGAGAATGAACTCATAGGGTTGAATCCAACCAATTTTGATACTATACAAGACTTCTTCACTAAACTTAAGTCTATAAGATTGCAGTTGGAACAGTGTGGAACTAAGAAAGATGATAAGCAACTGATCTTGAGTATTCTTTCTAAGCTTGGTCCTAACTATTCAGTGTTTGTTTCTACATTCTATGCTACCAAATGTGCCCTAGGTACCACATTCAAAATGCCTTCTTTAGATGATTTTGCTGCAGAACTCACTAGGGAGCAGGACAAATTGGTTCAAATGGGTACAATAAAACCCTCTAAGTCACATGCCTTAGTTGTAAATCAAGGCATAAAAGAACAGAAAGGGTCTAGTAAGCAAGATAAGAAACAAAAGAACCAAGGAGAGAAGAAGAAAGATAAAAAATCTACTACTTCAAAAGCAGACAATGAGACCTCTTTATCAAAAGGTGAACAACCTAAGAAGGAGAAGGTCAAGTGTTCTTATTGTAAGAGGCCTGGTCATGATGAACATAAGTGTTTAAGGAAACAAATTGATCACCTTTCAAATCTTCTTGAAAAGAATAATATCAAGGTTCCTGATTCAGTCAAACAGAGTTCATCAGAAGGATCTTCTAAGGACATAGATAAGAGTAAGGGGAAAGGAAAGGGTAAGGCCCTAGTTGCTATTGCTTCACAACCAAATTCTTGGATAATTGACTCAGGTGCTTCACACCACATGGCTTCTTCAGAAGACGATTTCACATCTTTAGAGCCATGTTCTATGCCTTCCATCCTAATGGGTGATGACACTCCTGTTGAAGTGCATGGGAGAGGGTCTGTTGATGTGGGTGAAGGAACATTTCAAGATGTCCTTTGTGTTCCATCTTTATCAACTAATCTCCTATCTGTTTATCAGATCACTCACACTGGTTCTAGCAAGCGAGTTGATTTCACATCAGATGCAATGGTAATCAATGAAATGCATAATGGGTCTACTATTGCTGTGGGAAAAGCAGATCATCATTCTAGATTATATCAGTTTTCTCACTTTGTTCCTGACTCTCCTTCAACAGTTTTACTCACTCATGCAAATGAGGTGAGTTGTTTGTGGCATCAACGGTTTGGCCACTTGAACTACCGTTACTTGCAACAACTTAGTCAACAAGAAATGGTTTTAGGGTTGCCTTCTATTCGATTTTCTGATGGAGTTTGCCAGGGGTGCATTCTTGGTAAGCATCCAGAGGAGAAGTATGATAAAGGTAAAGCTTGGAGAGCTACACAACTATTGGAGTTGGTACATAGTGACTTGGTAGGACCATTTCCACAACCATCTTTCAGCAAGGCTAGATATGTCTTGACATTTATTGATGACTTTTCCAGATATACATGGGTTTACTTTCTCAAACAAAAGTCTGAAGTCTTTGAAAATTTTCTAGATTTCAAAGCTTTTGCAGAGAAACAATCTGGGAAGTTCATCAAGATTCTGCATACAGATAATGGGGGTGAATATGTTAATAATCAGTTTGAACAGTTTTGTGCTTTAGAAGGTATCAACATGCAGCACACAGTTCCATACAGTCCTCAACAAAATGGTGTAGCAGAATGAAAAAATAGGTCCTTGAAGGAGATGGCTAATTGTATGATTCACTCCAAGTCTTTGGCACCTCAGTATTGGGCAGAGGCCATCAACTGTGCGTGTTACATCCAGAATCGAGTTCCTCATAAAGCTGTGAAGGGGGTAACTCCCTTTCAAGCTTGGACTGGTCGAAAACCCATAGTTAAACACTTTAGAGTGTTTGGTTCTCTTGCATGGGCCCACATTCCAGCTGAAAAATGCAAGGCTATGGATCCGCAGAGTAAGCCTTGCATATTTGTTGGATATCCAGATGATGTCAAAGGGTATAGGCTTCTCCATCCCACTACTCATGAGTTGTTTATTGAGAGGAGTGTTCATTTTGAGGAGAGTTCTTCTAGTTCTTCTCACACCACTTCTCCATCCACTATCACATTGGAGAGATTGCATTATGATGACAGTTCTTCAGTGGATCTTAGACCTCCTAATCTTGATGAGGAGTCTTCTTCCTCTACTTCAGATGGTGACAGTGATGATGAGGATTCACATTCCTCTCATAGTCATCATTCAGAGGTTGATGATTCTCCCCCAGACTCTCTAGCCTCAGTGCCTCTTTGGGCTCGACAAACATTTGAGTCAGCAGGAGATTGGCTTGGTGATCCATTAGATACTAGAAGAACAAGGTCACAATTTCAGCAAGCTCCACATCTCTTCATTGCTTAAGCTTCTGATCCACAGTCCTTTCGAGAAGCTTCAGGTGTTCCTGAGTGGGATGCTGCAATGCAAGAAGAGTTCAATTCCTTGGAAAGGAATCACACATGGGATTTAGTTCCTCTTCCTAAGGGAAGGAAACTTGTTCGATGCAAGTGGATCTATCGAACAAAATTTGCAGCGGATGGGTCGGTTGATAAGTATAAGGCTCGCTTGGTAGCAAAAGGTTTTTCCCATGTTCCAGGGGTTGATTACTCTGAGACTTTTGCTCCAGTTGCTAAGATGAATTCCATCCGACTTGTTCTTGCTATAGCTGTAGCCCATCGTTGGGAAGTTCATCAGATGGATGTGAAGAGTGCATTTCTTCATGGTGACCTTCAGGAGGAAATCTACATGGAGCAACCATAGGGGTTTGTTCAGGATCCTTCACTTGTGTGTCGACTTTGAAAGTCTCTCTATGGCCTCAAACAGGCTCCTTGAGCTTGGTATGCCAAGATGGACTCATTCCTTCTGACAGTTGGTTTCACTCGGTGCCATTCTGATCCGAACGTATACATTCTGCAACAGGATGAAACTCTCACATTTTTGGTTCTCTATGTTGATGACTTGTTACTCATAGGGAGTCACTCATCCACCATCAAAGCAGTGAAAATTGCTCTACATGATAGATTTTTGATGTCAGACTTGGGTCTTCTGCATTACTTCTTGGGAATTGAGATCACTCAATTATCTTCAGGAATCTTCCTTGGACAACCCAAGTATGCACTTGATATGCTCTCTAGATTTCACATGGCTGATTGTAAGCCTGCACCTACTCCATTTTTGTCAGGAGTCAAACTTGAGGCTAAGTGCTCTTCACCCTTGGTTGATGGCACTTTATATCGACAGCTTGTTGGAAGCCTCATTTATTTGACTCATACGAGACCCGACAATTCTTATGCGATGGGCATGGTCTCTAGATTCATGCAGGAGCCACATGAGTTGCATCGGAAAGCAGCTAAGCAGATCCTCCACTACATTCAGGGTGCTCACAATTATGGAATTCAGTATGTACTAGGTGTGGATACTGACTTGGTAGGATATACGGATTCAGATTGGGCAGGTGATTCTCAGGATCGCAAGTCTACTTTTGGGTATTGCTTCTCACTTGGTTCTGGTCCAGTTTGTTGGTCGAGCAAGAAACAATCTGCAATTGCTCTTTCATTGACAGAGGCCGAGTATCGAGGGGCAGTCAATGCCACCACTGAGGCTATTTGGCTTCAAAATATTCTTACTGAGTTTGGTATTCCAGTTAGAAAGCCTACCATCATCTTTTGTGATAATCAGAGTGCTATATAGATCTCAAAAAATCTAGTTCATCATTAGAGGATGAAACACATTGAGATACATATGCACTATATTCGGGAGCTCATTCAGGAAGGCATCATTGATCTTATGTATTGTTCTACATTGGAGCAAACTGTGGACATCTTCACCAAACCTTTCACCGAAAGCAAGTTCCTTCATTTGCGATCTTTGCTTGGGATGCAAAAGGTGTCTACTTCAGGAGGGGCTTCTTAGTCCTTCATTCTTTCTCTCTCTATTTAGGGGGGGTCTATTCCTCTTATGGGGGGCTTCTTCTTTTGGGGGGGATATTTATGTACATGGGTACCTAACATGGCCTCATTTGCCGGGACCCATCTTTTCACCCACCTAAGCTACGCTTAAGGGGGGGTGTTAGTGTAGGTTTTTTTATTTTCCTTATGTTAGGGGGTATTTATTTTTCCTATACATATATTATTAAGCTTTCTTAGGTTATTAGGTGTGGTTAATATGAGGACATGTGGCGGAATACATTAGCTACATGTGTAACTCTCCACCTCTCATAACCACTTTTTTGTCATTTCCTAAGTGGGGTATGGCGTAGTTGGGTTTCTCACCCTCTTTTGGCCTTATGTGCCACCTCTTATAACTCCTTTTTTGTTTTCATGTAAGGAGGTTATGCCACATATTTTGACATTTACCAAGTAGGTAAAAACCTCCCACCTTTTATGGGGTAGTAGGTAAAACCTCCCACTTTTTATGGAGGTGGGAGTTAATGCACCTCTTGGTTGTATATGCTATTATTTTTCTATATAATAAGCAATATACTCTCACCTTCACTAGTTAAGTGATAGCTCGGTGAGAGTCTTCTTTAAATTCTCTTCTTTATCTCTATTTTTCTCTCATATCAGATTTATCTTCATTCAGCTATTTTGATCTTCGATCATCTATTGCTTGGAGTTGCATGTGATCTATGACCGACATTAGATCCTGGCTCAATTCTTGCTTCTCACAGAATTTAACACTTCCAAGGGTTAGCATCAAACCTTAGCAAATTTTCATTTCTACCTCTGTTACTCCACAATATCTTGGCCAACTACATGTGCTAATCTCAATGCAATTTGGATTAGATGAGTGCATGAATTTGAAAACTCATAATTACTAGAATCTTGAAAGGGTCAACCCTTACAAACTCAATTACTATGTTCACTCTAAATCCATTAAATTTTAAAAGAGACCAACTTTTAAACCCCCAAATCCTTAAAAAATAACCCTCCAATATTTAAAAATCCCTAGCACCAGTGCCTTAAGAATCTTAAACCCCCAAATCATCCCGATTATTAAAAACTCAAAATATTCTAAAATCGTAAAACCCAAACATAAATAAATGATTAAACCTAGACAACAAAGGTTAAACCCCAAACTCACAACCTTGAGCTTTTGAATGCAAAAACAAAAAAATCCTTTGAATTCAGATGCAATGAACCTTTGAATGTAAAAACACAAAAATCCATTAAATGCAAAAAAAAAGCCTTTGAATGTAAAAACACAAAATACTAAACCCCAAAAGGAACTCAACTATTAAAACACCCTAAGAAACAATGTCTTAAAAACTTAAAACACATAAATGCCAGTTTGTAAATCGTTAAACCACCAAAGCTATAAAATTTAAACAACAAATAAATTTTTAAAGCCTAGACAACACATGCTAGACCCAAACTTGTACAATCTTGAGCCTTGAATGCAAAACACAAGCGTTTGAATGCAAAAACATCTTTGAATATGAAAACACAAACTATTAAAGCCCAAAAGAAACCCAACTGTTTAAATCCCATAAAAACCAATGTCTTAAAAACTTAACACATAAAGATTTGGTTGCAAGCCCTTGAATCACCAAAACCATAATATCTAAACCCCATTACCCTAATGTAAATCTAAAAAACTCACAAGCATCCTCTTGTATATTCAAGAAAAAACTAAAATTCCTTAAATAAGGTTGCCAACCCTTAAACCCAAAATACCAAACCCCCAAACTTAATTTGAAAACCCATAAGATCTTCCTCAAGCCCTTGAAATCTACGATACCATTTATCTTTCAAGGTCTAGCATCAAACCCTACCAAATTTTAGTTTACTTATGTTACTCAATATCTTGGCCAACTACATGTGCTAGTCTTGATGCAATGTGTAGTGCGTATCAAAATACCCTAGAGGAATAACCTATAATCTACTAACAAAAGGAGATAAATTTTCTTTTTTTAAACAATCATTACTCTATGTTATCATCAACTTACATCAATGCTACATTATCTATTTGCATATTCACATAAACCATCATGTACATAACCATAAAGTTGAATTACACAAGCGCAATAAAAACATATTAAAGGATCATTATATTACATTATACTCTTGCAAACACACCCATTCCCTAGGGTATCTTAATATCACTACTTGACATCATCTAACATAACACTTATCCATATAAAACATAATATTATAATATTTAATTAACCATTTTCCTTTCATGTAACTAGCATAACATTAACTCACATATGCATAACTCGTTCACATGATACTCTCTAATAAAAGCAACTTAATCCTTTTGAAGACAAACAAATGTAAAAGGCCTCATGGTTAGTGGATAAAATCATAAAAAATTAAAAATATGAGAAACATAACCATTATACCTTCAACATTTGCTTTCCTCCTCAGATTGAGCCTTTGATGAAGTTGAATAATGCCCCTCTTCAACTTGTTTGGAATGGCTCCTTGCTTGGTGGATGTGGATTGCTCTCCTTTGCTAAACAAGATTCAGATTTGATAGGATTTGGATTGATTTTGGGATTATGATGGATTTGGATAGATTTGGATTAGAAGATTGAAGGATTATGAGGACATGATAAGGATATGATAGAAGAGAATAGAAGAGGAAATTAGCAACATGAGAATGCTATAGAGGAAGTGGATCCTTTTACGAGGAGATGAGGCTCCAATTTATAGATTGGAGTAGGCCAATGAAGGGCCAAGATTGATTTGATTATGGAGGGTTGAGATTGATTTAAGATCGAAGGCATGGATCAAGGGTGCCTTGGGAAAATAAACAAGAATATAAAAATCCTTGAGAAGAGGGGTGAAAGGAATTTGAATTTCAAAATGAGGATGCATAGGAGGATTTAAAGAAATTTGAATTTCTTTGAGAGAATCAATGTTGATGTGACATGAGTGGGAATTTAAAATTGGAGAAATAATGATAAGCATGATTATGAGAGATTCTAGAAGAATTAATTAGGTTGACTTGGGATTAGGAAAAATGATTTGGAGGAATCACATGACTAGGTTAATTAATTAGAATTAATTAATTGAGTGGGTTTAGAGGAAATAATTACTGGAGGCACTTTAGAAGAATAATTAATTTATTTGATAAATTAATTATTGGACAAGAGTGAAAAGGTTAATTAAATTAAATTTAATTGATTCTGAGAGGAATAAGGATAACATAATTAAATTAATTATTTATGTTTACAAGATTAAATTAATTAAATATTAATTTTAGGTCCATTATATCTAGCTAACACCTAATTACTCAATAAGAATCAAAGCAACTATTCTAACCTTTCTATCAATCATTCCATAGATTAGCATTGCATAATTTCATCTTGCCAATATAAATGCAACACAAATGCATATAAGCTATCTCATTTATTTCTTACATAGAATTCACAACTTCTATTACGTAAAGAATTCCATTACATCATGGAATAATTAAGGAACATTTCTCCTACTCACCATATCAAAACCTATTACAATTTCCTTTATAATTACATAAAGATACATGATACAAAGATACATAATTCTCTTTTACATATACAATTCATTATGATACAATGTCTTCTTTCTCATGTACATATAGATTAGATTTGAAGAATAATCATATGAAGGATCCAAGAATCCAATCCACGCATGCAAGCATCCATGAAGAGGAATATCCCAATGGTAGAAGGAATCAAACCACTCGACCTTGTAGAACCAAGTAGGAACCATCCCTCGTGCTAGGAGATGACATGAGGTCCCAACTCACACTCTAGACCTAGGCTGACACCAAACAACCAAATGACTCGACATGACATCACATAACACCAACATGAATGCAACAATGAATCACATGACCACAACATAAAGAATAGAGATCTCCAAAGGTGCAACAACAAGAAAAGCATAAGGAGCTAGGACCTACATGTAGGGATAGGAGTTTCATCAGTACATTAACTCATCATGGGAACCTGGGGACCTATTCTTGGCATCTGTGATACTCATGCGGAGCCATCTCAACCTATGAGGATATCTAGAGAGTTCAGCTTACCTGGATCACCAAGGTCTTCCCAACCATTCCCAGATCCATATAACCATACTAGGGATATGATTTGAGGCCAAAAAACCAATTTTATTCTTTTTAATGTGAGATCCTATTACTACCCAACCCTCATAGATTTATCACTTGTTTACAAAGAAAATTTCCATGAGATATTCTAGTATTCTAGACCCCCAAATATCCCAAGTGTCTAATCCTCAATACCCCAGTCACTCGCTTGGAATCCCACTCCCCCTAGCATGCTCCTAGACCTTAGGGAAACCTCATGAACATATGAAAATATCAAAAGCAACATGAAGTTCATCATACAAAGCATCTAAAAGCCATTACAAATCTGACACAAACTAAATCATGAAGAGCACATAATCAAACACATAGAAGGAAGCCTTCACCAAATCAACACAAAGGAAGGGCCAATCATGAAATAAACCCGTCAAAGAGATAAAAAACACACTAATTCCTCTATAGTAAGGCATAACCCATCTCACTAGAGTCATAAGATCATCCCTCAACAACAAGGAATTCTCCATCCTACCGGAGCAACACAATGCACAAGAAACACTTTAATGGTGGGGTACAAATCCTCTCATTGGAGCACAAAGGACCTCATGAAAGATAAAAATACATAAAATAAAACTCAATAAGCTCAACACAAATCACTCATGCCTTTGGAGAATGCACAAACCCCGAAAAGACTCTCACATGGCCAAAAACTGACTTTTTAGGACCTCCAGAGCAGTCTAGAGCTCCTGAAAAGTGGTTCAACACTCCTAGTATGCAGTTTGGTGCCCTTGGTATGTACCATGGCGTTTTTAGTAGGTATGGTGGTCTTTTTGATCCATTGGTAGTGTTTCTGGTCTCCCAAATAGTGTTTTGGGGAAAAGGGCTTGAAAATGCAATTTTAGGACTTTTGCACCCTTGGCATGTCTCTCAGCACCCTAGGTACATACCATAGTTCTTCTAGGGTGAAGCATAGTTCCCTTGTTATGTCCCTTAGTTCTCATGGTTGGTCTTGTATCATTTTTTGCAAGAATGCAGAAAACCACCCTAAACGGTGACATAAGGTTTAGGTATTGGCATAGGTAGACTAAGGGGTCAAAAATGGCCCACATACTACAACCATAGGGTCTGGAAGATCCAATTACCATCAAGGACGATAAAAAACATCATAAACATAATCACTGCTGAAAGTTGCAGGAGGAAAATAATCTCCCATAGTGCCAAATCTGAGACATAGAAGGCTAAAACAACAAGGGAGAAAGAAAGAAAGGTTGAAATCCACTTTATGAGACCTAAGCAAGGCTTTCAAAGTTTAATTTCAACCATTGCATATGCTTGGAAGTTTCTACACATTCAAGTGTGTAGTCTCAACGAGTCACAAAGAACTCTCAACAACCATACAAAGGTTAAAAAATCAAAATAAGCATAGGATGAAGGAAGATTAAAGTAATCAACCAAGGGATAAACCAATCTGATTTCAAACCAAAATTAATCAAATACAATAGCTAAAAATCATATTCATACACAAAGAATATAGTGATAAGCTTCAGACAATCAATTTTTAGAAAATCAAAACCTTTGGAAAGCAATTTTCTCCCAATCAATCCCTTATCAAATAACAATAACTTTCTGCAACTACAATTCCAAATTCCCCAAGCCATCTTTTCAAAACACAACTTACAATCTTTTCCAAATCAAATGATGGGTGCTAGAAAATGAAGCCAACCTAGAAAATGAAATAAGAAGAAATCTAAAGATGTAATGCAAAATCTAGCAAAAATGCTTTAGCAAATGAATCCAAATCCAATGCAAAAACTCTCCAAATCAAAATCTTCAAAAGCTTTCAAAAAATTTCCAACCCCGTGAATGCACAAGAAGCTGAATTAATACAAAAATTAAAATCAAATCTATAATCCAAGCCGACCAATCAGAATATTTCATAAACCATATATCATACCTACCCCACACAAAGTTCAAGACAAATATTATTTTATATATATATATATATATATATATAATTTACTTACCATTTCCATTTAACCGATAAAATAGGTGGATAGGTATTATATATCAAATTAAATAAAATAAAAAAATCATAATCCCAATAAACATAATAAACACAATAAACAAGGATAATATTGTTTATCCAACCAATAAATAATAATTCATTACTTACCCATATTAAATAGTTATAAATAAATATTTTTAAATAAAAGCCAATAAATAAAAATAAATAAATACAAATCCCATTAAATACCAACTCAATAAAAATTCAAGAAATAATAGCAAATGAATATCAATTAAATAAATAAACAATAAATCAAATAAATTAAATTAAATTAAATAAACAATAATCAAATAACCAAACAATAATTAATAAATAATAAATCATAAATCAATAAATAAACCTTAGATAATTAAATCGCAATTAATAATAATTAACCAAATCAAATAACCATCAAAGATAAATATGACAGAACCAAATAATTCTGCATCTCCAAATAAACAACTATAGACTCTAAACATCTTACGCCGAAGGTAAAAACACAACACAAGACTCTAACCTCAACTTACACCATGGCATAATCGACAAGGTACGCAACTTAGACCTAGAGTGTGTGAGGGAAACTATGTCATCTCTGACAACTTGCCATTGGGATAAAGACATGCTCAGACTTGTGAAGCCAGGTGGAGTCGATGTCTAGTACTTGCAAACCTCCATCCAACACTAAACACAACATATACGATACATATACATCATGATAAACTGGCAATGGTGAGTGCATGGATTTTAAAATGCATAACTATTAGAATCTTGAAAGGGTCAACCCTTATGAATCCTTTTACTATGTTCATTGTAAATCCTTAAGATTTTAAGAAGAGACCAACTTTTATAACCCCAAAATCCCTAAAAAATAATCCTTTGATGTTTAAAACTCCCAAGCACCAATGCCTTAAAACCTTAAACCCCCAATTCATCCCAACTATTAAAACCTCCAAAGATTCTAAACTTTTAAAACCCAAATATAAATAAATGCTTAAACCTAGACAACAAAGGTTAAACCCCAAAGTCACAACCTTGAGCCTTTGAATGCAAAAATACAAAGATCCTTTGAATTCAAAACCATTGAGCCTTTGAATACAAAAACACAAAAATCTTGTGAAAGACAAAAAAAAAGTATTTGAATGCAATAACACAAACTACTAGAACCCTAAAGGAACTCGACTATTAAAACACCCTAAAAGGTCATGTCTTAAAAGCTTAAAACACATAAAGGTCAGGTTGCAAACCCTTAACCACCAAAATCATAAAATCTAAACCCCATATCCTAACTTAAATTTTAAAAATAAATAAGTATCCCCTTGTATATTAATAATCAATCTCAAATTCCTTAAACTAAGGCTACTAACCCTCAATCTTAACTTGAAAACTCATAAGACCCCCCACCCCCTCAACCCTTAAAAGATAAACAAAATTTACAAACCCTAACATAATTTCCTAATTTGAAAACATAAAAATTCATGAGTAGTGCCCTTGAACTAGAAAATCTAAAAACTCCAACTATCAAGTAGAAAACCTAAACCCTTAAAACTCCATCCCATAAAAAGTATTATCTATTATCCAAAATCACAAACTTGAACCAAATTCTCAAACCCCAAGTATCAAACCCTCACATTTAATTTGAAAACACATAAAAATCCCCCTCAAACCATTAAAAGCTATAGCAAATTCCCAAAATTAATTTGAATACTCATAATTTTTAACCTTTAAAAACTAATCCTCTAAATCACAACCATAAAATCTAAACCCCATATCCCAATGTAAATCTAAAAAAACTCATTAGAATCCCTTAGAATCCAAACTTGCAAACTAAAAAATTTTAACCCTCAAAAACTAATCCATCAAATCGAAATCTAGTAAACTACTAGAATCTTGAAAGGTCAATCCTTAGAACTCCTATCACTATCTACACTCTAAATCCTTAAAATTCTAAAAGAGACCAACTTATCAAACCCCCAAATCCCTAAAAAACAACCCTCCAATATTTAAAACTTCCAAATCTCCAAACTATTAAAACCTCTAAAGATTATAAACTCTTAAAACCCTAACAAAATAAATGCTTAACTCCAAACTTACAACCTCGAGCCTTTGAATCCAAAAACAAAAAAAGCCTCTTTGAAAGCGAAAGAACAAGTCTTTGAATGCAAATCAAATAAATTGTTAAAAACCAAAGAGAACTCAACTATTAGAAACCCCTAAAACCAAAGGTCTTAAAATCTTAAAACACACAAATGCCAGATTGTAAACTCTTAAACCACCAAAAACATAAAATATAAACAATAAATAAATGCTTAAAACCTAGACAAAAGACACCAAACCCAAAACTTGTGCAACCTTGTTCCTTTAAATGCAAAAACACAATCTATTAAAGCCCCAAAGGAACCTAACTCTTCAAACTCTCTAAAAAACAATATCTTAAAAACTTAAAACACATAAAGATTAAGTTGTAAACCCTTAAATCGCCAAAACCATAAATTCTAAACCCAATACCGCAGTGTAAATCTATAAAACCCATGAGCACCCTCTTGTATATTATACAAAAAACTTAGATTCCTTAAAATAAGATTGTCAAACCTTAAACCACAAATATCAACTCCCAAACTTAATTTGAAAATTCATAAGATATCCCTCAAACCCTTAAAAGATAGGACACCATTTATCTTTCAAGGCTCATCATCGAACCCTAGCAAATTTTAGTTTCTACCTCTATTACTCCACAATATCTTGACCAATTACATGTGCTAGTCTCAATGCAATGGCAATTAGATGAGCTCATGAACTTGAAAACTCATAACTACTAGAATCTTGAAAGGGTTAACCCTTACAACTCCTATCACTATGGACACTCTAAATGTTTAAAATGCTAAAAGCGACAAAGTTGTAAAGCCCCAAAATCTGTAATAAATAACCCACCAATACCAAGAACCAATGCCTTAAGAATCTTAAACCCCCAAATCATCCCAACTATTAAAACTTGAAAAGATTCTAAACTCTTAGAATCCTTGTAGGGGTAAGTGCACAAAGATGGTGATCAAAAAGGGGGTAGAAGTGGACACTTTTTTTTTGAAATCAGGTGAACCTAAACTTGGAGGCAAAATTTGAAAGTCATCCACTCAAGATATGAAGATAATCAAAGAACAAATATTGTAGTACTCTAAATATAGTTTCAAAAATACTAAATTTTTTCAAAATTGGATAATATTAAGGGGGTCAAATACTTCGCGCACGAAAAATAGACACTGATTTTTTCTGAAAAACATAACATAGTGTCTGACATGCGCATCAGAAAAATCATAGTTAGATTTAGTATTTTGACAAATCCTTTGGTAGAAAGACAGTTAAGAGTGAGCACTAGAAGGTGTGTATTTTTTTGTAATTTTTTGTTAAGTATTTTTTTTTTTTATGATTTTTCCAATTGAGCACATCCTGAAAAATTAGGTACATGTTCGTGTGCGAAGCATAAGTTGCACTAAACAAATCGAAAATACAATTTTTTTTTTTAAATTGTAAAGAATTAAGTGCACTACAATAATATATAAAGTTTTTAAAATCTGGATAAGTATATCAAAAGTTATTAAAAAAATGGTGCACCTATGTCTGTGAGAACTATGGAGACACTGGTAAAAGAAATTCGATAATAATATGTTATTGTTCAAATTTAAAAAAAAAAAATGGTTAGAAAGCTTAGAAGATGGGTGAAAATATGGTGGCAATTTTAGAAATACCCACTTGATGAAGTGTAAACCTGATGATGACAAAGTCGAGAAACCAAGTTGATAAAATAAAACATGTCAAAAAGGAGGGAAATGGAGGGAAATCAAACTCCCAAACCATAACTTTGTCATCCAGGCCTATTTCCAAGCCTAAACAGTCAAAATAACGTATGGGGTACTTATGGTATAAAAAGCGCATATGGGGTACTTATAATGTAAGAAGCGCATATGCTCTACTTAACTATAAACAGTTTGTACACACTATGTTTACTATAAACAGAGCGTATGTGCTACGTTTGTTTAAATTTTGGGAGTGTGTATAATATGATATTGTATATATTATATGTGTATATACATATAATATATAATTTATATATATAATATATAATTTATATATATAATATATAATATTTATATATATATGTATATAATAATATATATTATTTATATATGTATATAATAATATATAATATATTAAGTATATATATATACACACATATAAGTGTATTGTCTCCCCCCCCCCCCTCTCTCTCTCTCTCTCCCCCTCTCCCTCTCCCTCTCCCTCTCCTTCTCCCTTCCTCCATACCCCATCCCTCTCTCTCTTCTTCTCTCCCTCCCTCCATACCCCACTGCAACTATGTCTGCACTTCTATAGAAGTAAGTGAATTTGTTTCTTGTCTACAACTTCCTCTTTTATTTTTATCATGTATGCTCTCCTAAGAAAATTGACTGATGGATTTGTGTGTGTATATTAAATAGGAGGAAGAAGGGTCTGAAAATGAACCATGGGTGCATTACCATGACAAACAAGGAAACCTACATCAATATTCTTCTCGAATGTGTTTTTATTGAGAAGAGCAAATGTAGATAATAGTGTCAATAAAGAAAAATGATGAGTCAGACTACCTGCAATATGTTTTTAAGAAGGAAACAATTGGTAGGAAGAGAAAGAGGAAGACTAACACATTATGTCATAGAGAATGATAGTGGTGGGTATGCGAGAGTTCCCATGTTGTTACACAACACCTGTCATCTAAAGAAATTGAAGTTTGTTATAAGCATGGAAGTGGTAGTATATGATGATCATCACTTGTCAAAAGGCCTGGAAGGGTACATACCCATGAAAGAAATCAAGTGTGTAATTCCTATAGTCACAATCGATATCAATCCTATAGCCTTGCAAATTTAAGAGCATCTTATGTTTTAGAAAGGCAGTGCTCTTAGGGTTAGGTCAAGCTCTTACACTTTCTTTGTAGCGAAGCCTCATTGTTTGTTTGCTTGGAGTCTCTCTTATGTTGACAATGGTCTAACTTAGCTATATCAAAACTAAACTATTGATGTTCTATTCATAACTTTAAATAATATATCATTTTATTAGCCCACCATATGACCCCTTAGGTGTCATTAGAGGTCATATTGTTTCCTAAGAGGTCATATGGTGTCCTATGACCCCTTAGGACACCATATGACCCCTTAAGACACCATACGACCCCTTAGGTGTCATTAGAGGTCATAATGTTTCCTAAGAGGTCATATGGTGTCCTATGACCCCTTAGGACACCATATGACCCCTTAAGACACCATACGACCCCTTAAGACACCATACCACACCATATGGTGTCTTAAGGGGTTATAGGATGCCATATGACCCCTCAGGACACCATACAACCCATAACACCACCATATGGTGTCCTAAAGGGTCATATGGTGTTCTATGACCCCTTACGATATTATTTGGTATCGTTATAGATCCCATGGTGTGCTAAGGGATCATATTGTGTCCCATGACCCCTTAGGATACCCTATGACCCCTTAGATGTTGTTAGGGATCATATTGTGTTCTAAGGGTCAAATGGTGTCCTATGACCCCTTAGGACACCATATGGTGTCGTTATGTGTCTTATGGTGTCCTATGAACCCTAGGACACCTTATGACCCCTTAGGACACCATATGGTTTTGTTGACCCCTTAGGACACCATTTGACCCCTTAGAACTCTATATGGTATTGTTATGGGTCGTATAGTGCCCTAAAAGGTCATATAGTGTTCTATGGCCCCTTAGGACACCATTTGGTGTCATTATGGGTCATATGGTGTGCTAAGGGGTCATATGGTGTCTTATGACCCCTTAGGACTCCATATGACCTCTTATGTGTCGTTATGGGTCATATGGTGTCCAAAGGAGTCATATGGTGTCATGTGACCCCTTAGGACGCATGCATGGATCCCTAGGATACCATATGAACCTAGAGAGGGGGAGGAGAGGGATGGAATGGGAGAGAGATACACATAAGAGAGGAGGAGAGTGAGATAGATAGATAGAGACAGAGAGGGAGAGACAAGAGATAAATGAGAGAAAGAGATATGGAGAGAGAGAGAGGGTGAGATAGAGATAGAGAAAGGGAAAGGGAGGGGGAGAGAGAGATAGAGAGAGAGAGATAAATAGAGGGAGATATAGAGATAGAGAGCAACATAGAGAAGGGGACTTAGAGAGAGAGAGAGAGAGAGAGAGAGAGAGAGAGAGAGAGAGAGAGAGAGAGAGAGGGAGTGGGGGAGATATAGAGAGATCTAAGAGGTGGATAGAGGGATTGAGAGAGAAAGAGAGACTTAAGAGGTGGAGGGAGGGAAGGAGATAGAGAGAGTCTGAGTGAGAGGGAGGAAGGGATGGAATGAGAGTAGAAGAGACTAGAGAGAGAGAGGTGCGAAGAGAGGGAGAGAGTGAGAAATAGAGGTAATGAGAAAGGGAGAGAGGGAGGGGGGGAGAGAGGGAGATAATGAGAGAGAGATACACCTGAGAGAAGGGGAGAGTGAGATAGAGAGATAGAGGATGAGAGGAAGTGACTTCAGAGATAAAGAATGGGAGAGAGAGAGAGGGAGACTTAAGTGAAAAAATAGAGACTTGATTCTCTCCCCTTCTCTCTTCCTCCATACCCCTTCCTCCCTCCCCCATCCTCTCTCCCTCCCCTACTCCCCTCCCCTACTCCCCCCCCCCCCTCTCTCTCTCTCTCTCTCTCTCTCTCTCCCTTCCTCCATACCCCTTCTTCTCTCCTTGCCCCCTTCTCTCCCCCCTCTCCCTCTCCCTCTCTCCCTCTCCCTCTCTCCCTCCCTCCCTTTTCCTTCACATTTTCTTTACTACAAATAGTGCATACAAGGTACTGAGCCTTTTAGTTCATTTCCCCGCCATAACATTTTGAAGGCGTAGGAGCGCGTACGCGCTACTTATTACTTGTAAGCGCATATGGGATACTGAGCCTATTAGTTTGTTGCCCTACCATAACATTTTTAAGACATAGGAGCATGTACGCGGTACTTATTTCTTGTATGTGCGTACGGGGTACTGAGGCTATTAGTTCGCTGCCTTGTCATAACATTTTTAAGGCATAGGAGCGTGTACGTGCTAATTATTAGTACAGGGTGGGAAAATACCATTGGGCTTGCCAACATTTTATGGACTAACAGTGCACATGGTTATTAATATAGTGCATACGAGGTACTTAGAAATAATTTTATTTGCCCAAGAGCCTCAACGACCTCAAAAGAAGTTTTTGAGGTTGTTGAAGGCCCCACTACAACTGTGTCTGCACTTCTATCACTATTTTATACATACAAGTAAGTAAATTTTTTGTTTTTGCATGATTTCAAATGATTGAATTGTTGTTCTTATTAGTTTTGTCAATATTATTGTGATTGTTTAATAGTTTTGACTGAAAAAAATATGATAAGATGCATATTTATGGTTATTTGATTATTTATGAACTTTTGTTTACATATATATGTAATATGAATCTATTTAGGAGAACCGATATCAACCATGGGAAATAAAAAGCAAGGAATGATGGAACAATGAGAGGCTGAAAAGGAAAGACAAAGGCAATGTATGAAGAAATTACGTGACATAAGAACAATGGGAGAAGAAGGTATGTCATCCTCAACATCTCAATTCGATTTACCAAACAAACATAATGCGCCTAATGCAATTGAAGAAGAGATATTTGATTTACCGTATGAACCTAATGCAATTGAAGAAGATACCACATTGAATAATCAATTAAATGATGAACATACACCTTCTCTATTTGATGAATTGAATGTACATAATGCACCGATGTTAACACCTCCTAGAATCATTCGTAGGAAACCAAAGTATGTAATTGACATTGATGAGAATATATTGACGCCAATGCTCGATAAAATGAATGAACGAACTTGTAGGAGAATGGTTAAAAGAACATGGCAAAAATATTTTGAAAACTTAAATCAAACCGCAAGATGTTAATTAATTGTTCAAATGATTAAAAATTTGAATTTTAGAGAGACAATGAAAATTCTAGGCCTAAGATCATCTGAAAGTAACTGTTGGTGTAAATATTCATTATGGATATTATTACACTTTACTTAAGTTAACTTAGGATAATGTATCTCTTCGTAGTTTGGATTTGAGACACTTAGAGAAGTGTGCACATAGGGATATAGCTTGTAGGAGAAATTCCACCTTTTGTGGTCTTATTTTGTTGTTACACTCCACATTCGGTGGGTCATCCACCTCTTGTGGAATATTATATTATTTCTCCTACCTACCCCTAGTATTTCTTACCTACCCTTGTTTCTCATTGATCCACATGTCATGATTGTGTGCTCGTACATCCATATGGCCTTGCCTATATAAGCAGGCCTATATTCATTGTATTGGTTAATCCAGTTGATCATTTGCATATTGATGAGAATACAGTTTGTTCTTGTCATTCTTTTGTCTCTCTTTTATACTTTTCATTGTGCCCTTGATCTTGGCAAAATCTCACATAGCCATTGGGGCTTCAATTGATTGGTTTTTGGAGACATCTTGGAAGGCTTCTATTTTTGGATTTGATGGACAACATTTTTTGGAGGCATCTTAGAGTGTTTTCGACCTCACCATTACGTCCGAGAGGCTGTTTCCATAAAAATTGAGTATAAACTCGACCTATTTTGGTGAAAATCAAATTTTGAGTGTTGGAGGAATTTTTTGCCCAATTCGGGCGGTACGGTATGGAATTTTCAGATCTCAAAATAAATAAAAAAATTTGAATTTTTTTTTTCCAATTTTGAAAAAGGTTTTTTTTTTTAAAATAATTTTTTTTGGCGGGTTCATACCTTCCACCTAGTCAGCAACGCACAGTCAGCACTTTTGTCCATAATTTTTTTTGGAGGCTCATAACTTGCTCAATTTTGCTCCTTTTTGGGTGCAATTTTTTTGATTTGGGCTAATTTTTCATGCTCTTCGCAGTGGTGTGGTTAATTTATAATTTTTGTCCATAGTTTTTTCTTAATTTTTGGATTCTCTTAGTTGTACCTATCCAATCCTCAATTTTGCAACTTCAAAGGCTTTGTTTGAGCTCATACGACCTCCTTTTCAGGTGCCATTTTTTTGAAAGTGCATATTTTTTCATCTAGTTTCATAATCTAGTATCATATTTCAGAGATATTGAGTGGAAATTATACTTTCAGATATTGGTCTTATTTGGCCTACTTGGTACTTGTAATTTGCTTGGATCTTAGTTTAGATCTCTTGCATTATTAGTTTGAGTCTCCTTTGGCCTTATTAAGGCAGTTGAAAAGTTGAAATCAGAAGTTGACTTTGCCATTTTTTGCAAGTGGCCCATTGTACACGCACTAAGTATAAAGTGCCAAATCATCATTTTTTTTTAAATTTTTTTTTTTTTGGGGGGGGGGGTCTTTGATTGAGTGAATTTGGGGGGGTGTCGTGTGTGATTGTGCCTCTATTTCCTTGTGCTCTTTCATTTTAGTTGCAATGAGTCCTCATAAATTTCCACCTTTAACTCCACATAATTATGCATCATGAAAAATTAAAGCATGGGGAAAATTAATGGAAAAAGGTCTCATGCATTACATAGATGGAACAATAGCAGCACCACCTGATCCTAATGCTTAGTTAGAATGGCTCACTAATAATTGCATGGCTCTTGGAACTTTGCGTATGTATTAGATGACCTCATTTTTCACATTGAGAAGTGTACTATAATCAAAGAGGCTTGGGATATGTTTTAGAAATTGTATGGTCAATTTGATGAAATAAGAGGTTACAAGATTGACAATGAGCTCACCAACTTGGATCCCAAGAGTTTTGATACAATCCAATATTATGACACCAAAGAAAATGAGCTAAGAGCAAAGCTTAAGGATTGTGGAATTGACAAAATTGATGCTCAGTTGATATTCAACTTGTTAGACAAGCTTGCACAAGAATATGCAGCGTTTGTGTCTAGCTTCCAAACTCATCATTTGATAGTGGGGAGTTCCTACATTATGCCTTCATTTGATGCTTTCATATAAATGTTGATATTGGAACAATCTAAGTTGTTGAACATGAGGCTTCTCAAGTCTTCAAAGTCCAAAGCTTTGGTGGATAATCAAGGGAATCAAAGGGAGTCAAGGCAAATATTCCAACAAGAAGAAGAAGCAATCTAAGTCAAAGCCACAACAAGAAAAAGGGCAATCATCCTCTCCATCAAAGGTGATTTTTCACCCTCTTCCAAGAAGGGGACTCCACCTAAGAAGGATAAACCAACTTGTGCATATTGCAAGAAGTATGGTCATGATGAGCATCGATGCCACACCAAGCAAGTTGATGAGTTGACAAATATTCTTAAGAAAAACAACATCAACTTGCCATCTACCTACACAAAGAAGGATTCATCTCCTTCCTCTTCCTCAGAGTCTAAGGGAAAAGGGAAAGAATTTGTGGCTACAATAGGTTCTTCATATCAGTGGATACTTGACTCGGGTGCCTCTTATCACATGGGTTCTACAAAGGAGTAGTTTTCTTCATTGGAGCCATCTAAGGTACCTCACATTTGCATAGGTGATGATACACAAGTAGAGGTTGAAGGGAAAGGTTCAGTTAACATGGATGATGGAACATTTGAGAATTTTTATCTATGTTCCTAACTTGTCTACCAACCTCCTCTCTATCTACCAAATCACTCTCTATAGGAATGGGAAAAAGGTTGAGTTTACACCTGATTCAGTTGTGGTAAAGGAACTTGATGATGATGCCTTGGTAGCAGTGGGACAAGTCAATGACAACTCAAGGCTTTATTCATTCTCCCACTTTGTACCAAGTTCTCCTTCTAGGGCCTTTCTTACTCATTCAAATTTAGAAAGTAAGCTATGGCATGAGCAGTTTGGTCACCTCAACTATCACTATCTTTAACAACTCAGTACTAAAGACATGGTCACAGGTCTACCTCGAATCAGTTTTTTAGAGGGTGTATGTTTAGGTTGTTCCTTGGGCAAGAATCCCGAGGAGAAGTTTGATAAGGGGAAATCTTAGAGAGCTTTGGAAGTTCTTCAACTTGTTCACATCGATGTAGCAGGTCCATTTCCAACACCTTCATTTAGCAAGGCCCACTATGTCCCGAACTTCATTGATGACTACTCCCGCTTCACTTGGGTCTACTTTCTCATTCAACAGAGTGAAGTATTTGACAGATTTCAGGACTTCAAGACTCGTGTGGAGAAGAAATCTGGGAAAGTGGTCAAGATTCTTCATACAGATAATGAAAGGGAATATGTGAATAAGAGACTTGAGGATTTTTGTACATTTGAGGTGATTGATCTTCAACATTATGTTGCATATGCTCCACAATAGAATGAAGTTGTAGAGCACAAGAATAGAACTCTCAAAGAAATGGCTAGCTGTATGATACATGCACGTTCTCTTGATCCCGCCTTTTGGGCAGAGGCTATCAGTTGTGCCACACACATCTAGAATCAGGTTCCTCACAAAGCTTTGCAAGGTATTACTCCTTTTGAGGCTTGGGCTGGTAGGAAACTGATTGTGAGACATTTCAGAGTCTTTGGGTGTCCAGCATGGGCTCGCATACCTCCACAAAAACACAAGGCATTGGAACCTTAGAGTAGGCCTTGCATATTTGTTGGATATCCTGAGGGTGTTAAGGCATATAGATTGATGGATCCTGAGACACATGAGGTCTTTATTGAGAGGAGTGTTCACTTTGAGGAATGCTCTCCTAGCTTAGCTTCTCTACCTCCTCCACCTTCCTCCATTGTGGATAGCGATGCTAGTGATTCAGATGATGAGACTTCTTGAACTCTGAATCACTGGGTTACACCTTTGTAGGGTCCACTTGCAGTTGAGGATCCTTGTTCTCCACCTCCACCTATACCTCATTGGGCTTGATAGACACTTGAGTCAGTGGGTTCTCTTGTTGGGGATCCTTCAGATACACAGAGGACTCAATCATAGCATCATACCTTCCACATGCATTCATCGCTACTGATTCCAATCCACAGACATTTTGGGAAGCATCAGGGGTTCTTGAGTGGGATCAAGCTATGGAGGAAGAGTATAGTTCCTTGACGAGGAACAACAAATGGGATTTAGTCCATCTCCCTAAGGGGAGAAAGATGGTTTGATGTAAGTGGATCTATTGAACCAAGTTTGCAGCGGATGGTAGTGTGGATAAGTATAAGGCTCAACTTGTTGCAAAAGGTTTCTCTCAGGTTCCAGGTGTTGACTATACTGAGACCTTTGTGTCCATAGCCAAGATGAACTCCATTCGCTTGACACTTGCTATTGTTGTAGCTCATGGTTGGGTTGTACATCAGATGGATGTGAAGAGTGCTTTTCTTCATGGGGATCTTGATGAGGAGATTTATATGGAGCAGCCATAGGGTTTCATCCAGGATACTTCCTTGGTTTGTAGACTAAGGAGATATGGCCTTAAGCAGGCTTCCAGGGCTTGGTACACCAAGTTCACCAGGTGTCATTACAATCCAAATATCTACATTTTATGACAGGATGACTCTCACTTGATACTTGTGCTCTATGTTGATGATTTGATCATTACAGGGAGCATCGCATCCATCATTAGTAGGGTCAAATATGCTTTGCATGAAAATTTTTCTATGACTAGCTTGGGTCTTTTGCACTACTTTCTTGGGATAGAGATTTCACAGTCACCTTCTAGGATTACACTATCGCAACCCAAGTATGCTCTTGATCTACTTGCACACTTTCATATGGCTGATTGTAAGCCTGCATTGACTCCCTTTCTTTCAGGAGTCAAGCTTGAGGCTCAGTGTTCATCTCCACCAGTTGATGCAACATTGTATCATCAGCTTGTGGGTAGTCTCATCTACTTGACTCATACATGCCCTGATATCTTATTTTCAGTTGGCATGGTTTCCTGCTTCATGTAGGAACCACATGAGCTTCATTGGAAAGAATCCAAATGCGTCCTTCATTACATCCAGGGTACACATCACTATGGGATTCACTATGCAGCAGACACAAGACTTCACTTGGTTGGTTACACAGACTCATATTGGGCCGGTGATCTTAATGATCATAAGTCTACTTTAGGTTATAGTTTTCACCTTGGTCCAGACCACATTTGTTGGTAGAGCAAGAAGCAACATGCTATTTCTCTCTCTTTGACTGAGGCTGAGTATATATCGAGGAGCTATTAATGCAGCAACTGAGACAATTTGGCTTCAGCAGATTCTCACAGAGTTTGGGTTCACCACTCCACGACCGATAGTTCTACATTATGACAATTAGAGTGCTATTGCTATCTCAAAGAACCCAATCTAGCACCAGTGGGCCAAACACATTGAGATCCACATGCACTATATCTAAGAGCTGATTCAAGAGCAAGTCATTGATTTGTAGTATTGTCCTATAGTAGAGCAGGTTGCATACATTTTCACCAAACCTTTGACTGAGAGTAAGTTCCAATAGTTGCAAGCTCTCTTTGGGGTGCAAGATGTCTCATTGGGGGGGGGGTCAGCTGACTTCTCCTTCCTGTCTTATGGGGGGACTTTTTCCTCTTTGAGGTTTTGTCCTTCTTCTTTGAGAGTCTTTTTGTACATTCATCTCTCTTTTGGGGGGGAGTTTTTTCCCACTGGTTTTTCTCCCTTTCTCCATTTGTGAGATATCGCATTGCATGTTTTTCTTGCATTTGCATATTGTACATGGTTACCTATCATGGCCTAGTAGCTGGGACCCATCTTGCATTGTTGACTTGAGTCTTCATTCCCCTAAGTTGCACTTAAGGGGGGTTGTTGGTGTAAATAAAAATATTCATTATGGATATTATTACACTTTACTTAAGCTAACTTAGGATAATGCATCTCTTCATAGTTTGGATTTGAGACACTTAGGGAAGTGTGCACATAGGGATATAGCTTGTAGGATAAATTTCACCTTTTGTGGTCTTATTTTGTTGTTACACTCCACATTTGGTGGGTCATCCACCTCTTGTAAAATATTGTATTATTTCTCGTACCTACCCCTAGTATTTCTTACCTACCCTTGTTTCTCATTGAGCCACATGTCATGATTGTGTGCTCATACATCCATATGGCCTTGCCTATATAAGAATGCCTATATTCATTGTATTGGTTAATCCAGTTGATCAGTTGCATATTGATGAGAATATAACTTGTTCTTCTCATTATTTTGTCTCTCTTTTATACTTTTCATTGTGCCCTTGATCTTGGCAAAATCTCATAGTAACAATGAAAGAACTATTGTGAGAAATCTATTTGATTCATACCAAGATATTGCTTCAAAATCACGTACTAAAGATTCTAATGCTACTCTATGTGTCATTACATCAACCATAATGAGCAAGAAAATAAAAAAAGATTGTTTGATAAGAAAAACAAGTAAGTCGTTAAACGTTAGTAGAACAACATTAAGTAAAGCATTAAAGAGGTGAGAAAAAATAGAGGAACCTAACAATAATTCTCTTTGGGCATTCTCAGGTAGACTACCATGCAAGGACAAGGTTGTTGTTGATGCACTAAGAACATTAAGTGAAATTTTTTGGCATGACAACACAAGAGTTTCGCCCAACCAAAGAGATGTTGTTATAAGGCGAATCAGGTCTACAAATCGTGAGCCACATGCCAAACACTATTTGGATATGACTCAAACTAAATTTTATGAAATATTCCTTCAAAAGTTTCTCAAATAAGAATGTCTAAAGATATTAATCAAGGTTTCATTTGAGTGGTCATAATCAGTAGCATTTTTCGCTCCATTAATGAGGTCTCCCAGTTTGAAGAGGTTATGCTCTACAAATTTTCTCATACCATATGTGCACTGAGGGAGGCATGATGCTGTTATGATAGAATGTAACACTCGTTGCTTACAATTTTCATTACAAACACATTTATTTATAGTGGCTTGGATTACTTGGTGTCGTGCTCTGTGAATTGTACCTGTAACTGCAAACACAATGCACTCAATAAGTCATTACAAGCAATGGTTAGAAGATTGAAACAATGAAAGACAAAACCATAGCTAATCGACTTATTGCCTCCTAGTAAATGCGAGTATGAATTTTGCTCTCATATCTTAGTATGCAAATTCCAGTGACTTGACTACACTTAGATGGAGGATTTAAATGATGAAGATGCATGATCTAGAAAGAATATCATGATTAAGCTACATGATAAGCAAATTAAGCTAGAATTAAGCTAGAATTAAGCATGATAACATTTCTAAAGATGATAAACTAGAAACAATGCAAATGAGATGAATCAATCAATATGCAAACATGATATGAAATTGGGACATGATATTGGGACATGATCATGATATGAATTTGGTACCCTTTGTGCTCCAAAATGAGGTCTATTTATAGGATTTCTCAAGGCTATGGGTGAGTTGGCAAGAATCAACGGTTGAGATTGATTTGAAGATATCAATGGTTAAATTGGAGGAGGATGGCAAAGGGGGTTGGATTAAAGGGAACATATGTCATCTCTATGGTGACAAGTGTCAAGGGGCTTCTAGAAGATGTTGGATGGAAGGAGATACTTAGTGACAAGTGTCACAAAGCTTCTAGAAGATGTTGGATGAAAGGGGACATGGTGGATAGGTAGAATGGGTTAGGTT
Organism: Cryptomeria japonica; assembly: GCF_030272615.1. Lineage (NCBI taxonomy): Eukaryota > Viridiplantae > Streptophyta > Pinopsida > Cupressales > Cupressaceae > Cryptomeria > Cryptomeria japonica. The sequence goes on along the minus strand of NC_081405.1, from coordinate 531,454,497 downwards.
TAGGAATGGTTAGGTTTAAGAGTGGTAGAAGTTAGGAGAATTTGAATTTAAAAATTCAAATAATATGAAAAGGATAATTAATTTCAACAACTCATGGATTTGATTTGTTTTAATTAATTATGGATTTAGAAGAAATGAATTTGGATGGAGGGAATTAATTAATTAAAGGGGATGAAATGAAATGAACCTATTTAATAAATCCTTAGATTTATTAATAAGTAGATGAAAAGGGAAATTTAATCAAATTGCTTAGTGAATTCAATTAAATTGGAAAGGGAGATTAATTAAATAATTGCTTATTTAATTAATTATCTTCAGACCATTTTTAGGTGTGTACATTTTGCCCCTCTTTGAAGTGAGGTGCGATGACACATTGATTCAAAGAATAATCTCATTTTGATGATGGTATTGATTTGATAGGATGACCCACCTCTTGATTGCTAAATTTTGGTACGATGATGTCCCCTTGGGAGATCAATTGAGATAATTGATCTTTTGAGTTTTTGCAAGATTGATATCCCGATAGATTTGATTTGATTTCTGCAATGGTGTTGTGATGAAAATGCGAGTTCTTTGATTAGCTTGATTGCCTAGATCAGTAAGATTGAAAAATCTTGATTGATTAGATTCAATCTAGTTTCAGGAAGGATTCATCCTGCATAAGAGATGATCATAACGTCTGGTTTCAGGAAGGATTCATCCTATATAAGACATGATCAGAGCGTCTCGTTTCAGGAAGGATACATCCTGTATAAGACATGAATCAGAATCAGATCGTCTAGTTTCAGGAAGGATTCATCCTATATAAGATAAAGATAGATTGATTAGGTTTGATTGATTGATTTGATTTGATAAGGTTGATAGATAAAGAACTGACAGTTTGTTGATATCAAGTTGTATAAATTTTTGGATATGCTAATTGTTGATTTTGTTGAGAGAGATAGCATAAGATTTGGGCTAGGTTGATAATATCATGAGAGAGATGAGTTCATCATTTTGATTGCGTATACACTTGTGTTGATATCTTTGTTGATTCCTGTAATAGATTTGACCTTGGATAAAAGGAGCTTTTAGGATCCCATGCAAGAATTAAATGCAAGCTACAATGCAAATGAAATGCAAACTATGATCGGACCAGTCACTGGATTATTTTGCTTATTGTCATGATTGAGCTTTTGAAATGTGGGAAGTGAGTGCAAACATCGATGGTATAATTAAACCATGATGACCTGAGCACTTCTTTCCTGGATTTTGATATAGCAAGTTAACACAAGCATTGAGGTATAATTGAACCGAGATGACCTGAGTGTTGGTGTTGTTTGCATAAAATAGGCAGTATTAATCATTTCAATATGCAAATCAGAAATGTCTTAAATGATATCCCGATAATCATGTCCCAAGACAAATTTGCACATATTAATGATTAATTTTCAGACAACAGACAAGAAAAATATCATGTTTCTTCCTTGTTCCTCTAGTCAATGACATCCTGGAGTCACTCAGAAATCATGATAGCGAAAAGCAATATAGAAAAGTTGAACAATCTTGTTACAATCATTATCCAAAAGATATTATTCCATTGAAAAGTGTGTGATGTGCTTAGATTGATTTTGTGATAGCTTGATAGTTGATAGTTTGATCTCATGTTCAACGTTGGATGTATCTCAGTTTTCGCTTGATGAGAGTTGTCTAACTGTTTGTTCTACTTGTTTGATTAAGCTCAGAATGAACAAAAGTTTTTTCCCCCAGCTAGGCGTAGGATTTTGCCCCAAGCTTAGAAACAAAGTTGTTATGATATATCCAATGATCCAAACCATGGTAAGAAGCCACCTGAGATGTCCGTGTTTGTGCAAAAGCTTCATGATGATCAGTGTTGATGAAGGATGCATGAATGCAAGAGGAAAATGCATGAACTAATAGATGGATGAGCTAGCCGACAGATAGCACCTGTTTGCCAGGTTTTCACCATCTGTTTTTATTGCACTTTTTCTGATATTTGATTTTTTTTTGGATTTTCTGCTTTTTCACTATTTTTGATTTTTCTGATTTTTTATTGTTTTTGATCTTTTCTGATTTTTCATTGTTTTTGATTTTTCTGATTTTCCACTGTTTTTGATTTTTTCCTGGTTTTCCACACATAGAATTTCTTTAGATGCATGCTATTGATGGGTTCCTCGAGCTGATCTCTATCCTATGTTGATAGCTAATATGCTCCTGACCCAAATACTGCTGTGACCATAAATGGACTTAACCAGTTTGGTTCAAATTTTCCTTTCTTTTCTCGATCTGCCTGGTTGCGTGGATTTTCCTTTAGCACTAGTTCTCCCACTTGAAAGACTTGTGGTTTAACCTTATGATTATAGCTCTGACACATTCTTTGCTGATATACCTTTAGATGATCAAAGGAATTGTGTATGCATTCATGGATCAAGTTCCCATGGATTTGACATTGTTTGCATGTTCTTGCTATCTTAAAAGAATCTTATTCCATAGTTGGCCAATAATAGCCCAAGCGTATGAGTTTTTTCAAAAGGGTAAGACCACTTGAATGTGTGCCACAAATGCTATTATGGACTTCATGTAAGGCCTTCTCAGATTCTTCTTGTTCAAGACATCTTAAGAGAGTATCATCTAGACCTTGTTTATATAGGGTATCTACGACAAGAGTATAATGAGAGGATTGATGAATAAAGTTTCTCTTTTGGTTCTTCGATAAGTTAGGAGGTAAGATATTGTCTTTTAGGTATGTGTAAGTTTGGCCATAGTGGGAGGAATCATGTCCAATAAGTTGATAGATGGTTTGGGAATTAGGATAATTAAAGGCGGGATGAAACAACTCTTCAACCAAGAATTCGTAATGCTGTTGATTTTCTCGTGTCTACAGGAGAGAAGAAAGTGTAGCCATGACATTTGCTGCTTTATTATCATTTCTTGGAATTTGCTCAAAAGTGATTTCGACAAAGTATTTCTTGAAATCATCTACCATCTTTTTATAAGGTATGAGTTTGTCATCTTTTGTTTGATAGTCATCATTGATTTGATTAATGACAAGCCGAGAGTCTCCAAAGACTTGAAGTTGTGTTATATTCCATTCTACAACCATTTTGATGAATAGAATGTCTACTTCTAATTTATGTTGTGTTCCTTTATTGATGCTTGCTCTTGATCCCTGATGTGTTCCATTATTGATGCTTGCTCTTAATCCATGTTGTGTTCCTTTATTGATGTTTTCTCCTAGATTGATATTTGGGTGATGTATTGTAAGATATGGATCGAACTCTGGAACGTCTATATATGAACAAGTAAAATTGACTTGCCATCTTTTGAATGGTTTCAAGTATTTTTGTCTTGCTAGTTCTGATAGAGAGATTGCTGTTGGATGTAGATCAATTGTGTCAATGATAACTGCCTCTACTAGTTCTATTAGGATAGATGACTTCTCTTGATAGTATGCAGGTAAGGTGTCAAATCTCCTATCTTTCAATTCCTCGAGGAGGTTTTCACCTTTAGATGCGTCCTTTATTTTTACTTTTTATTGGTCTAATGTTGCCAATAAATGGTTTTCAGCATTAGACCTGATATTGTTTTCTTGATTTTCAATTTTGCGACTAGGAGATTTGACATCCATTTGACTTGAAGATACCTTAGCGGAATCCCTGGTGAAAGTTGTTGCGGGTTTGATTTCATCAAGATATAAGGATATGGCATGGTCATCAGGTAAGGTATCAATGTCAGTATGTCCTTCATTTTCCCAGTTCATAGGTTTAGGATAGCTTAAGGATAAAGGATCGTTAGGTTGAATAGTTTCAAAGATATTGGGGGTCATGATAGAGATGTCAAGGTTTTCAATGCCGATGTCTAGAATGGTACTCTCATCAGAATGACCTCGTATAAGAAAATCCTGATCATCCTCAGTTAAGTTCATGTCAGTCGGATGTGATTCTAATTCAAGTAGGCTAGTTCCTAATGTTTTTTCTGCATACGTGTGAACTACATCTATTACTATGTCTACTTTTTCATCCCTTTCAATTTGAAGTTGCTCTTGTTTGTTTTTCCATGATAGCAAATATTCTCCATTCCCTTGATCTTTCAGCTGCATTTGTTCTTCCATGTTTGAAAAAATTGATTCAAATGATTGTCCCTTGGATTGTATGTTTGAAGCTGCTACCTCTCTGTTATGTGGAGCTATGACCTCTTGAGCTGATTTTAGATTATTACAACTCTGCAATGGATTTGAGTCTACTGATATTGTGATTTCCTATCCATTGTATGGAAATTTTAAGCACTGATCACATGTTGATGTAATAGCCTATATATCTTGTATCCATGGTCTTCCCAAGAGTATATTATATGGTAGGTCCAAGTCTAAAACTTGGCATGATGTATCTTTTTGCAAAGGTCCCATTGTGATGGGTAATATCACCATTCCTTTAGATGAATGTTCTTCTTTATTATGTGCTTTGATGTTTATCCTTTTCTAGGGATCAACTGCATCTTCTGAATAGCCTAGAGCATAGACAAGACTCAAAGAGCAAATGTTCAAGCTAGCTCCCCCATCTATCAGAACATGTTTAACAAGCGTTCTATAAATGAGGACTTCAATTTGTAAGGAAGTAATATGGGGATGTTGCAAGGAATCAATTCTTGGATATGAAGGAGATGAGTTTTGAATATGATCCTCTAAAATATGTTTGATGGAAATCCTGGATATCGCTTGGGGAACTTCATCTTTGGATGCATTATTTGGCAAGGATGCTATGGAAGGTTCTTGCAAGCTTTCAGGAGGTGTAGGAATAGATGCCTTTGGAGAGTCAATTTTCTTATGGATGGATGGATCATTGTTAGACATGGGTGCACTATTTTGATCTTCTTTAGCTGAATCCTTTAGGGATCTTTTTAAGAGGTGCATAAAAGAGCCACTTTTCTTTTGAGATGTGTTTGAATCTTTGTGAGTTTTTAACATAGTTGGATTTTTATTTTGGACTTGTTTGATTTCTTTGATATGTTGGTTTGTTATGTCTTCTTGTGTTTTTCTTTGATATGTCATGTTGATATGATTTTCAGCTATTTCAAATGTTTCTGTTTCCATTTTAGGGGTTTGATTGTCTAAAAGTTGTTTTGGGTAAGTGATCAATAATCAATTTCAAGGCCATAGAGTGATATGTCACTAAAAGAGAATTCAAGTGTTTAAAGGTTTGCAAGTTTTCCGATCTTCGGTTTAGGAGTGCAATGATGGTGATTTGATAAGAACCAAGTCTAGTAGGAACAATATATCCTATGATGTGGGACAAAGTTATCCTGACCAAACGTTTCAGTTTCATGATAAAGGATGATTGATCCTGATGAGAAACTATGTTTGAGTGATCAATTTATCAAAGAGGGTGATAATGCACTTTGAGATGTTTAGATCTTGAACTTGTTGGGGGTAAGCACTTCAAAAATCTTGGGGTTTTAATCTTCTACAGTCTAATTTTGATGGTGATAACTTGACCAAGCAAACTAAACAGACAATCTAAGCACGGATTGACAGATAACAGGTGTTTATGCTTACTGCAAATTGATTAGGTAGAAATGACAAGTCTGAAATAGGTATGTAAGACACAGTTCTGGACTGACAGACGCAGAGTTTCATATGACATAAGATTCATCTTAGGATGACACAAGATATAGAGCCATAAAATAGAACAAATTTTTCATATAAACAACAGCAACTCGTATGATTTGGGATTATAGACTATATGACAAAACATATGACTCGTACAACACAGGATAGCAGGTAGTATGACAAATGATATTATGCAAGTTAACTCATCTAACAAAGATTATGACTCGTGCTATAGAGAATTAAAGCTTGTACGATAGGTTGCAGAGAATGGTAAAAAGTGTTTGTTTTACTGATTTTGATCTTTGAATTCCGATGATGTTTTGCTGATGTTTTCCAGTTTTTAGGTGTCTAATTTTCTCATTTAGGGATGAATACATAACAAACACATGATATGATACATGACTCTCAATCAAGCTAAACCCTAAGGAAGTTGGCTGAGAATGAAAACATTTGCTTGCTGACTTAGGTACACACCCAATAGCTAATCAAAATACGGCCGCTGAGTCTCACGCAATGGATTCTCAACATCGTATTATTCGACTCCAAACGCTAATGGGGGCACGATATGGAAAGTGTCTTGGGAGAGTTACTATCTCTCTTGCACAAAGATTATCACCCTTTCAGAGGTGAATCAGATAGCTTCTATTTTTATAGTTCTTAGTCAGGAATTCTGTTTGAAATTACCCCTTGAAGTCATGCAAGCATGATTGAGGCCTATAGCCCGACAAGGTACCGAAACAAGTTGTAGTCACATAAACGTGATTGAGATCGCGAGGCCCTACAAAATGCCCGATATGAGAAATCTCAAAGAGAAAACTCAAGTAATCCCATCCTTTGAGACTTTAATCATCAGAGACCTATTTATTATAGTGAGTTGGAATGCTCAGGTCCAGTTGTACTCACTTGGGTCGTTCTCACAGGGTGATTACTTTTTCCCACTGTGATAGGCCCGCTAAAGATATGCACTATTGAAAGCAAAGGATGAGTCTAGCTTTCTGATCACCTAAGAAAGGTGAGAGCATACTCGCCTATCATCAAGACACATAAGACATGTTTGTTAATTTCTTTAAGCCCAAATTGAAGTGTGCCTAAAAACCTTAAAGAATACATAAAGTTTTGTTGAATCCTTAGGTAACCTGCAAAATAGATCCATTAGTAGTCATGATTGTGTTTTGAATTTGTCTTTGACAAGCATCCTGTAGAAAAGAGTTAGGCTGAAAACATCTCATAAATAGATTAGAGTTAGCATTAGTGATCCGAATTATCCGAATTATGAAATTTAAAAAAAAATTATATGAAATTTTATCCTAACTTCAGATAGGTATAACTTTATGCTCGGGACTCGAAATTATGAGCTATTTACAATATTGGAAAGGTCTCCAAGAGTTCTAGATGAGATTTTTCAAAGAGCATTGCTTTCAGCATCACTTTCAGCCAAGCTCTTTGTGCACTCTCAAGGGCTAAAAATGACCAGAAAGCCTTCAAAAACACAAATTACCAATGCATAGACAATCTTGAAAATTCTAATTTGTAGTTTTTCAAAAAAAATCACAGAACAGAGACTCGTACGACATTCTTTTCCAGCTAGCACGTCAGAACTTTAGATTTCATACAGTAATACAAACAGATTCGTACGACATAGGATTTAATCAAGCAGAAATTCTTACGAAACGGAATTAGCTCTAGTACGACTAAAAATAAACTCCTACGAAAGAGGATCAACATAGTATGAGTAAAGAATTTGTAGTCTAAAACCTCGTACGAGTCAAGATTATACCTAGCACGAGTCAGGATGAAGTGTCGTCCGGGGCTAAAAGGTAGTTCGTATGAGTTGGAAAATCAACTCGTACGATATTCTGATTCTGATCTGGCAGAGATGAATTTTGCTGAAGCTTGAGAGGCTGAAAATGATGATTTCGGCCCCATGGTGGGCGCTAAAATGTCATGCTCTGTGAATTGTACCTATACTAGCAAACACAATGCACTCAATAAGTCATTACAAGCAATGGTTAGAAGATTAAAACAATTAACGACAAAACCATAGCTAATCAACTTATTGCCTCCTAGTAAATGCGAGTATGAATTTTGCTCTCAGATCTTAGTATGCAAATTCCAGTGACTTGACTACACTTAGATGGAGGATTTAAATGATGAAGATGCATGATCTAGAAAGAATAGCATGATTAAGCTACATGATAAGCAAATTAAGCTAGAATTAAGCATGATAACTGTAAAGCGGAAAATCGTGAGCGAACCCTAAGTGTTCCCCCCACCACTCCAAGGAGAGAGAAAGGGGGTCACTAGGGTTGACAGTTTTCACTTAGGAGAGACTTTACATTCAAAAGAGGGGTTGAAACCCACAAGATCCAATCCCACACAATGCAAGATTGGATTCTAAATGAGTTTCAAGGGTTAAGATAGCAAGGCTACCCTCTTTTGTAAAGAATGTAGATAAAAGGATTAAGCTAGGAACGCATGAAAAGTGAGAAAGATTCACTTATAAATAGAGATAGGAATATAGGATGAAGCTACGGACCTGGAATTAGCAGTAAAATGTTGAGACGACGCTGTCCTGCAAATTTGAGTGAAAGTTGACGGGATGATGGCACCCGACATGCACACGATCCTCCGAAAAATCCGCGAAACGAAGGGGGATCTGTTCGTCTCTGCACAAGGATTCCAGATCTTCAATTACAGCCATGTACCTACAACCTACACACAGAAAAGAGAGGACAATTGGGGGGTTAGGGATTAGGGGTTTGCCCTTAGGTCAAACCCCAGTTTTGGAATTAACCAAGAAATGAGAAATGCTGTAAATGTAAATGATTGTAATGTAAAACAAGTACTAGTACCTTGTTGTAAGAATGTTTGTATTCTTACATGCGAAGGTGTAAATGTTGTTGTATGTTGTATGTTGTAAATGATCTCCTCTTCAATGGTTGAATCCTTGTCTTGAATGTAACACGTAGCCTTGAATGGAGACTTAGAATGATCAATTGCTTGAAGGAATGCTTGAATGCTTGAATGTTTGAATGTTTGAATGCTTGAGTATCGCTTCCACCTTTTTTTTTCCATCTTCCAAAATGGGAGAGGAAATGTAGTTTATATACTTGTTAATTAGGGTTAAAAGACTGATTTTTCCGACCTTAGGCCGACCAGGAAACATTATTTTCCAATTTGCAAACATAAAGACCTGAGACCCAAAAGAGACCGGACCCAAAATAGGGCTAGGGACCAGGGCACTGGGTGCCATGGTCCCACCTCCAGGGACAACAGGGTGCAAGGAGGATCAGGCCAGGGTGCTAAAAAATGCAGTTTTTGATGTCATGAACAAGTTTTGGGGTCTCCATTCAGGTTCAGTGTTGTGTCGCCATTGTGAAGACCCAAATGCGGTCGAAATTGCAAGTGTCACAATTTTAGGACGCTACAATAACATTGCTACAGATGATAAATAGAAACAATGCAAATGAGATGAATCAATCAATATGCAAACATGATATGAAATTGGGACATGATCATGATATGAATTTGGTACCCTTTGTGCTCCAAAATGAGGTCTATTTATAGGATTTCCCAAGGCTATGGGTGAGTTGGCAAGAATCAATGGTTGAGATTGATCTGAAGATATCAATGGTTAAATTGAAGGAGGATGGCAAAGGGGGTTGGATTAAAGGGAACATATGTCATCTCTATGATGACAAGTGTCAAGGGGCTTCTAGAAGATGTTGGATGGAAGGAGATACTTAGTGAAAAGTGTCCCAAAGCTTCTAGAAGATGTTGGATGAAAGGGGACATGGTGGATAGGTAAAATGGGTTAGGTTTAGGAGTGGTAGAAGTTAGGAGAATTTGAATTTAAAAATTCAATTAATATGAAAAGGATAATTAATTTCAACAAATCATGGATTTGATTTGTTTTAATTAATTATGGATTTAGAAGAAATGAATTTGGATGGAGGGAATTAATTAATTAAAGGGGATGAAATGAAATGAACCTATTTAATAAATCCTTATATTTATTAATAAGTAGATGAAAAGCAAAATTTAATCAAATTACTTAGTGAATTCAATTAAATTGGAAAGGGAGATTAATTAAATAATTGATTATTTAATTAATTATCTTCAGACCATTTTTAGGTGTATACACTTTGCATTAGCCATTTCCACTTAGGTTGTTCCCTTTCACTTGGCCTTATGGGCTACTTCGGAGGTAGGCCTACTAAGGATTTTATCCTATGCAAAAATTGATAGAAAGCACGAAAGGTGGGTCTAGTGTTTTGGTCATCTAGTTAAGGGGAGAGCATATGCCTATCACCTTGAAAACACATAATATAAGAGAGTTCATTTTATCCTTTCATTGAAAAATTCTCTAATCTATTTGGAGATGTTGCTCCAACAAGCATGATGTTCATTTTAGCCACAAAGAAATGATGAGATAAAAGAAAGTAGTTTTGTGTTGTTCTTTTTAAAGAGCACCAAAGTAAGTGTGTGCTAATCAAGGTCCAACTATCCCTGCAGAGATCCATAAAAATATTAGCACATTGTGGGCTCACAAGCCTATCTTTCTCTTTCAATTACAAAATTTGGCTTCATTGTCTATTAAAATAAAACATTATGATAGCAAAGAATTGAGAAAAGACAGAACATTGATCTTATTTTAGCCCCCGACAAATGTGAATTGAGATTAGAACAAATGCGAACTAACATCTGAACAATTGCAAATTATTGTGTAGACAATTGCGAATTACTGTCTACACAAATGTGAATTGACATTTGAGCAAATCTAAATTTCCCTCTTCACAAATGTGAATTAAAACACATAAATAAAAGATAAAAGATAGAATCAATCAATTATGACATGAGATGGATGCATTATCATATTTGTCATGATCTCAATGTCATCAAACACGATGAATCTGTCCAGGTACTTCTGCACAATGTGATAATATCAGGATAGGGATGCCACTTCTTCGAGATCTTGAAACCTCTTTTCTACTCTTATCCACCATCGATGTGCTCTTCTTTGTCTTCTGTGTTATTTTCTCTTTCTGGAACCTGAAATTTTGAAGGTCACTCTTCCTTCCATAAGGTTAGACATATGTTATGCATACAAATATTTTTTTCTAGAATTGAAAGATTTAAATAAGTTGTTAGTGCAAATGAATGAAAAGAAAAAATGACAATCAAAATTGAAATTTTGAGTTATCCCTACAAATGCAAATTAGTTTTGTCAAATGCGAATTGATGTCAGCACAAATGTGAATCGTTGTCAGCATAAATGCAAATTTTTGTGAACAAATACAATTTACTACATATACAAATGCGTAGCATTTTCCTGTATCTATACAGAGTCTACAAAATCATAAAAATACATTAGGAGGTTAGTTCACGTCGGATTCACCATTGTTTCTTAGGGGTAAATTTATTCATAAATAACATAATCAAATTATAAGAGTGAATCATGGAATGCCCCACCAGGAACCCCAAAGGAAAACCCACAACAAGGGTGAAACAATTTTTTTTTTTTTAAAGTATAAATCATATTAAGTGCATTAATTACAACGTTGCACAATAAAACACAAGCGGAAGACTTACACCAGAATTCCTTAAGGGTTATCGATGAAGAATTTAAACTAAAAGTTAAATTCCACAACCACGATTAATCCAATAATCCATCACTAAATCATAAAACATAATAAGCCATATGCAGTAAGAGATTACACCATAGAAAGATTGAAAGGGTACAATATAATTTATCTTCAATATGGCATTTACACAAATCATATAGAAAGCTAATAAACAACATCCCAAACTTAGGATTACATTGATATTCCAATACATGGCTCACAATATACATATAGAGATAACATCTTAATCAAATATATAGTTACAAGGGTTCATTAATACGATTTATCACATAGGTCTCCAAAGAGTAAAAATCTCCAAACATGAAATGGAGCATGAGCCGCGAACCACAGGAACACCTATGAAGCCAATCCTTGCATGAAGGTATGGACAAGAACATTTGATGGGAAGTGGCACTACCACCCAGCCATGTGATCCCAAACTGGAATCACCCCACCATGCTAGGAGATAGCATAGGACCCTCAAACAAGCATAATAAAGACATGGATGACAGAACAAATGACTCCATAATAGAACAATATGACTCCACAATATTCCAGGTGACTCAGCATCACAATACTCAAGTGACTAGACATCACAATACACAAGTGAACCTAAAGAGAGAGTGTCATCGCATAGCTTATGATGGTTACCATGGTCGGCCTCCATAGGTACCGACCCCCATCTTGGGTTATCTTGGTAACCTTTCCCAAACCTCCAGCTCCAATTAAGTCTCATGTAGACCCTACCAACCCTTTGTGAAGACAAGGTGGTCGGTTTTCCATTCTAGGCCTTCTCACTACACCTTGAGCCTATATGAGCACTCAACCATTCACAAGGTACAATATCTTATATAATGTTATAAACTACCCACCTCCTTTTCAATTATTAGATTATCACTTATTATCTGACTTTTGATAGGTTATCCTGCCATCCACTTTGGGCATGACCCCCACTTGAAAGCCACTCTCTCAAAGGACACTAACAAACATGGTCACTCCATGAGGACCCTATGGCGAAGCAGACAACCATAACACCACTATCCAAAAAAAAGTGGTCAAAACAAGGACATACTGACTCTTGGTTAACCATAAGGCAAAGACACTACATGGTTAAGACAACGAGGACATCATATATCACTTGGTCAAAATAGTCAAATATGCCACAATAGGACGACTGAACCAAAGACGATAAATAATACTCTTTTGCAAGAAAGGCTAATTTCACTAAGTCCGAACTCAAACAATCTTTGAGAAAACAACATCATAAACACTTGTAAATTCATTGATCGAAACTTCCATAAAAACACCCTTATACGACATTCACTTCTATTTAATTTCCAAATTCAATACACCATTATAGAATAAAATCCATATTAATTTTTCAACCAAATAACAATATGAATCATAGAAACATATAATTTATTTCCAAAGTACATCCAAAATTACCAATTTAGAGTTAATATTCAAGCCTTGATTTCAATAAATAAATTTATTAAATCAATATAGGAATTACTTTATAAATTACCATTTAAAATTTAACTTTAAAACCAACTTTAAAATTCATTGTGTTTTATAAAATAAATAAATTATGACACATTTAAAAATTGTACCGTGAAGGGTACAAAGGCATGCGGGGGCCAAAGCCTACCCGCAGTAGTGCTGATACCACGTAGCAGGCACTATAGACCGGTAGTGATGCTACCGTGGTAACAAGCAACTACCATCCCACGTGGTGGGATTAGCCCGCCACGTGGGTTAGGTTAGATTAAATTTAATAAAGAAATTTCCTCTTCCTTTGTATTTTAAACTAATTTAATAGAAAATCAATTTCTTAATTTTTCTAAAACAATTTAATGTAAAAACCGTTCATCCCCTCTTCATCATTTTCACAGGAAAGTGCAAAATCCAAAACAATATGAAAGGATAATTTCCAATAAGGAAAATGGCAAATTAAAATCACACAAGAGCCCCAATTAAATAAATATTTTGGGCACATAGAAGAATTTAAGGGAAATGAGAAGGATTCTGGCAAATTTCTCCACTTCCATTACACATGAAGAATTCCTTGCATCTTGCAAGAGGCAAATAACCAATTTTTTCCAACATAAGCCCCAAATCTTGGGCAAATAGATACTAGAAAACACACAGCAAACTAAATCCATTACTTTCTATACCCAATAAAAGAGATAATTCAAGAACTTGATTTTGCAAACACAAATAACAAGTAGAAAATAGAAAGGTGAACCATTTATTTCCCATATGCAAACATTTGATATGAATTCAACAAAATCATCAATAACATACACTCTTTCTTTCATTCCAATCACTCAACAAGAATTTACAAAGAGATTTGCATTTTTCCAACACACATGAAGCAACTAAAATATTCAAAAAAAAAATTCTAAACAAGAAGAGATTATCCAACCTTCAAGCAAACCAGGAAGCAAATTGATGGAAGAATCCCAATCTTGCAAACCGAATCCAACTCCAGCTCCTCTTCCAAAATGGTTTTCTAGATTTTTCTTTCAAAATTTTGCCTCTCCCATTCCCGTGAATTCCCAGGAATATATGGGAAAAATCTATTTCAACCTAAACTTTCTAGGTTAAAAGTTTTTTTCCACCAATCAAATTAAAATATTTAAAAAGTAAAAGCAATCAGATTTACCCTTTTTTCAAAAACAATCATTTTCCAACAATATAAAACACAAAAGTCAAAATGGAAAAGAAAAAGGGAAAAGCTTTTATTTGTTTATTTCATATTTTCCAATAATACTTTCTTTCAACATAAGCATTTAACATTTAAACGGCTAGGCAATAATTTATTTCCTTTCACAATATTAATAATACAACTTAATATAATAAAATAAGCTAATTTAACCATTTAATCCTAGCAAATCATTAATTTAATTAGATCAAAGATTTAAGAGCATAATAATTAACTAATTACACCAACATAAAAATAGTATCATCCACTCAATTAAATAACTCTTTAAATAAATAGAAACACACAAAATGAGGAATGATCAAATGACAACTCACAAATGATCAAACCAAAGAACTATGACTCGTATACTGGTCAAACATGAAAGATGACTGACTAATAACAATCAGAAGAGTGTGACTGCGGTTCAAGATAGGGTCCAATGACTATCTCCTCCATTCCCATCCAGGGAAAACTTTAAGAAACCCCTCCCTTGGACAAGGTATAAAAACTTGGCGAAAGTTGTATAATTCCCAAGGAAAATTTTAATTTTACTGGCGAATTTTTGTGGTTTACAAAGAAAAATAATAATCGTCATTGGTGAATTAGTCGTGATCACTCAAAGTTTGTGAAAAATCCTAGTGAATTGTAATGTTTTTAAAACCCAAAAAATATGCATGGGCGAATTGTAATATTTTTAAAACCAGTAAAATATTTGCATTGGCGATTTCAACCTATTTTCAAACCATTAAAAAAAAATATTGGCGATTTCAACCTATTTTCAAACCATAAAAATAAAATATTGGCGATTTCAAGCTATTTTCAAACCATAAAAAAAAAATATTGGCGATTTCAAGATATTAACTTTAATTTATTAAAACACGTGGCACACAATCATCAACTCTCTACCTGGAAGACTGCCCATTAGAAAATCTCGTGACCTAGCGACAAGCCCTTATGACTCTCTCTATCTCCAACTCGCAAGCTGAAAATGCTAAGCCTTTGTAACCTCGAGATCTAGCGATTGAGGGAAACTGAACTGCCACTCACCAATTCTTGACCACAAATGTTAAGTCTTCGTCACCACAGCGACTTGGAGATAGTGGTAACTTTAACCCTTGTCGCATACTCGCCAACATAAAACTGTTTATCTCTTAACCACTAGCACTTCACTTGCAAGCTCGCGGCTTGATCAGGTCTTTAGACATTTAACTTCACGAGCTGGAGATAACCATTAAATCTAACCACAAACTATCTAGTCACTAGCTATGACCTAAAAATGCTAACATTAAACAAACATGAGAGCTAGCGACAATTGTATGAAATGAGTTACTCGCTAACTCTCGTGACTATAATGTATGACATCAGACCAACTTGAGACCTCGTGACCAAAGCAATTTCACTAAAAATCTCCAACTCGGTAACATAAAGTGCTAACACCCAAAAAGCTAGAGACCTCACGATGTAAACCCAAACCAACTTGTCGCCAGCTCGCGACTTGATCACGTCTTTAGACATTTTACCTCGCGAGCTGGTGATAACCATAAAACTTAATCACAAACTATCTGGTCGCTAGCTCGCAACCTAAAATTTTAAGGCTTGGATGCTGACTCGTTCCTGAGGGACTAGTTTGAAGGTTTCTCTTGAGTCAAGGTTGATTAGACAAGTGAGGACGATGGTTTCAGAGGCATAAAAGGATTTGATAGCTTCTGAGTTAGAGATGGGAGATTATGGATTTCACTGAGAAATAAGAGCTCAGGTTGCTTGTTGTCAGGGATTCTGAAGAAGAATTTGTCCAATCAAGGAGGAATAAAATCAAAACAAAATCATTCACAATAGATGAGCCTTAGCAGGATGCAGTGGATTTGATAGGCATGACTTCTAGAGTCTACAGTCATGTTGAAAAATACCAAAATGATTATTTTTCACGTGAATGAGAATCACCAAATGAAATGTGAAAATGTTATAAATACAATGGAGTGGTGACTTAATTGGTAGAAGAGAAAATAAACCTTTTTAATTTTCTGAGAGTGGTTTTTTCCTCAAAAAGGAAGATGATGTTTGAGCAGGATCGTGCATGGAGTTGTTGTGTGCTTTGTGATACTGGATGAGTGTTTTTTTGTTTTCTTTTGTGTGAGTTTGTTTATTGTCAGAGGGGTTGTGAAAGTGAGAAGGATTACCAGAGGGGGTGTGAAAGCCTTTTCTTGTCAAGAAAGGCCAAGCACGACACATCCTCTGCTTCTACTCTGCCATAGGATGACAAGGGGTTTGAAGAAGGAGCCCATAGAGGAATGAAAGAAGGATTTTTTTGGGTGGGGAGTGGCATCCAGTCATCTTTGTGATGACATGGAAGCTGCAACCCCTCCCCAACATATTACATTTACCCTAAATCTCTTGTTTCCACTTTCCCTGATCGTGGGCATGAAGGCTCGAGCTCCTCTTTCCATTGTCTTTGTTCCTGGGCATGAAGGCTTCCTCCTTTATTTGGAAATGATCTGTTGGACATAATGTAACATCTCGCATTCCATCCAAAGGCATCAAGGTGATAATGGCATGACTCAAGTAGTTTTGCAAGTTGTATAGTCATTGGGGTTCCTTTTTTGGTTCCAGTAGTGATTCTAGACTCTAGATGAAGGGAGAAAGTTGTATATTGTATAGTCATTTATAGACAAAATGAAAAGCATTTAGTATCAAGCTTTGTGTAGGTGATTGAAGGAGTTATATATAAATTTATTTTGTGTATAATTCTATCTCTTTCAATTGATTAGAATCATGAGATTTAACTTTTTTCATTTGTTGCATTGTTATGGTGTATGTAATTTTTCATTTAATGCTTCCTAATCCTATTATGCCCAGGAATGCAAAATTTTTGTTAGTTTGGAATCATATTAAGGATTCACCTCATTGTAATTGGTGGGTGGATTATAGACATAGTCATAGAACACCTCCATATATATTGCATAAACATCCATAGAATATAAAATCATAAGAGTATTAAGAATGAAAGTATTAAACACCACAATAGATAGGAATACAACATAATTAGTAAAACATCAAGACAATAGACCAGTGCCTTATCCTAGGGCATAGAGTCACTTACAATTCAAAGACAACCTGATAATAAGCTTCAATAAGATTCATTTGCAGATAAATAGGAATGAAATTATGAATAATGCCATTACATACACAACCCAGATTCATATGTAAATTGAAAAACCCTTGACCATTCAAGTCTCAGTGAAAACATAAATTCAACACAAAGACAATTATGTGAAGATCTCAAATTGCAAATGATATTGATATTATATTCATAATGATATCAAAAATTAAATTCACAATGTGATTCAACTATGCACTTATCAAATTCTTGAACAGTTGAGCTATTATAACTATATAAGAGTGTTCAAGTTCAACATCAATAAAAGTGGCCAACTGGCCATCCCTCTCTACCAATCAAAAAGAAAAAGTGGCCATCCCTGTCAAATTAATCTTGGAATCCTTTTATAAGATGAGAATTCAACAAGCTTAGGATTACTGTGACTAATCTTGGGTAGCAACCTCAACCTGAGATTTCTTCTTCGGGTTTAGCATGGCTTGCCACCTGTCCACCTTTTTTTCTATTGGCCAACTGAATGCCTCTACCTCTTCCAAATTTGCAACTGAATCTATCCATCTGGCATATGTAACTGCCCTAGCCTCAACAATAAACTTTGCATGGTCAACCTCAACCTTGAACAGAGAATCAAGCATACCATTAAGGAAATCAGCATCAACCTGTTCATTTACATGCTTGATTATTTCTTCTTGCTCCAGAATCAAATCAAATTCATTGGTCCAATCAGAAACTGATTTCAAATCTCCATTACTACCATAAATTGAAGGCACCAATTAACTATAACCTTCCCCAAATGTCTACAATTTTTTTTATTTATAAGCACATCCTTCCCTGTGAAAATGCATAAGCTGCATTCATTACATCCACCATGTCTTTAGTGTCACTGATCTTGGGAGGGAATTCGTCACTATACATCATTACAGTATCTAGATTATCCATTAATCTACTTCTTCCTGGCCAAACATTGAACAAAGGTCCAAGAAAAGCGATAGCCTCAGAGGATTTTTTACTTGCCTCTTTCAAAGAAATGTGCAAATCATGCACTACCATCAATTTTCCTTTCAATACATTAATCCTATGTTTTAGAATTCCTGACACAGTAGAGATAGCCTTGACATTTTGTTCCTTTTCAAGCTTTTCAATTTTCCCTATGTATTCCTCCATTTTTGCTGTCACATCAGTTGGTATTTCTTGTACTTGTTCTGTAATCTATATTGGAGGGGGCTCATTTGCAATTTTTTCTTTCAACTCCACTAACTCTTCCTCCAGAGCACCCTCTTCATCAGTGTCTCTTCATATTTTTTAGACAATGCAATCAATTGGGTATATGTTTCTATGTATCTTCTTGACAAATCCTTTGTTTTTGATAAATTCATGAAAGAAACTTGAGTAAAAAATGAGGCAATCTCCATGTCAGTTGTGTTCTGCAAGTTCTAGATCATTCTATCAGCTTTCTTTTCTACTTGGATATTTAGAAGGTGGGGCTTTTGAGTGGAAGGGGCCAAAGACCAAGCAGCAAGTGTCTTTGACTTAGGATTAAATCTTGATCCTCTTATTACATCTCCAATTTCAAATTCAATTTTAAACATTGGGTCCTCTTGCTTCCTAATCTGATCAATAATAAAAATAGATTGGATATCCCAGTCAGGCATCATAATCATACCAGTACTCTTAATCAATTGTCTTTCCTGTTCCACAAATATTTTCTCCCTGTCAGGATCATATTCCTGTAGTGCGTTGATGATCTCCTGTTTCTTTTCTTCATTTGCTTCCTCTATGATCAGATTTTGTCTTAATTATTTTTGTTTCAACCTTGTCAAATTTTTTTTAAATTAATCTAACTTAATAAAGTCATCATCTTTCATGAACTCATTTGACAACATCACACGCTCATCAAAGCCTTGAGCAAGGGCTTTGTTTGTTTCTCCCCGTTCTTCATTCTGTCCTGCTTCTTTGAGATGTGTCCTTATTTGATGAAAGTATTGTCCTTGTTCTGTAACAATTTCTCTAGTAGGGTCTCTCCTCACAATTGTACCAACCTCATTGGTTTTTTGTTTCTTTGCAGCTGGCACTCGGGTAGATTGAATTTCATCCCCACTCTCTACATCATCAACATACACACTAAGTGGCCTCTTTCCCTGTGAAGAATGTCCATCTTGGGGGTCTTGCTGCTGAGCAGCCACTTCTAGAATTTGAGGCATTTGTTCCATTAGAGTTTCATATAAACTGAACATTTTGTTAATCCTCTCCAAGTATGGGCTATCAGGGAAAAAACCTAAGAAACTAGGGTCAGCAACCTTCAATTCTGCTTCAACTCTCATCAAATTTTTCCATTTTCTTCTCCTTTCTTGTACTTCATCTTTTCTCAGCAAATTTCTAACCACATCTTCATCATCCAATGGTTCATGGTCCTTTATTGTGGCCCAAGGTGTCATTTTTGGTAATGCAAGTTTAATAAATTATTCAGGATCACATAATCTAGACACAACATTAACCAACCTATATTGTTTAAGGAAATTGTTTACTTCATCAAAGGAACTCCTACCAATGGTAAAATTAGACACAACCCAAAGCCTAGGAAGAAGAGAACCCTTCCTGTGTCTTTCAAGGTATTCTTTTTCAACTAGGGTCAATTGCCAGATAAACTCCATAAAAGCAATCCTAATTGGAACAAATTTTGGTAAAATATGGGGAGGCTGAGGACACCCATAGACTTTGATCACAGTAAAGTTATCAAAAAAATAAAAGTCCCCCCAGTTATGTGAAATAGACCAGTTTGGAACATACTGGTAAGGTCTCAAAACTCTTATAACATTAATTGACAATCGTTCCCTATTTATTCCTAGCATTTCCATAATTGGCGAAACAATCCAATTTTCAAAGAAAAGGAAAGAAGAATGGGGAGAACTACTATCCCAAACTAGGATCCATCTTTGTATTGGCATTAAGACACCCAATTCTTCTTTGAAAAGCTCTAATTCTTTATCCATAAACTCAACATTATAGAACAAGATTAAATGCATCAACAACGAGTAATGCTTGAATGTAGGGCTGGGTGCACCACTCTGAATTTCAACTAGAGCATTATGAATGTGTTCAACCACATAGCCCACATAATAATAATCTTTGTTAACATCTGGGTGTTGAATATCCATGGCCATAATCAGTAATTCAGCTGACACTGTTGAATCTCCATCAAAACCCAACACTCTGCATAATCCATAGATTGTACAATGCATATAATGGTGGAAAGGTGTGATGTCAAATGGTGGTTCAATACTCTCTGGAATTATAACCGGCTTCCTATTCACCCTAGGCATGTATCTGGGCATTACATGCTTCTTGATAACACCTTTATATTTGTCATAATCCTTTGTAATCCGCTCCAAATCTATATCTGTACATGCAGCTCTAGTAATTTGGAATGCTTCAACAAAGCTAACTCTGTTAATTGAAACTAGGGCAGATTGGTTCTTTCTTCTGATTACCCTAGATACTAGGTAATAGCATTTGGCACAATTAACTTATCCATATTTAAATCCCAAGGGTTTGACATCGAGACACCCTTAACCCTATTATTCCAGAAATAATGAAACAAAGAAAAACCAGTCATATTAAGCATGGTAGGGTTTCTGCATTGGCTCCATAAATCTCTCCATGTCAAATCATTTATATTCAAAGCAACAGAGGTCCCTGGCATCAAATCTACAAATTCTTCTTTGTATTTCTTAACCATTTTTTCCTCAGTGGCACTGGCCTTGGAACCTCCAGGTCCTCCTACTCCACTTGTCGTGGCCTTGGGCTTGGGCTTGGGCTTGGGCTTGGAACCTCTAGTTCCACTCATCACCTGGCTCATTTTAGCTACAGGAGAAAAACTTGTTCTTAACCAATTTTCTGAAATTTTTCGACACCCAACACTCTGAATTCTCCAACATTGTTGCAAAGCTCAATTCACTGGATTACCTCGAAGATAGAATGCATTAATGCAATTATACAAAATCTCAGCTCGATCATGCAATTTATGGTATTTGAGTGTTGTCACTTCTCTCAAGTCTCAAGTCTCATTAATTGCCACACTTGCATGAACTAGCTACTGTGGCATTAATTCAAACTTCAAAGCTGAAGTAATCTAGCAAAATTTGAATTCATGCCCTTCTATTTGATTGGTGATTGCCATTCAAAATTTTTACAGAACCTAGCAAACAAGTCCACGTGTTAGCGAGTTAGCAAAAATGCTACCAAATCCTCTTAATCGCAAGCTCGCAACCCATTTTACGAATCCTCAAAGAATCTTGCGAGTGAGTGACAGCCGTTGATCTTCATCAAGCCCTTCAGTCACAACCTCGCAATAATATTTGTAATATTCTCTCTTTACCTATGAGCTGGTGACCACTGCAGATCTAACAAAACAACTTATTTCATCGCAAGCTCGCAACTAGAAACTTAACTTGACTTAAACCCTTGCGATCCTGCGACAACAAGACACTTAATCACTGTTGCATGCTCGCAACACTTTTTGACTTAAGACTTACAAACCCGTGAGCATGTGATGACCACAAAATCAGACCAAAACTTACCTGTCACCAAATCGCAACTTAAAATGCTAAACAACTTCAAAACCTATGAGCAAGCGATGAAACCAACTAAGTTGTGATACCAACCACATCACATGATCGCAAATTAAAATGACTTAACCGCGAACACCTCACGACCTTGTGATAACATAAAATCACACCTAGTCGCAACCTCTCAACATAAAATGGTATTTGGGCACCGTCACTTCTCTCAAGTCTCATTAATTGCCATTTGCCACACTTGCATGAACTAGCTAGTGTGGAATTAATGCAATTATACAAATGGAAAAATCTTGGCTTGATCATGCAATTTATGGTATTTGGGCGCTGTCACTTCTCTCAAGTCTCATTAATATTAATTGCCACACTTGCATGAACTAGCAATAGCTATTGTGGCATTTGATTGGCGATTTCCATTTAAAAATTTTACAGAACCCAACAAACAAGTCCACGTGTCAATTCCCATCTTTAATCGCACACTCGTAACTGGTTATAACAATTTGGAAAGGAAACAAC
The DNA here is from genome assembly GCF_030272615.1 of Cryptomeria japonica. Lineage (NCBI taxonomy): Eukaryota > Viridiplantae > Streptophyta > Pinopsida > Cupressales > Cupressaceae > Cryptomeria > Cryptomeria japonica. The sequence goes on along the minus strand of NC_081405.1, from coordinate 531,432,362 downwards.
GAGTTAGCGACAATGCTACCAAATCCTCTTCATCGCAACCTCGCAACCCCTTTTACAAATCCTCAAAGAAGCTCGCGAGTGAGTGACAGCCGTTGATATTCATCAAGCTTTTTTTTTGCAACCTCGCAACAACATTTGTAATATTCTTTCTTTACCTGCGAACTGGCGACCACTGCAAATCTAACAAAATAACTTATTTCATCGCAAGCTCGCAACTAGAAACTTAACTTGACTTAAACCCTTGCGATCCCGTGACAACAAGGCACTTAACCACCATCGCATGCTCACAACACTTTTGACTTAAGACTTACAAAACTGCGAGCATGCGATGACCATAAAATCAGACCAAAACTTACCTGTCACTAGATCACAACTTAAAATGCTAAACAACTTCAAAATCTGTGAGCAAGGGACGAAACCAACTAAGTTGTGATACCAACCACATTGCATGATCATAAATTAAAATGAATTAACCATGAACACCTCGCGACCTTGCAACAACATAAAATCACACCCAGTTGCAACCTTGCAACATAAAATGGTCAAGTGCAAAACATCTTGCGAGGTAGCGACAACTAAAATCTCCTAGTACTCGCAAGCTCACGACTTAAACTGACTTGATGATAAAGGACCTGTGAGCTAACAATAACCATAAAATATCAAAACTTTTTATCTCTTGACCACAACGACCCAACGAGTACCAACAAAAATCGATGTTTATGTTAATTTACTGTCATAAACAGGCACGAGCAATGGCACACAAACCATTAATGACTTAGTACTTATTCACTAACTCTTGTGACTATAATGCATGACATCAAACCAATTCGAGACCTCACGACCAAAGCAATTTCATTAACAATCTCCAGCTCGCTAACATAAAATGCTAACACTCAAAAAACTAGAGACCTCACGATTTAAACCCAAACCAACACTCACTAACTCGCCACTTAAATTGTTAAACATGAAATTTATCTACGAGTTAGAGATGAAACATTAAACATGTCTGACCAACCTTTTGACCACACTTGACGTTGACATGGACAAATAAAGAGAGGACAACTCAAATTTTCAACGCACAACAACTTTGGTTTACTAGCCAACTAAGACAAAAAACAAACACAAAACCCTAATCGCCATGAACATCATGTTAAGCATTTAATGTAGAATAGTAGAAAGGTTCTAGCAGTAACAGTTATGCAATATGAATAATTTTATGGATCTTGTGACACAAATTGTTGCATTTCATGTTCAACATAATGTGGAACCAAATACCAATTTACTAATAATTCAAATTCACAATTAAAAATATGAAATAAGTATCCATTCTGATTGACAAATTCAAGGAATACAATATCAAAAATCATCAATGACAACTATAGTATTGCAATTTTGCAAATTGAAATTGTAATATGACTCAAGAACTATATTATAATTATAAATACCTAAAAATTGACTGCTAATTCACTTCAGTGACTCACTCCGAGCCTTCTATATCCCAAATGGACTCAAGATCTGGAAACTGACTAGTACTAAAAGGTTCATCTTCATTCTGAGTCGGGTATTCAAAAATGTCTTCGTCTTCATGCTGACTCTGTGTCTGCAATCCATTATATTCATTTGTCTCAGCACTAGCACTAGCAGTAGCACCACCAAATTTTAAAGTGTTGCACACCCCTCGTCTTTCACGCATGGAATTCCAGATTGCTAGTGCCCTATCATATGGAAAATCTCTAACATTATACCGGGTTACAAACAACCTCAATCAAGTTTCCAAATTCTTGTCTAATTTGTTTTTGATCTTTGATTTCAAAAGCCCTAATGCACTAAAAACTCTCTCATCTTCCACCGACCCCAATATCATTGTTTGACATAAATCAACAAGTTTCAAATATTCTGGTATTGCAATACGCAATGCTTCACTTTGATCTATCCTTTTCCAAAGCCTTGTGATTGATCTAGGTTCAAATGGATTCTCCAAGTTAACCAACTGCTGTTTCATAACCAATGCAAACTGTTTACATTGTTTTCTAAGATGATCTGAATTTAAAATTTCTTCTATTGGTTGTCCATTGCAATATTCATCTTTTGAAAATGTCAATATCAATTCCTCTAGTTTTTTATGAAACATCTTTGCGTCATTTGGATTATCTCCAATTGAATGCCAAAATTGAGGATACACACAACCCATGGCTTCAAGTATTTCTTCTCGAGAGAATCTTTTATGAATCTCAGTTGAAAGTTCATATGCAATAGACTTCAAATTATCACTAATAGATTTAACAATCCTGTCAAAATCTACCTTTTTAACTGGTAGTGCTCTGCCTCACTTGCCCATCTTAGATTGGTGCATTGGTATCTGAAATCCTTTTACAAAGACACATAACTCATTTTTTGTATTGAAATGTAAAAAAAATTCAGCATGATTCAAATCTGTAATTATTTGTCACCTAAAAAAATTTGGGCTTCACCCTGTTAGATCTGAACATAGACCATCCAGGCTCAAGCATGTCATTTTACGTAGAGTGCTATACTCATTGATATACATAGTTCTATCTTGGGCTTTCTTAACAAGTTTGTTCATTGAATCCAGCATGGGGAGAAGACTAGCTAAAGTTAACAGAGTCTCTATATCACTTAACTTATGTAAGAGATCAGGAGCTTTGTCTACTGTAAGGCGTTTCTCATACATTAGTCCAATCAAGAATTGATATTCGGTTAGAAATCATTCCGCTGGTCCATGCAAGGAGATCCATCTGGTCTCAATATCCTTGAGAAGCTTGTTTCCTCCTGTTACTCCCTCAGCAAAAATATGAAATTCTGCAAAATGTTTAGGACTTCAGCAGAAGTATGAGTGGAGCTCGTGGACCAGATCTTCAACTTTTGACACTGTAGGGAAATTGCTTACAATTCTATATGCTAAATTCATTTCATGGGCCATGCAGTGAATTCCAACCATGTATGGTGCAATACTAGTTTGTAATCTTGCGCAAAGACCAGTCCTTTGACCTTGCATTACTGTAGCTCCATCAGCTCCTACACACACCAAATTTTTGGCAATTTTCAAGTCATCCATACCAACAATTTCATTCAAAGCTTTCTTAACTTCCAAATATAGATTTTCTGCTGTTGAATTGCCCCTCATTTTACAAACACAGAGTAGATGAGCTTGATAGACGTGTTCTTGTATGATATACACATGCATACAAACCCAAGCAGTGTTATCTGCCGCAGTAATTTCATCTATGGATAATGAAATGAAATTTGACTCTTTTACACTCTCTTGTAAATTTTGCTTTTCCACCTCAGTGAGACATTTTGCCATTTCCCATCCAACATTTATTGACCAATGTGACATAGGATAGTGAGGAACATTCAAAAAAGATAATAAATTACTAAATTCTGGGAAATCTTTCATAGGACGCCCTCTCGACATAATATGAAAAACAACACTCATCTGAACAGTCTTTGCCAGGTTTGCATCTTTCGCTGCATGTTCAAGCCCAACCTTGATTGTATTTCCAAATCCACTATTACCAATCAGTGTTGTTTTGTGGTTATGCTCTTCATATTCCGTGACATACTTAACATGAAGATATTCTTCCTTTGATTTCCATCTTACTACTCATGTTTCCTTTTCGTCTATGATCTGCTTTTCATAAACCTTACCAATATGCTTTTCTATGGTGTCAAGCTTTAGTCGCATCTTCTTCTCTCTTTTAGTTTTCCAGCTACAAATCTTATACTTGCATTCTATTGGTTGTTCATCATTGTTTGGGACTGGTTCAATGAATGGGTACTTTTCTACCCAATCAATCTTAAAACTCCTTGTCATCTCCCACTCTTGCCCTAGTTTTTACTTTCCTTTTTCGTTTCTTCCTACCAACATCATCTTTAGTACTAGCATTTGCATCCAAGTGAATTATCTCATTGTGTGTATCCCTTAGAACATCTTCTGCCATGTCGATACTGTCATCCTCATTTGATGCATTTAACTTAATGACAATCCCACCTTGTGGTGGTGGTGAGCTACTGTGAATGGCTTCTACAACTGCAAAAGTTGATGGACCAGAAAATTTGCCAATTCCAAAGAAAGACTTTATGGTAGTATCTTTCAGTTTAAGTTTTGGGCATTTTGATGGCCTCTCAATCCCTTCAGTTTCACCACCCTAAGGAGTCTTACCCTTGTCTGACATCCAAATCCGTTCACCACCTTGAGGAGTCTCAGTCTCACCCTTGTGTGACATCTCAATCCCTTCACCACCCCAAGGAGTCTCACCCATGTCTGACTATCACATCTTGAGTCTTGACCTCTCACTATGAATTAAAAGTTAAAACTAATACTATCAAGTATGAAGAAATGATTACTCACCTTTATGCCTTCTCAATTCTCTGAATCAGGAATCAGGAATGTCTGGGCCTATGTTGTAGGATTGTAACTCTGGCCCTCCGCCCTACAATGAACTTTGACTTTCCAACTCAATTTGCGGAATGCAAATCAAGACTCGAGAGCTCCCAATTTACTAATCAAACATGAACAAATTGCAAGAAAGAGTGTATTTATAACAATCCATGATTACATTTTTGGTGAATTGCGCGGGGCCCGGGCATCACAATTGCTAATAAACATTTAATTTAATTGCCTTTTTGGTGAATTGCGTGGGCATGCAATGAACATTTAATTTAAGTGGGGCAAAATGGGTCCTTGAATGCTTATAATGTTTTAATTGATATTGGCGAATTTGGTTGACGCGTGCAATGAAAATTTAATTTACCATTGGCGAATTAGGTCCTGGGTACGTGGTCATTTTACTATTGCTGGCAAATAATAGAGGTGATCTAATACCCATGTCCAAGTGATTCCAGGTGAATATTACGGGCATGCACGTCGATGGTGTGTGGTTAATGGCGAAGCCAAATTCTACAGTGTGTCGTTAACCCCAAAATTTTGGGCGATTTGACCACGATGTTGCCCCAAACTATTCACGCGGAATTTGCCAATTGGCGAAGATTCGTCACTAAAAAACTCTTTGCTCCCATCAGACATATAAGGCACGCTCAAACTTGTGAAACCAAGTGGAGTGGATACCCCGTACCTACCTGGTACTTGTACCTGTAATGTCCCGCATCAATGAACCACACATGCATATATAGACAAATATATAAATAGACACGACATGCACATCGATGAAGGAGAATCATGATGTTCCCTATCTCACCAAAGTGAGTGAAGGAAAATCATCCCCTCGCATCCCATACACATGCAAACATGCAACATATAAATAACGCATCACACATGTAAGGTAAAAGTGTAAGTCCATGATAATGATCCATAAAAATAACATTAATCATAAGCACTGAGATACTGCATGAAAGCATACACCACAAATCCAGATAAAGCACAAAATAACATCACATAAAATCTGAATCAAATAAATAGTAATGATGTTCCACTGAACACTCTATTGAAGACAACCATAGATACAAAAAGAGTCTGATTGAGGATGGGTACTACAAATCACAACTCTAATCTAATTAGAAATACTCCTAAATGACAGTAAAATAATGCTAAATCAATTGAATAATGAAAGAAACTAATTTAAACTTCCTCAATTGATGTAGCAAGGCTTCCATTTCTCTTCTCCAAGTTGTGTATGTAGGTGGCTCTCGGGTGTTGCACTAGATTCCTACATGAGATAGACAATTGCTTTGAAGATTATAATTCTGTGATTCTAGATTGAAGTTGGGAAAATGATATTGTATTTATATGTTTTCAAGTGAGATGGGGGGATAAATTTAATTGAAGTGTTGATTGATAGTTCATTGATTTTGATTGATTAGTGGACTCAATAGATTAGGGAGATGACTGAATAGATTAGCCAGTTGACTAGATTGATTGATTAGTCAAAAAAGGTGATTAGGAGTGAAAATGAGAGATTGGAGAGTTAACTGATATGATCAATCAGTTATGATTTTGAACTTGTGTTGTAGGAGATTGAATTAAAATTCATTTTCAGTTTTATTTGAATTTGATGATTTTTGAATGTTGAAATCCATACGAGATTAACTGAAATTTATTGAAATTTAGATTTGGTGAAATGTGAATTTGAGAGAAATGAAATTAGATTTAATTAATTGAAATTTGAATTTGGGGAATTGGAGGAATAAATAAATAAATAAAATTATTTAATCATTAGAAATGGAATTAATTAAATAATAAAGATTACTTAATTAAGGTAATTAATTGTAATTAATTAAATAATTAATATTTAAAAAGAGGTTAACTGATTAATTGATAGATAGAAATTGAATGATTAGCAATGATTGAAACAGATGATTGAATTAGTTTAGAAAAATAATTATCTTAATTAAATAATTAAAGAATTATCTAACTAATAGGATGATTAATTAGTACATGATCAATGAGACATTTTTAGGTGTCTACACAATGTATGAAAAGATTTTGAATATTTTTAATAATATGAAAATTTATTTTTTATTTAAAAAAATGATTTTTCTATTTTTGAACTTAGGTGAGGGGAATGTTCACCAGCATGGTCATTCTCTATGGTTGAGATGGTCATTCTCTAATGTTGGATGTGTGCAAATCATTTGAAGGTTTGCAATCTAGTGAGAAGTTTTTGTATATCTCTAGAATGCAAATTGCATTTTTCTCAAGTATATTTAGATAAAATTTTGTTAAAATATTTGTGTATGTTTTTCATTATTAGCATGAAGTAGGAAAAATAATCACATTATGTGTAGGATATGAACCTTAGGCATTTAAAGAAGTGGGCACTTGTAATTGTTTAGCATCCTTAACTTCATTTCTATTTCTCTCTTCAAGAAGTGGGTTCCAAAATTAAAAAATCTCATTTCAATAATAAATTAGTGCCTATGATTATTGTTTAAAATTCTTGATTTTACCTTATTTATATAACTTTTAAAACTTCATTTTTTTCTATAATCATATTTTTTTATATTTCATATTAAATAATGTGTACTACCAATTAAATATTTATGTAAAATTCTAAACAATTTTTTAAAACCACAAAATCCCTAAAGAAATAATTCTCCAATATTTAAAGTTCCCAAATCATCTCAATTATTACAATCTCTAAAGATTTGAACTTCTCAAAACACAAAATATTTTTTATTATTTGTTCTATCTAGTATCAAACATTTGAAAGCCACTATCATGCTTAGTTTGATTTGCTTATTGGATGAGAATTTAGTGTAAGATTGAATGTAGTAACTAAATTTTTTCTACGAATTAATACAAGCGCAACAAGGTGTGAAACATTGCAAAAATGTTTAGGTTTCACAAATTCTTTTGGCTTTAAAATTTTGGAATAAATCAATTTTTCGTATTATTTTAGACATAATTTGGGTAAAACTTTCAACTTGTAAAGAAATTTCAAATTCAAATAAAAGAAGTGAATTAAATACAATTGGAATAATTTGAATAGAATATTTGGTACAAAATTTTTCTCTAAACGCCAACTATTCAAGTTGAAAATGGAATATATAATCCATATGCCAAATTACATAAACAATTTGAACTTAGCAAGTGAAAATGGGGTGGGATTAGAAAACACCAGCTTAGAAATATTTTATGCCACTTGTCAATCATCTAAATTTTAGTAGGGAAACTATATTTATTAATCACCAACTTATTTAAATTTAGGAGTTTAAACTTAAGTTGATATTCATTACAAAGTTTATGCGACTATTCAAAATCCTTAAATTTTTAAGCTGAATTGCAGTACAAAATACATGGGACTGTCATCAACTTTAAAGTATTCCTAAAATATCCCAACAATGCCAACTCTATTTTTTAAGAAGTCCCCTTCCATGGGACCCCAACCTTATACCCTTCCAAGTGTACACATGTGCATTTCGTAGATGTGGATAAAAAATCAATGCATGGATGCAAGAGCGTGGAACTCAGACAAGATCTTTGCATTGTGTCATGAGTACAAATAATCGCCCATGGACATTGTACACTCGGGATTATTCATGTTTTTGTTCTATTTGCATTTTGGAAAAATATGTTGATTGCAAGAACCAAGAGCTTGGATATGTCAGTGAATAGAAATTGGTGCCACTAGATGTTTCTGACACATACGAGGAAAATGAGGATAGAATCTTTGAATACATTCCTTTGATTTCTGTTGATTATGACCACATTTAAGGATTGATTAAAAAAGGAATACATATTTATTATATATGTGTGTGTGTGTGTATGCATATTTATGTATGTATATATATGTGTGTGTGTGTATGTATACATATGTATGTATATAAATGTATGTATATATATGTGTATGTATATACATTTATACATACATACATACATACATACATACATACATACATACATACATATATATATATGTATATATGTATGTATATTTATGTATGTATATATATGTCTATATATATGTATGTATATATGTATGTATGTATATATCATGTATGTATATATATGTAAGGTGATATTGTCTCAGGGAGATCAGTAGGCTTTTGGTGTTATAAGTCCCCTCCGATTCTTAGCAGGTGGAAGTTGTGGTGATTTCCAAATGGTTAATTCCAAGCTACAGTTGTGTGAGAACTGGACGAAAAAATTATATGGGGGGAAGCAGAGTACCCCACCGTTCATGAGAGAACATTTCTATAGTATGCTTTACTTTCCTAGGCAAAGGTTCATGGTGGATAAATCCAAGGAGAACCATTGAAACAACATTCCAATGAGAAAAGGAGTTCAGAGCGAGTACAGAGCAGAGGTGAGTAGTTGAAGTAGCAACAGAGAAGCAGTGGGACTTGGAGTCCCCGTTCAGGGAGGGGGCCTGGGTCATGTACTGGGTAAGTCATCGTAGGCTCACAAGAGAGTCAGTGGTGCGCTAGGTTGAGTTCCAAAGGAGACAGGGTCTTTGTGGATTTGGAGTCTACTTGAGAAGCTACAACCAGGGGCAAGGTGCAGGGGGATCTGTATCAGTGTTTCAAGAGTGGACGCAGATCCAGGGGCGAGAACTTGTAATCGGGTGCTTGGGAATTATTCGAGGTAGTGACCAATGACATTGTTGGAATTGGTTTTAGACTGGGCCAGGGGCCATTTCTTCAGATTAATAAAGCTATCTTATTGCCCCAAGATTGTGTTCATTGTGTGAAGATTTCTGTTGTGCAAGTTTGTACGTGTTGTGCAAGTGTGTGTGTGCAGGTTCTGGAGTTTGGGAGTGCTTATAGGCGTAGTCTAAGTTCTTGGAAGTGCTTGGGTCTCACAACAAGCACCTAAAAGATCGTCAGTGCTGCATGGGTAAATCTAGCCCCGTGATAATATATATGTATGTATATATATGTGTAAATAAATTATAAGTTTTTAATCAAGTAGTTTTTTTTTTTTTGCTTGGTAATAGGTTATGATTTTATTAAAAGTAACTAGGGAGAGACTTGGCCCTAACCAAGGGTGGTAACAACTTGGGATACCACCATTCTGAAGATAAAAAAGAGCATAAAGATCCATAAATATAATAAAGAACAGAAAGGACCCAAAACCATAGGAAAAGATGAATTTAAAATTTGACCTTAGCACCTCCCTTTGAATGTGAACGAAGGACAATATCAAAGGGGTTATTCTTCACAATTCTCTCTTTCCTCCTTTTCACAGTGTTCCAACCATCTTCAAGCTTGGCAGCCTCAATCTGCCAATCCAACGATTTATCCTTGAAAAATATCCCTTGATCCGTCATGGAGGGATCTTCATGTTGAGCCTTACCATTTGCTATCAACGAGGCCTCCTCCATATCTTGAGACCTCGAAAACCTACATTTTTCTTTTCCCTTTGGGGTAATAGCACCCTTTCCCAACAAAAACTCCCCATCACATCCACCTAAACTAGAACCAACCCTATCTTGTAACTCTTGTTCCTCCCGAGGCTTAGGATTTGTAGATTTGTGAATTTTTTCCCCTAGAAACAACCTGAGAGAAGCTTTTTTGCAACCCATCCTTCTTCCCAACCTTTTTCTCCATAATATAAAGTTCTTTCATATCATCTTTCCACCAAGTGGCTGACTTAAGCATTCTATCTTTGGCACACTGGCGCAGCCATATGCCCTGTTTGGAAGCATCTCCTACACCTAAAGGGGATCCCTTCATAATCTAAAGGCTGCACCCAACAACCTTTTGAAGATTTAATCGATATTTCTGGAGGAAGTCCATCTGAGACATCTATTTCCACCAAAATACGTGCAAATGTAGAATGAAAAAGATTAGATGTTCCTTCATAAACCAATAGGAAACTGCCCAGCGAGTTTCCTGCCACCTCTAAACACGAATCAAACCAAAGATGCAAGAGGAAATTAGGAAGCCTCACCCATATCGGGATCTTGTCGAAAAACTCAGTAGTTGGACAGAAGGCTGGATGCCATGGCTTTAGCATTAGGGGGAACTTGTCCTCCCAACTCCAGAAATGATCACACAAAACCTTGTTTCTATCTTGAGTCTTTTCAAAAATCACTGTAAAAAACCCTTTTCTATAGGATAAATCTGCACGCACTTGTCAATTATAGGCTCCTAGTTATCAGAGATCCAAGCATACAAGTCATGAAGGCTTGCCCATAGGCCTCTGAAGCATCCAATTAGCCCTAACTTAGAAAAAACTAAAACATTATGAGCAACTTCCTCATCATCCTCCTCATCCAATGACACAACAAAAGCCTTGGATGAAAGCATTAAAGAGGTTCCCCAAACACCATTACGTTGTTGATTGGAACTTGGTGTCAGTTTGATCATATGCAGGGGAAATGTTTCACCACATCCATGGACACCTGAGTTGGGCTTAAACCCTCGTGCATGGCCATTCCCAATAGTGGCATCCTTGGAACAAATGTGCCCATAATATGATAGATCCACAACACTATGTGAGGACTCGCCATCTTCAAACCCACAAAAATCACCTTGCTACAACCGTGACACCAGACCATCATCACTCAAGGAAAGACCAACCCTATTTTTCACTGCACATTTGGAGCCCTGCTTCCTAGCCAGGCCAGAGCATTTTTGGTAAGAGGGGATTTTGTCCTTGCAGTTCAGCAAGGAGAAAGAAACCCTAGCTCCGTCTCATGGAGATTTCAAATAACTCCCGAGCGCCATCATTGGAATTTGAAATACTTAATTGATTACATTTTAAATGTATAACTTGTTTCGAATTGCAAGAGATATTTTTGCAGTCATAGCAGAAGATGGAAATATAGAAGGTGTTAGTTATTATTTATTGTGTTGCACAAAAGAGAGAAAGAAGTTAACAAAATCTAAAATGAGCGATGGAATGTCCTTTCCCATAGGTTTGAACTGATTTGAACGTTTAAATTAATTTACTTATTTTAAACATGGACATGTGCACATTTTAATATTTTTACACAACTTACACAAACTTTTAATTTCTCATTTCTTATGCATGTATGCAAGCTCAGTTGTAGTGCAAGGGACATATTTCAAACAAGTTAACATTGTTCAACATCGGATTCATTTCACTAAATACCAAATTGACAACAATGTATATCAGTATAGCCACTTGGTCATTGTTGTTGGCCTAATTATTCATACAGTTCCACATTGTGGGTGGTCTCAAAAGTGGAGACTTGATAGTGAAGATCATGAGAAAATATTAAGTGTTATTGAAGAGTGATTTGAACCACTTGATGTGGTCTGAACTATTTAGTTCAACCAAGTAAATGTGTTTGAACCCATGAATTGATTTTTATATAGCTTGTGATGTTAAATAATAGTATGTGCATGTAAACATGTACAAAGTAAATTGTGATGTGGATGAGTTGAAAATGTCTTAAGCTCGGATGTATGTATAATTAGGATCATGTATATCTTTAAATTAGGACATGTATGAAATTTGATTTAAATTATTTCATGTACATTTTTGTATTTAAGTTTAAATTAGAACTCATGCATTCATTTTTAATTAAATGCATTTACAACTATATGAAATTTTTAATAGAATTTACTTCAATATTTATCGACTAGTAGTTGAATTTTAATGTGAATGTGAATGCCACATGTATTTAGTCAATCTTGTGTTCATACTAGGAAATTACAAATAGTGTGTCTTCCTTGTGTGGTTAGTTGAAACTTTTAACTTATTATTATTTAATACATATAAATATTATTAAGTTGAACCAAAAGTGGATGTTCAATGTATTGTTTATGATTTGAATCCTTTGAAGATTTCAATTATTTGTAGCACTATGGTTGTGTTTAGTTAAGAAAAGATTAGTTACATCAATGAGATCTATCTGCTTATGCATTCTTTTATTCTAATAGAATTTCAAGATGAGGATTTATAAACCATATTGCTTTCTTACCCCATTTTTTGATATTTTTTTATTAATTAAATTTAAAATCAAAACAAATATTCAAAAGTGTAAAAAATTATATATCTTACTGAAGTATTTTCAATAATCAAATATAATCAAATTATGATATCAAGAAACCATTTAAGAGTTTGGGATACTAAAAGTACAATTTTTTAATATATCTAACCCTCATATTTAATATTTCAGTGAATAATTTTTTAAGTCCCTCTATATGTGATCTGAATAAATTATTGAACAATTAGATTATACAAGTTAAGGCCTAACTAAAAAGACCCTTGGGGTTATTCATTTTATATTTTTAAATTTTGACACCTTTCAAGAGAGATGCGATTTCATTTTGCATTCTCATCTAATTTGAGATTTGTTAAAACATCAATCAACAAGATCTTCATGTAAGAGTTGATCTAATTTAAACAATGTCCCTTCTACAATGAAAGGTGTAGATAGAAATTAATTCACGTGTCTTCCAAAATGGGGATAATTGGGAATGCAGAATCAGAGGCTTGTTGCATAATCTAGGTTGCGGATGATGGTTAAGATATGTAGCTCAATGATGGCTAGACTAGACACTCTATAAGGGAGGAAGTTTTTAGTGGAGAGGATGAAAGAAGCCATAGGAGGATTTTAGTGTGAAATATTTGTCACTAGCTTATATAGTATTTCTCTATATATTAATATATATAAATAAATTAACTACCAATTTACATTAAAATTTCAATCTCCTTTTTTATTAAAATTATTATTTTTTTAATTATTTAAGTTATATGTTCTAGATCAAATATAATGTGTTGAAATAATCAATTACAATATAATAATTTTATTTATGCAATCCATCCTCCCTTATAATGTTATTATATTTAAAAAATGTTTGATAAAAATTTCAAATTACTCAAAAGTTATTAAGTTGGGAGGCTTCTAGATATTTAAGTATAATCAAACATGTGTACACATATGATTTATACTTGTACAATATAATCAAACACATGTGCATATATATAAACTTTAATCTAACGTGCACATCATATAATCTGAATACATAGCAATATAAAGTAAGTCCAAGAATAAAAGCTCAATATAAAGTAACTCTAAATATCATAGAAATGTAAAGTAAGTCTGAATGTAGCAATACATGCATGTCTAGATTAAAGTCTGAAATACATATATAAAAAGATAAACACATGACCTATAAAGTGGGAAATCAACATGCATCATGTCAGCCATGAATAGAGCAACCATCTGAGTGAGAGTCCTAGCCAGAGTTTAGATGTCCAATAGATCCCTGCAAAAGTAAAATTTATATTTAAATATTAAAAATGTCTCTACATGTATGAATCTTATTTAAATAATTCAATATACTAGTAAATTAAAATATACTGTAATGCACATGTACATACAAAATCCATAACTAACCTGTCCACTAGCAGGTGTAGCATCAAAAGAACCTTGCCTACACACACACACTTTGAGCTCAAGCTAGGAGTGATATGGGGTAACTGTTGTACATACATGTGTATTTTAGGATTAGTTTGAACAATAAATGACACTTATTTAAATTTATTTATTAAATCTAAAAATTACATTTGTATACACATAAAAATGGCTACGAGCAATTAAATAAATATTTTACATTTATTTAATAATTAATCTTCTATTAAATAGTTATTTTGAAAAGATTAATTTATTTATTTCATTTTCATGTCTTTCTATTAATTAATATTTTATTAATTAATTCATCTATCCTATTCTTCTAATTAATTAAATATCTAATTTTAATTATTCCTCTAACCAAGTTAATTAAATATCTAATATTTAATTATCTTCTCCAATCAATTAAATATCTAATATTTAATGGTTATTCTCCTATCCTATAGTCTCAAATATTAAATGATTTCCTAAATTATTTAATCTCTCTTATCCAACTCACCCTCCATCTCCACTTCATCTTCCCTTTGACAACTCATCAAACATGTGGCTAAGGAAATTAATATTTCTTAAATATTAATTCATCATTTATCTTCAACCTCCAAATTCAATGAATATTATGTATGTACACATATTTCATAACCATTTCCTATATTCTCTCCAACACTCTCTACATCTTAGAAAGGACTTGAGTCCACTTGTCCTATCATGCCTAAAGCTTCTCCAACCATCCCTAGATTCCCTCAGTCAGTAACCCAGTCAAGGTGAGATGAGTGACACTTGTCTTCTCCTTCCCCCTTTCTCTCAACCTTCACCTTTTCTCATAACCATCCAAATCTGTAGATCTGATCATGACCATTGATCTGAGCCACATCATCTCATCTTTTCAAGGTCTATAAAATAAGACTCTAGTTGAGAGAGAGTTAGAATTCAAGAGACTTCAAGTGCATTTTCAAGCAAATCATTTGTAAAACTTATGCATCTATGAGTTTTAATCTTGAAGCAAAATAGCAATAATTATTTAGCATAATCATTTTAGCATAATCATGTAGTATTTCATATCAAAGCATCAGTTAACTACCAGTTATCAGTCCATTCTTCATATGTCATCTTGGAAGCTATCAGTGCATTGTCTGAGAGCACACCATCTACAACTAGGAACAGTGGAGTTAGGACACAATGAGACATAAAACATGAAGGTAATATTAGTATTTTTATTTCATATGTATTTCATGTAGTTTCATTGGTTGAGATTGGATTTCCAGTAGCATTTCCATTGGTATTTTGTGAAACTAACTTGTTGCAGGTAGCATTTTGAGGATGAAATTCAAGTCAACACATTTTGGCACCCACCGTGGGGCTCATGGACCTCGCATATACCTTTAAAATGTTAGGGGTCCCATAGATACTAAGAGGGGGGGGGGGTGAATGAGTATCTGACCAGTGATTAGAATTTCTTAACTTAAAACACGCAGAACATAATATAACAGTGTATCGGTATGCAAGAAAGAATGCAATAAACAAAATCAAGTACATCCACATGAAAAGTACACCATAACACAAGATTTTAACGAGGAAACCCAATGCGGGAAAAACCTCAGTGGGATTTGTGACCCACAATATTCACTCATTGGCCAATAAGAAAATATTACTTACAATAGGGGCTTGCACATGTAGGAAGGCCAACTGCCTAGAGCTCACTGCTCAATGGGAAGTCTCACTGACTTACAATAAGGATTATACAAATCCAATATCTTGTACTGCTTTACAATAGCATCTTCAATGCCTGATTCAGTACCGATTCCTACTCTATTCTTTACATATACCCCTTGACCTATATTTCACACATTAGGTCTGCCTAATATTTTCCTTAATGCTTCTATTCATTCATTACAAAATGTCTACAATGATCTGTTTTATATATAAGAGTCATTTTACAATTTGCCAAGTCAGCTTACAATAATAAATAAAATATTATATAACAAAAATCCTGTCGGCCTCTGTGCCAATATACTTCCTTTCTTCTGTGTCGATGCCAATGTCTTGAGTGCCAGTGTAGAGTGTGATCTGCTGATGCCGGTATAATGTCTTTGCCAGTGCCATAGGATTGTAAGGTTGCCATCAATGACAAAATCTTCAGTCACATACAATGTCTCATTGGAGTGTGCATATGCCAACAATCTCCCCTTTTGGCATTGATGGCAACACTCATAAGAAATTTCAAAAAGTATCCAAAAATGTGTAGTCCAAAAAATATTACCAAAAATGTGTGTGCTCCCCCTGAGCATATGATTTATGTGATTTGAATTTTCTCATCCCACTACTCCCCCTTTGGCATCAATGACAAAGGTTGTCAAGATGTCAGTAGAGTTTGTGGTTTCAACCTTGTAGCTGGGTAGTTACAATTTGAAAAAGTCTCCCAAAATCAAGTTTATACTATCCATAAACTTTTTACTATCCTTTATTGTTGTCTCTGTTCTCTTCACTATACCGGTGAGATGCTGCAAATGCTCTGCTGGTGTTTTGCTTCACTGTATTAGTGCCTCAAAAATTTTCTTCTGTAGAGATGCTAGATAGTCCAATCTTGGACTTAGTTTAGATCTCAAATGTTTTGCCTTACTTATTATTCTTTCTTTCTCTCTTTCCAGTTTGAGTAGTTCTTCCTCAAAATTTGTTATCTTCTCCTAAAAAACTGATAGTGTATCAGGTGAGTTGACAAAATTATTTGCAAGTTTATTGATCTCATCCTATACCTTGCTCATTTTCTTGTCAATATTTACAGTCAAAAAGTTTGTTTTACAGGTATCTTTATATAGATTTTTGTATTCTTTCAACAAATTACATAGTTCCAGTAGAAGTGTGTCAAAATCTCTATTACACTTCTTTATTTGCTCATCAAAGAATTTCTGTTTTGCAACTTCTACTTTATCCTTCACTGACTCTTCTTTTATTTTCTCAATATTTTTTGAGATATATTTACACAATGTATCCAATTGTCCTAAAGAATCTTTTTTATCTATATTACAATTGGGAGCAATTACCTTCAAAATTGGTATGGAATCATCAATTACTTTGTAAGCTTGTGAGTTGCAGTCGGTTATTTTCTTGATAGAATCAAGTAGTACCTCAGTCACATTGGCTGATTTGAAGCTTGATGATGAATCAACAATCTGAGTACCGGTGGAAGTAACCAAGCTTGTATTGACCTCTGGTAGGTCTGTGTGTGTCTGTATTTCTTTAAGCAATGGTTTTCCTACTTCACTAGTTGCCGGTGGCACTGTTTCCTTATGTACCTGTTCCGATTGTTGTTGTTCTAGAGCCTTTAGCTCTATTTGTTTCTCTATATGTTTCATTGCCTTAGTTTGTGTCTCAGTCTCTAACTTTTTCTCTTTATCTTTTGCCAGTTTATCAGTTTCCCCTACTACCGGAGGCTCACTAGCCATATCTGACTTATCAGTTGTATCTTTGTCTACTATTATGTTGATCTTTTGAGTATCAACATTCACAGTATATAGGACTTCAAGATTAGGATTATTATCCTCTATATCCATACTCTTAGCTACTGATTGATCTTCAGTAGTTGTTGATTTTACCGGTGGAGTATTTAAAGAAGGTGGGAGTAAGTTGTCTCTAACCTTGATACTTGGTGGTCCACCAACTTTACCTTTCCCCTTGTCTCTATCTTTCTGATAAACTTTTATGGGTTTAGGGTTCCTGTACTCTTCTTGTTTTTCTTTCTCAACCAAGAATATATCCCATCCATCTTCCATTTCCTCTATTACTTCATTAACTCTTCCTGCCATTAGTGAAATATGCTGGTGTGCAGTAGAGAATACTGACCGGTTGGCCTTTGCAATCAAATCATCAATTTCTTATGCAGAGTTTACCAGATATACAACAAGTAACTTTTTAATTTTTATTTTCTTATCCAATTCTATCACTGCCTGTCTTCTTGCCTCTAGTCTTTTGAATAATTCATCTGGTATTTCATTGACTACTTCCATCAAAAATTTCTTGTATATATCCATGTGCAATATAACACTATTTTCAACTTGTTCTTTCTCATCAGTTGTTAGAGTGTCATATATTTTCTCTATGTTCTTCAATTTACCTTCCTCTGTGATTTCATTTAGCAGTATATCAAGAGGGGCCAAGTCTTTGTTTGTCCTTTTCTTCTTCTTGGGTGTCAGTTTCTTCTTTGGTGTGGCCTTTCTAACTGGAGATCTTACTACTTGTTTCTTTTGCCTTGTCCTCCTAGGTGAAGGTGTTGTTGCCGGTGAGGGATCTCTTTTTCTTACAACTCTTTTGAAATTTGCAGGCATGTCACTTCCTGAAGAAGTACCTATCGGTGATAGGTGAGTTTTAGGCTGTGGAGCTACTAACTCATCCTCTGTTATGTTGGTTTTCTTCAATACATCTTCCTTAATGGCTTTTGCTTGTTTGGACCCTTTCCTTACAACTGCCTCAACCTTTTTCACCCTTTTCTTTGATTGAATTTGGCTTTCTATGGTTTCAGCACTACCAAATACTTCTTCTTTTGGTTCTCTCGGGGCTTCCAGAAGTGCTTTAGCATATGTTTCAACTATGTGATCATCTATTTCATAGCCCATCTCGATTACCCAAACTGTCCTTGGGATGACCGCTTCCATCCATATTTCATCTTTCTTGACGACAAAGCATATATCATCTTTGTATTTGTCTACAATCTTCTGTGATAACCTTACTCTTTTCTTCATTTTGGCTTTTAATGCTTGAAAGAAGTCATTAATATTGTTTTCGTTGTTCTCACCCATGTTATTGAATAGTTCAGTCAATTGTTTGCCTACTGGTATGTCATATCCAAGTTATTTGTAACCTATACCAGGAACCTGTTTTGTTATGTGTAGCATCAGACATACTAACAGATTTCCAAATTTGAAAGTTCCTTTCTTGTCCTTCTTGATCTTTCCAAGATTGTCAATTAATTCATCCTTTAACCACTCACATATGTCAATTTTTGCATTATCTGTGACCATATCATAAGCACTCTTAATGCATAAACTTGAAACTGAATTAAGTCTATTAGCATGAGTAGCTTTATACCCTAATATCATGCTGATGAATTTCACATTGATATCTATTACATCATTGACCCTTAGGGACCTCTTGTCAAATGTTGCACCAGTTAGGTTTATAACTAGGTCATTGGAAACCTTCTTGGTTTTATCTAGTCTTTTACCAGTGGTTGATAACCCTGTGACAACTTTCACAGCTTCCTTGGTGATCTTATGGATTGCATCTAACCAGAAAAATTCTCCATGTACCCTGCTTAAAACTATCCTAACCACATCCTTTGGAAATTCAGGAATGCTAAGGATCTCTATAAATCCTAGGGTCTCAATGATCTTGTGTTCATCTTTTACATTGCTAGTATTATCACATATCATGGTTTCATACATGGTTTTAATTTCCTCATCTCCTAACTCTTCAATGTTGTAGTGGATGTACATTCTGGGGTCTTCAACATATACAACTCCCTTAGGAATTTGAGAAAAAGCACCTAAGGTATCATCCTTCTTTGCTATCTCCGGAACTAACTGAAATATGGGCCTAGGTATTTTTATTACTTCAACAACAGTAGGGTTTGCTATGTATTCAATTGCAGAGGTGGATGCCATGATTAAATACCTTTTACTACCTTGGATGGATGATTGCTTGGAGTGTGCTTACTTCTTGCTCGAAATGCCTTAGCTTGGAGTCTTCGCGCTCTTCAAAAATTTGAAATCACGGTGAAATGAAATGGAGCCAAATCCTTAACTTTATAATGTCTCTTCACCATCTACCACATTAATTGCATGCTGGTTAAGTATTCACTTAACATTGTTTGCCGGTAATAAGTAATTTCCAACTTCTTATCTCTAACCAAGGGAATAATAGCACATGTATCAATAGATTGCCAAACCCTCAAGGAAATTTTCTTCAATTAGATGAAGAACTTCCTGTCAGTGGAGCACTGCTTTGTCCTTCTGGTGAAGCATCATTCTATCTTGCCGGTGAAGTATTGGTTGGTTCTACCGGTGGAGAAGTATTCCAATATTTAGATCAACTTTCCTAATCCATTATTTTGAGAATTCTTGCTTAACCTCTTCAATTTTTTCTTTACCTTTCAAGCTAGAACTTTTGTTGTCTACTGGTGTTCCTTTACTTCTACAAAATTTAGCAATATGCCCAATCTTGTTACATGCATAACAAGTTACATTATTTTTCTGAATAGCTTTCCCATAACCTATGCTGGTTTGTGTTCTGCATTGATTAGATAAATGTCCAAATCTTCCACAAACATGACATCTCACATTCATTCTGTAGTTTTCAGAGTTGTGACCAACTTTGTTGCATTTAGAACATTGACCGATGGGTGTGTTGATATTCTGATAATTTCTAGATCTACATTCATTTTCTCTATGACCATACTTATTACAGTTAAAGCATTTTCCATTGAATTTTTAAGCATTAGGTTGTCTTACCGATTTGCTATGATCCTGAGTATTTGTAGTCTCAGAGTTTTCACCAACTTCAAAGCCAATTCCATAAGTGTCACCTTTAGGTTTTTGATTCTTCAGTAAGGTGCCAAGTTCCTCTGAGCTTTTCTTGAATTTTTCTTTGTGTTGATTTCCAGTTTCTAGTTCTCTTTCTAAGATTTCTTTTTGTCTCATCAGTTCATTTGAGTCATTCAGAGTATACATTAGATCTGTCTTCAACATGTCATTTTCATAGCTAAGTCTTGTATTCTCATTTGTTGCATCACTTAGTCTTCTAGTCAATTCTTCTTCATTCTTCTTCCTATCCTCAATTTCTTTGCAAAATCTCATATTCATATCCCGCATTTCATTTTTTGTTATCATGTTCTCTTGTTTCAACTTGCTTATCATATCATTAAGTGATTCCTTTTCATCATTCTCATTTTGCAATTTTTCACAAAGTTCTCTTCTCTTATTTCTTGCAATAGTAAAATTTTCTTGAAGTTCCTGAATGATATCCTAAGCTGCCCTTAAATCATCTTCTAATTTGATATTTTTCAATTTCTCTGCATCATAGTCTGTAAGAGCTCCTTCTAGTTGCTTCATCAGATTTTCCATCTTTACCAGTGTCAAGATCTTCCTCAAGTTGTTAGGCTTCTAAAAATAGAGGACCAGGCTCTGATACCAATTGTTAGGGGTCCCACAGATACTGAGAGGGGGGGGGGTGAATTAGTATCTAATCTATGATTAGAATTTCTTAACTTAAAACATGCAGAACATAATATAACAGTGTACTGATATGCAAGAAATAATGCAATAAACAGAATCAAGTACATCCACATGAAAAGTACACCATAACACAATATTTTAACAAGGAAACCCGGTGTGGGAAAAACCTCGGTGGGATTTGTGATCCACAATATTCACTCACTAGCCAATAAGAGAATATTACTTACAATAGGGGCCTACACATGTAGGAAGGCCAACTGCCTAGAGCTCACTACTCAATGGGAAGTCTCACTGACTTACAATAAGGATTATACAAATCCAATATCTTGTACTACTTTACAATAGCATCTTCAATGCCTGATTCAGTACCGGTTCCTACTCTATTCTTTACATATACCCCTTGACCTATATTTTACACATTAGGTCTGCCTAATATTTTCCTTAATGCTTCTATTCATTCATTACAAAATGTCTGCAATCATCTCTTTTATATATATAAGAATCATTTTACAATTTGCCAAGTCAGCTTACAATAATAAACAGAATATTATATAACAAAAATCTTGTCGGCCTCTATGCCAATATACTTCCTTTCTTCTGTGTCGGTGCTGGTGTCCTGAGTGCTGGTGTAGAGTGTGATCTGTTGATGCCGGTATAATGTATTTGCTGGTGCCATAGGATTGCAAGGTTGCCATCAATGATAAAACCTTCAATCACATACAATGTCTCATTGGAGTGTGCATATGCCAACATAAAAATCTTGCAAAAAGTAAAATTAGCACATTTGTAATGCAGATTCATGCATATGTGAATTCTGACAGTGCTTTTGCTCATAGGTTGGCGCATTTGCATCACATGTTAACACATATGCCATCCAGGTTAGCACTTTTGTCTGAAAATCTATGCATTAGCATTGTCGGTTAGTGCTTTTGTCTTCTAGTTTAGTGCTTTTGTCCTCTATATTAGCGCATTTATTAAAGAAATCACATTTTGTATCCTTAGAGTAGCGCTTTTGTAGTCTAGGTTAGCGCTTTTTCTCTAAATATTAGCGCATTTAAGGAAAAAGATAGTGCATATGTTTAGAATAACGCTTTTGTTTCCAACTAACAAATTTTTTTTACAGGTCCGAATGTCCAAGAAATTAAAATTTTCAAACTACTAACATGCATATGCAGGATGATGTTTAAAGCAAATTTTATGCATTTCCTCATCTAGTTAATTAAAGGCCTTATTTTGGAAAGTAATATATCACGTCTTGTTCATTTAGTCTAACTAAGAGGATAAATTGATAGCATGCAACTTGCATTTATAGTAACTTTTCTAAAATAGTTGCACATAGACTTTTAAAAAGGCTAAAATAAACACCATTCTTGTTGGAGCAACATCTCCAAATAGGACTTAGCCAACAATTTCTTTGAAAAGGTTAAAAAGAACACTTATATTCTATGTCTTGAAAGTGGTAGTTATATGCTTTCCCCTTAATTGGGTGACCAAAAAGCCAAACCCACTCTTTTATGCTTTCTTTACTTTCAAGCAATTAAATCCTTTAGAGGGCCTACCTTCTCGAGCTACCTTGAGGGGGCCAGTGAGAGGGGAATGACCTAAAGTGGAAATGGGCTAATATTGAGTCCTTCCAATCCACTATAAATAAATCATGTTTGTGACGAAAGTCCCAAACAACATGTGCTGATAATTTCATACCGACACTATGTTTCCCCATAAACCCTATGGAGCGTAACCTCTATAGGCTGGGAACCTTCTGCATTTATAGAGCTGAAAGTGCCACATGCATAGCCACATGAATAGAAGCCTTTACTAAAAACAACTTGTACTAGTTGCCAAAATCCTTCTAGTTGTTGGCATAAGAGGTCAAACCTCTAAAGTGGCTCACACACATACGGTTCCTAGTAGAGATATAAAGTTTTCCATGGAGAGTTTTCATGGAAACTGGTGCTTGGTTGCCCCAAAGAAGTGAGTGCCGAGGGTGGAGCTAGTGGGGTCAAGCATCTAAATATCCATTTTGAATAGTGTAGTCTCGTGGGAAACCCCATGTGAGATTCAACAACTATTGTCTCAGCCTGCCATAAGATTTGTACTTGTTTGTGCATCTTGTTTATTAAACATTGTGTCTTCTATGTCTATTACATGTTCCAAATGGTCAAAAATTGAAGAAAATTATCATCTACGAGTGAACAAAAATCCAACAAATTGCTGAAAAAGTTTGATCAAAAGGGTAATACAAAAGTTTTCCAACATTTGAAACACCAGATCACAACTAAAGTATCAAAACATCAGTATCGAAATACTTCTTGAAGGAGATTTGTCTCTAAAACCATCATGTATTTTCAAACTAGCTCAACAACTAGGTCACTAATCCAACAGGTTATTCCCAAGAAGTTCTATAAACATCAACATTCAACAAGCTATTGATTCAAACATCTCAAGTGCAAAAAAATTCAACATCATTGTCAAGTCTCTCATCAAGATAATCAAATCCTCTATCACAAAGCTTGATCAATCTATACTAGGTTCATAATTTTGGATATATCTTTCCTATTTTGTACCTAGGTTATATCAAAATAAGAATCACATCAACATTTGGAATCAAACAAACTTGTAAATTGTCAAATGCTTATATGACTTTTAAGTATCGCCTTAAGAAAATAAAACCCAGTTATAAAGCTACTCAAAAAAGAATAAGATTCTTGTATATCAATCGCAAGATCTTATTAAAACATAGGACATTCCTACACCATTTTCATCACCACTTACATGGCTAAGGTACAGAGTTTGACAGAGAAATTTTACAAGGATGTGCTTTTCAACAAAGAGATGCTTTATCACAATGAACAAACAATAGTAGTAAAATCAACAAAGCATATCTTCCTAAACCAATAATCACCTATTGACTTTGTCTTTTGGAAATTTCAACAACTTTGAAATAATCACATGCTAGTTTGGACTAGAGCCCAATACGAACAACTTAGAAAACAACAACAAATGGAGGAAGAAGATAATCTTGTATTTCAAACATTTGGGTTTACCGCTATTGACAAAGAAGCAGTCAATAGCACCATTAGAGACCTCGAGCAAGATTTCAAATTTGATAGGCTAATGGAAAATTGTTAGCAAAGCAAAAAGAGAAATATCTCTTAATGTTGGCAAAATTTGGGGCTAAACTACCACAACACTTTAACATAGAAATCTTGAAACAAGATGTAGAGGCAAGTAACACCCAAAACACAGATGGTCCAAATAATGAAGATGTGAACAAAGAAAGTCATGAAGAAACAAGGAAAGAAAGGGATGACACAAGAAAAGAGCATAGTGATAAAAGAACTCACCAAGAAACAAGGAGAAACTATGTGGATAATCCATTGTCAAACCTTACTCAACAAATTCAAACTTTACAACAACAGATACAAGATATTGAAAATGGAAAAAGCTCTAAGAAGTTATCATTAGAAGATATATGCCCATATCCATTCGATAAGAATTTGAATATGATACCATTTCCGCAACATTGCGAGATTCCTAAATATGACAAATACGATGGAAAATCTGATACTCAGGATCACATTAGGGAGTTTTGTACTATGAGCATGGAATTTTCTCATGATGAAACTTACCTTATGCATCTTTTTTCTAGAAGTTTAAATGGACAATCAATGGAGTGGTTTTCAAGATTACCATCCGGAATCAAATCTTTTGAAAAACTTGTGAATAGATTTATTTCACAATAGTCCTATAATATAAGGAATGAGATAACGATGCTAGATCTCTACAATGTTAAACAAAAGAATGGTGAATCTTTTATGATCTTCTTACAACGATGGAAACACATGTTTAATAGGTATCCCTGAGATGTACTTGATAAAGAAAATATGGACATATTCATTGATAATCTTATTAGTGAAATGAGTTATCGACTAAGAATGCAATGTCCTCCCTCTTTTGCCAAAATGATCGAGAATGGTTTGAAAATAGAGAATGCAATGGTAAAGAAAGGAGAGCTAAAACTTTACAATAATTCATACAACAACAACAACAACAACAACAACAACAATGACAAACCCAAGTTCTAGTCAAAGAATAGGAATGTCAGCAATGAAGGACATGACGATAATAGTACTACAAAACAACAACAACCAATTTTTAATCTATCAAGTCAAATTCCAAGCAATAACAATCTAGAAAACAATAAAGCTAAGTCCTTTTTCTCCAATCCTCAGAGGAAATTCACAAACATTGGAGAACCTTTGGAATCAGCTCTAAAAACTCTACTTGCCAACAAATTGATTGT
Organism: Cryptomeria japonica; assembly: GCF_030272615.1. Classification (NCBI taxonomy): domain Eukaryota; kingdom Viridiplantae; phylum Streptophyta; class Pinopsida; order Cupressales; family Cupressaceae; genus Cryptomeria; species Cryptomeria japonica. The sequence goes on along the minus strand of NC_081405.1, from coordinate 531,407,025 downwards.
TTTACTAGAAGCAAGAAGTTATGAACCACCAGTCAAGACAAATTGGTGGAATGACAATCATTTTTTCAATTACCATCAGAATAAAGGACACCTAACAAATGATTGTCAGAGATTGAAGCACCTTACCCAAGATCTAATTGATAATGGAAGCATCACAGTGGATAGCCATAAGACAAATGAATCACACCTAGCTTTCAAAACTCCACTTATGAATTATGAAAAAGGTGAACCATCCCAAATAAAAGATGACAAAGGAAAAGCCAAAGTGAATTACACTTATACATATGATGATGTGGTAAATGTGATCATTGTTAAAGATAATCTATCTTCGGAACCAATCAATGTTATTACGAGAAGCAAAGAAAAGGTTACCTTTCCAGGTATAACAAAAGACCCAACATCCACATCACAACAATACAATTTAGTAGAGCAATTACAAAGAATACCCACTCAAATATCAATTTTGGAACTTCTCAAGGTTTCACCTATGCATAAGGAAATTTTGGAGAAAGCTTTAGTAGAAACAACAATTTCAAAAGATTTGGATATAGATTAGTTCCAAAACATGGTATGACACCTTATAGCTCCTCATTGCTTATCATTTTTTGAAAATGATGACGCATCCTTACAACATCCTCACAATGCTCCCTTACATGTTGAAGTCTCCATTAATAAAACTCATGTCAAATGTGTACTCACAAATGGAGGAGTTGGCTTAAAAATTTGTGCATTAAGCTTGATAAAAGCTTTGGGATATTCAGAAAATGCAGTGGACCTGAAAAAAGAAAATAACCATCAAGGCTTATGATGAAGCAAAACGTTCTTCTAAAGGAACGGTTATGCTACCAATAAGAATAGGACCCATGGAAAGGGATACATTGTGTCAGGTTTTAGATTTGAACCTCTCTTACAACATTCTTCTAGGATGACCATGGATTCACAAGATGCAAGCAGTTCATTCTACATATCATCAATGTGTGAAATTTCCTCATTAAGGACAAGAGATCACTATAATTGCAGATTCTAGTCAATATTGCAATAATTTGAAGCCCACACAAGATACAAGAGTTCCACATAACAGAGAATCAATATATCCTACCAAAGAAATTTAAGCAAAGTTATGGGAAACTTTTGAGGAAAAGCTCAAATTAAATGATGAAGGAATGGGAAAATATTCTTTGCATAATTTTCCACTTTCCCCTAAGTCATATGGAAAGCCTACAGATATTCAATCAAAGACATCAGAAAGATCAAAACATATGTTTAAAGGAACATTTGTTAGTGCTGTAACTCTTTAAGAGGAAAATGATGACATAGACATTCTTGGTTGGTTGTACAAGGATGAAGATAAAACTATAGCAATAGAAACAAAAGTCAATATTCCCATAAAACAATATGGCAAAGGTTATGGAATCATGCAAAAAATGGGATATGAAGGAAAATGACCAATTGGTAAGCAACATCAAGGTATTTCAGAAGCTATTTGTCCACACTCGCAATCCAAAGAAGATAAATCCGAGCTTGGATATCTAAAATCCAATCAAAGGCAACATAATCATCAACAACACAAATGGAAAAAGAAATCAGTTTCTAAAGAAGAAAATTGGCAAGAAAAGCTACATCAAGTGGTCGGAATAGTAACCAATAAACAAAAGAAGCAAAAAGAATATGAAAAGAAAGAAGAGGATATTACCATCTAAGGTAAAGAAAAATCTTGTCAATAAGTTTTGAAAATACAAACAAATGCAAAATTTGAACAAGATATTCTAGAAGTAGTAAAAATAGAGATGGCAGAAATCAGAGAACTTTTTGCACCATACGATATTCTAGTATGGTATAGTGGAGTAATCCTAGACCAAGATTCAGAGATGGATTCAAATGAATATGAATGGAGTTCAGATGTCTTATCTACTACATCAAGTAAAGACCAAGCAACTATCACAAAATAAGACTTGTCTATTGCAAAACAAAAGATGGAGATAGAAAGAAGGCAAGAAAAACTCAGAATTCAGAGAAAAGAGACGTATGCAAAAATGAAAGGGAATGACAAAGACAAAGACGTAATGCCACAAGAAGTACAAACAAGGATAGATCAAGTAAATGGAAATACAAGATCTTCATCAAAAGAGAGACAAGATGTATCTTGATGTGACAAAACCATAGAAGAATTAAGAGATAGTCAAGTTGGATTGACTATTAGTCCAGAAGAAGTTGAGTTTGAAAGGAGACAAAATTTAGAAAAACAATCCTCTTTAACATGTACACAAGTATGTCAACTCCAAAATGCAAATGAGGTCAATCAAGAAAGAATTTGCAATATTAAAGATGTGTGTGTTGATATAATCCATTCATTTAAGGGACAAATGTCAGTTGAAGAACCACTTGAGTATGAACTACAAAATGCTAATATTGATTTTGTCAGGACTAATTTGGAGACGCTTGGGAAAGACAATTCTCAAAAACATTTAATCTATGATAGTACCTATTCTATGCCAAGTTATGATCATTATGTCATGAACGTTGAAACACCTAATGATGACAGTGATTATGACTTACCCCTTCTCCATCCTGAACTGATTGATTAGGATAATTTAGATAACCCTGAACTGAATGTCTTTTCTAATGATCATGACTTAGCTATGTACCTTAACACTGTTGAACCCATCCCACCTAAGACATCTTCCATTGAAGAATCAAGTGATGTTTCTCGTAGTCAGGAGAATGCCAAACTTCCTAATCGCAAAAGTGAAATAAAACAAGGAAAGAGACCTATTGTTGAAAACCATTTCATGGCAACACTAGATCAATCAAAAGGGAAAACAAAGGACGTATCTGATGGTGAAAACCTCTTTGAGGCACCAGAAGGTGGAAAATTTGATATTCTTCCTACATATTTTCAAGAGAGATCTACTATCCTGATAGAACCAACAAAAGCAGTAAACATTGGTACATCAAAGGATCCTAAGATACTTCATTATGCTGCCTCATTATTAGAAACAAAGAGGAAAGAATACATGAAATTCTTTAAGCAAAGGCAAATAAATTTTGCTTGGTCCTATGTAGATATGCCAAGACTTAATCCAAATCTTATCATGCATCATCTTAATGTGGATTTAAAAGAAAAACTAGTTAAGTAGAAGCTAAGAAAGATGCATCCGCACATTTCTCTTCTTGTAAAAACTGAGCTGAAGAAACTATTAGAAGTGGGTTTTATAAGATCCGTTGCTTATCTAGAATGGGTTTCAAGTATTGTACTAGTATCAAAACTAGATAAAAGCATAAGAGTCTGTACAGATTTCAGAGATCTAAATAAAGCATGTCCAAAAGATGATTTCCTGCTACCAAACATTGATATAATAGTGGACTTATCAGCAGGGCATGAGATGTTTTCATTAATGGATGGCTTCTCAGGATATAATCAAAGAATAATTGCACCTGAAGATCAGGAAAAGATAGCTTTCACCTACGTGTGGGGAACATATTGTTGGAATGTTATGCCATTTGGGCTTAAGAATGTAGGAGCGACTTATCAAAGGGCTATGACAACAATTTTCCATGATATGATGCATACATTTATGGAAGATTATGTCGATGACATACTTACAAAATCTCATAGAAAACAAGAACATTTGAACATTTTAAGCAAGATTTTTGACAGGTTGGAAAGATATCAATTGAGATTAAATCCAAAGAATGTGCATTTGGGGTAAACTCTGGAGAGCTCCTTGGGTACATTATATCAGCTTGTGGAATTGAAGTAGATCCTGAAAAAGTCAAAGCTATCATGGAAATGGAGTCACCTAGGAATGTAAGTCAATTGCAATCTTTACAAGGAAGATTGCAATCAATCAAGAGATTTGTTTCTCAGTTAGTAGATAGATGTCTTCCATTCACCCATCTTCTACATAAAAATATTCCATTCAAATGGGATCTAAAATGTGAAGAAGTTTTTTTGCAAATAAAAGAATATCTCATGAGTCCTCCAGTACTGATATCACCACTCAAAGGGAAACCATTGTTACTCTATGTATCATCAATAAATGTATCATTAGGCGCTCTCCCAGCTCAACATGATGATGAAGGAAAATAAAGAGAAATTTATTATATCAGTAGAACGCTTGTTGGATATGAATTAAATTATTCCTCAATAGAAAAGGCATGTCTAGCAGTTGTATTTGCAACTCAGAAGCTGTGACATTATATGTTGATTCATTCTATGAAACTAATAGCAAAGATAGATCCCCTCAAATATTTGTTGAGAAAGTCAACATTGATAGAGAGACTAGCCAAATGGGTTATGATATTGAGTGAATTTGATATAGAGTATGTTGATCGGAAAGCTATCAAGGGACAAGTTATCGCTGATTAATTGGTTGATGCACCTTTATAAAATGGCATGCCTTTGCACATTGAATTTCCTGTTGCAGATATCTTGACAGCAAGTATAGACTTTTGGGAATTGTACTTTGATGGTTCTTATACACAATATGGATCAAGCGTAGGAATCTTTTTCATCACACCTCAAGGACACAAAATTCCCAAATCATATAGACTATGGTTTCCATGCACTAATAATACTGCAAAGTATGAAGCATTGGCTATTGGGCTTAAAATGGCCATTGAATGGAATGTCAAAGAACTACATGTCTATGGTGATTCACAACTTATCATCAATCAAATAAATGATGAATATCAAACAAAGGATGATAAGCTTATGCCATACAAACGGCTGATAGAGGAATTTAAAGAGCACTTTAAAGAAATATCATTCACCCAGATTCCAAGAAATGAGAATAAAGCAGCAGATGCAATGGCTACAATAGAATCTCTCTTGCAAAATAAGGAGACTAAAAAATGTTACAAATTTCTCATGGAAGATATCTTAACCCCTACCATTCAATCCCAACATACCTACCAAATTTTCCATATATCAGGAACTAGTCAATCCTCATACGGTCAAACTTATCAATATTTAAAAGAGCATATCTTTCCTCTTGACTTATCTCGTAAGTAGAGAAGGAATTTTGTCCATCAATCTTCTCGCTATAGTATAATTTTTGATATCCTATATAGGCATGGTCTAGATGGTACTTTGTTGAAATGTCTTGAAAAAGAAGAATATGAGAAAGTTCTTAATGAAGTTCATGCAGGTATTTATGGCACACACTCAAGTGGTTTAACATTGGCTAAGAAACTTCTTTGTATGGGTTATTTTTGGCCTACTATGGAGAGAGATTCATTCACCTATGCTAGAAAATGCAAACAATGTCAGATCCATGGGAATCTCATTCATGCACCAACACAAGAGTTATATCCTATGACAGGGTCATGGCCATTTTCCCAATGGGGCCTTGATTTGGTAGGAAAGATAAATCCCTCATCTTCTAATGGACATAAGTTTATTTTGATTGCTACTAAATATTTTACTAAATGGATTGAAGCAGTTCCTTTAACAACAGTGACAGGAAAACAAATATCATCATTTATTTTGAATTATATAATATGTCGCTATGAAGTTCCTATGACCATTATCACTGATAATGGAAGACCATTCAAAAATCAAGATGTGAAGGAGCTATGTGAAAAAATTCATATCCAACATAGATTCTCTACTCCATATTATCCATAGGAAAATGGTCAAGCTGAGGCATCAAACAAAACTATCTTGAAAATCTTAAAGAAAATAGTCAATGAAGCTAGAAAAGACTGGCACATTCAGCTAAATCCTTCTCTTTGGGCATACCGAACTAGCATCTGCACTCCAACAAGGGTAACTCCATATTGTTTTGTCTATGGATCAGAAGCCATATTACCTATCGAAGTAGAGATGCCTTCTCTATGAGTATCATTGCAAGGTCTTATACCAGAAGAAGAACAACGAGTCTCTCGACTCCAGGAACTAGAACTAATTCAGGAACATTGCCAAAATGCAACAGATCATTTGAAAGTATATCAACAAAGAATATCAAGAAGCTATAACCACAGAGTCAAGCCACACATTTTTTAGATTGGAGATATAGTTCTAAGGGAAAATCCAAGAAATCAGTAAGATCGAGAAGAGAAGGGAAAATTTGAACCAAATTGGCTAGGTCCTTTTGTCATAGTAGCAACATATGGATCAGGAGCATACAAGTTATCTAGCCCTGAAGGTGATTGGTTTGATGAACCTATAAATTCTATCCATCTCAAGAAATTCTATGCTTGAGATATAAAGTCCTAAAAATCAAGCAATAAAAGCATATAAAGTCCTGAAGAAATTAGTAAACATCAGAAAAGCAAAAAATTCTTAAAAAGCATAAAAACATTAAAAAAAAAAAGAGAGAAAAATGCAATAAATTTAGATGGTGAAAACCTAGTAAATAGGCTCTATCTACAAAGTATGTTCCTCCATCTATGAGATCGCTTTGCGCACCTATCCACTCCATCCTATCGCATCTATCGCTTCCATCTATCTTACCTTATCCATTCCATCTTCTATCTTTCACATCCATTGCTCTGAACCATTTAGAAAGAAATATGCAGCTTACCAACAGTTATCAATCTTTGACATACTTGTTGTAGTCACTGTCCTAGATCTTATCAAAATCAATCATATCTGCATTTGTATCCCTCCATGGTTTGGATCTTGATTAATTCATACATCCATAATAAATTTTTGTTTCCACCGAGGGAAAATCCTAATTCCTTTTGCTAAGGTGATCTCTTGAATCTTTAAAAATCTAAAACATTTAAAAAACTTAGAAAAACCAAAAACACCTAGGATTTTGAAACAGATAATGAGCAACAAAGCAACAAATCAATCAAGGCATTTCATCAACAAACTGAATCATGAAACTTAGAAACCGAAGAATTGATCAGCAAGTAATAAAGGATTATCAAGTATCATTCATCACTATGATTATATCAGTTAATGACCATAAGAACATGTGAATGACATGCAAGATTCAATGTTTATATCTTCATTTTTTTGTTAATCATATACTTTATGTGACTCAAGGGTGTCCATGACTAGAGAAGCTATGATGGGGCATGATTATTTTTCTTTGATTGTTGTCTATGGTTTATCTCTTGCTATGGTATGTACTTGTCTTAGGATATGATTGACAAAAGATCAAGGAGGACGTTCCAAGTCATGCATGAAAGGAGATAATCCTTGTTTGTTTTGCAAGCAATACTCAGGTCAACTTGATCCATTATATCAAGATGCTTGTATTAACTTGCTATATCAAAATTCATGTAAGGAATACTCAGGTCATTTTGAATCATTATGTCAAGTTTCTTGTATTATCTTACAACATTTTAAAGCTCAATGATGAAATCAAGCACTGTTACAAGATAGCATATGAAGAATGGCAGTACAATTTTTAGCTAGATGATTTTGGATTAGCTCATTATTCATCTGCATTATAAGCATTCATGGTCAATTGCATTATAAGCATATCATTTCATTAAAATATCCACGGTCATAAATAAAGATTGAGTATACTTGGACAAACAAAAAAAAATTGCATTTAATCATTGTAGGTGCATTCATTTTTAGAACATTTTAATCATCATCGATTTCATTTAGTTGCATTTTATCATTGCATTAGTTTGCATTTAATTAAGTGCATTTCATTCATCATGTAGTTTATCATCATTATTATTTGCATTATCATTCAATTAATGATCATTTAATTGCATCTTTGCACTTAGATTCATAATCATTATAAACATTACATAAAAACTCAAAAACATTTCATGTAGATCATTTGCATTTATATCATCATAAATCAAAAGCAAATCAATCATTCATTTGCATTTCCATATAGATCATTGCATTTACATCATTTATATATCATTTAAGTTAGTAATCATTTTCATTTGCATCAAAGATCATAAAAATTGAAAATCAACGAAAACATTTATCATTTCATCATCATATAAAGCATCATCATCAAATAAAGTAACATACATAAATATCATCATCCATCTAATCATGCATCCATATAATCAAAGCATATAGATCATCATCAAATAGAGTAACATGCATAATAAAGATCATCATCATATAGAATCCATGTCTGCATATAGATCATCATAAAAACAATAAAAGTCCAAGTATACAATGATATCAGATAAACAATACAAGTGCCTCCAAATCAAATCATGGCTGTCCTGTACCACTACCACCTAACTCTGTTTGTCTCTGTGGATATGGGTGAGAAGATCCTCTAGATTCCTATCTCCCATGATCACCTCTCCTCTGAGGAGGTCCCATGACCCCACCATTGCTAGTATCCATCAACACGGTGGTATGATAACTACTTGCTCTCTGGCTCTCTGCAACTGCCTCCTCATATCATCATCACTAGTGGGAAGTCTCCTTCCTGGCCCAAACTAATGCTCTAACAATATCAACCGAGAGAGTACCTAATCCAACCTACTGATTATGATCAAGAAGGCCCTGAGTATCCTGCTGTCTCCTAACAGCTCTATCCCTCTCAGCCATAAAAGTTTGTACATGTGATTGAAGCTGATCAATCTGTGCTCTAAGACTATCAATGGTCTCCTACTCTGGCATGTCATGCTCTGGTGCATCCTACTTTGGCATATCATGCTCTGGTGCATCCTGCTCTCGCAAATCCTGCTGTGGTGCATGAACCCCAATCCCCTCACCACCACTCTATCTAACTGCTGGAATATCCATCTGAGTAGCTCTCTCAATCCGCCATCTAATAAGGGGAACATGATCCTCTAGATCCTCATCATCTCCACCATGAGCTGCAATAACCCTAGGGTTTGGCTGAATTTGACCAAAATCAATGCCTCTCTCGCAACCCCCATCCAGTCCAGTCATCCTGCCTCCTCTTGTCAATGGCAACCCTCTTGGTGATCTCATCCCTGCCTTGCCATGCTCCCTTCCAATCCATCCAACATCCCTCCCACCCATAGGACGTGGTCTCCCAATCTTTCCAACTAGTCCAAATGGTCCTCCATGGACTCTCAATTGACCTCCCCTCCGTCCAAGTCTCCTACCACCAACACCTCCATCGCCACCCTCATCTCCACCTCTCCCAGCCTCCTGAGCAGCTCTGAGCTCTCGTCTCCATCTACATCTCCTCACACTTAGATCATTTGAATCATCATCCTCATCTCCTCAGCTGGGAGGAGGATCTACTAGATCACTAATATGAGGAAATGTATGAGCTAATATATACTGAGCATAATCTGCAGTAACCCCAGGATCAAGAATGTGCAATCTTATATCATAAGCCACTCTCAGAGTAGAAAGAAACTCTGCGTGAGTAATCTCAAATGACAAAGAAGGTCCCCAATCTTGTCTATCTCTGTACCGTCGAGCATATATCGTCACACCAGTAGGCATAGGCTGGATGATACCAAACTGTCTAGGAATGCAACTAATCAACTATCGCTCAACAATGTAAGGAGTCCGACCAATGAGATATCTACTCTGCATGATAAATGGTAATGTTTGTGCATCATCCATCCATGGCTCACAATCAACATATGGTCTCCAAGTAATCCTATCCAATGAATCAAGCACCCAACACCAATATTCCATCTTACCCAGCTTATGCTGAGTAAGGATACTTGCATAAAAATACACATATGGCTACCTCTCTCCATGAACTCTGTGATGGATAGGCCGAGTAACAACAATGTACTCCTACCACCAGATCTGCAATAATGTGCATCTTGTAGATAAACTAGCACTCTCATAATACACCACCTGATGAAGATCATGATATAAATGAGCCAACATACAAACACCTCAAGCATATCGAGTACGATGTTGCATCATACTCAGGAGAATCTCACCCCATCCAACAACAAAACCTCATGATCGCCTATCAGGACAAATAAATCCTCCAATCAAACCAGCAAGAATCACAGGGAGAGTCTCGTAATACATCACCATATCCTCCCATCGGATCTCTCCTATAGCAATGCTATCATCAACAAAAATGGCTCTACAAGAATCTGTCTCAACATGATCCTGAAAATCATACTGCACTAACTCGCCAGTCACTGGGATGTGTAGAATCCTATAAACATCCTCGAGCATCACACTAAGCTCACCCATGGGCAAGTGGAAAGAATTATTCTCATTGTGCCATCTTTCAGCTAATGTCATCAACAATCTTCTATTATGCATAATCTTAGGCATATACAACAGATGGCGTAAACCACAAGCATCTATATGTCTAACCTTAGCCTGTGTCAACTCTGGCACTAAATGATGTACTGCTGGTAATTTCTCTCGACACTAGAGAACATCAAGTTTCTCCTATTTATCAAGAGAATTCAATCAATCATCAACTATCTATGTATCACATCAAAGCAATCGCTAATCTATCAAATCTATCGAATCAAACTCAAGAAAACTTATGCTATCTATCTATCAAATCAAATTGAAGCAAATTAAGCTATCAAATCATTTTTAAAAACCTATCAATCATGGTTTTCTGTCAATCACTGAGCTCAATCAAAACTCTATTAAGCTCTTGCATCATAAACTAAATCAGTTTCTGAGAGCTACTCAATCAAATCAAACAACTCAATCAAATCAATTAATCAATCAATCAATCAAGTCCCTATTCATCATACATGTGCATCAACCACATTAAATCTAATCATCAAAATGATTTTTATCCTTTTACACTTATCAAAAACATCAATTTTGAGCATATGCGCTATCCTATTGAGCATATGCACTATCCTATGCAAAAGTGCTATCATCCTTAGCATATGCGCTAACCCTAAGAACATATGCGCAAAACAAAGAAAAAGCGCAAACAAACAATTCAAAGGCGCTATCCTATGCAAAAGCGCTAACATCATTGGCATATGTGCTACCAAAAAGAGAATAAGCACTAATCTATGCATATGCACTAAATTAAAATTCAAAAGCACTAACCTAATGCCGAAAATCGCAAAAAAATTCAAAAATTTCAAAAAATAACCTAAAACATGAAAAGTTGCACGACAAGTTGAAAACAATGCTCGGGATAAGATACATACCAGATACCCATACTCAAGAGGTCGCTGATATCGTCGCACATGCTCAAATTGATGGTTCTCCACATGAATCACCATTTCACCACCTCACCAAGAAAATTTTCTTCACAAAGATGACAAGGATAACAATTAAATAGTTAATTTGAAAAGATTAATTTATTTAATTCATTTTCATGTCTTTCTATTAATTAATATTTTATTAATTAATTCATCAATCCTATTCTTCTAATTAATTAAATATCTAATTTTAATTATTCCTCTAACCAAGTTAATTAAATATCTAATATTTAATTATCTTCTCCAATCAATTAAATATCTAATATTTAATGGTTATTCTCCTATCCTATAGTCTCAAATATTAAATGATTTCCTAAATTATTTAATCTCTCTTATCCAACTCACCCTCCATCTCCACTTCATCTTCCCTTTGCCAACTCATCAAACATGTGGCTAAGGAAATTAATATTTCTTAAATATTAATTCATCATTTATCTTCAACCTCCAAATTCAATGAATATTGTGTACGTACACATATTTCATAACCATTTCCTATATTCTCTCCAACACTCCCTACATCTCAGGAAGGACTTGAGTCCACTTGTCCTATCATGCCTAAATCTTCTCCAACCATCCCTAGATTCCCTCAATTAGCAACCCGGTCAAGGTGAGATGAGTGACACTTGTCTTCTCCTTCCCCCTTTCTCTCAACCTTCACCTTTTCTCACGACCATCTAAATCTGTAGATCTGATCATGACCATTGATCTGAGCCACATCATCTCATCCTCTCAAGGTCTATAAAATCAAGAGCTTTAGTTGAGAGAGAGTTAGACTTCAAGAGACTTCAAGTGCATTTTCAAGCAAATCATTTGTAAAACTTATGCATACGTGAGTTTTAATCTTGAAGCAAAATAGAAATAATCATTTTAGCATAATCATGTAGTATTTCATATAATAGCATCAGTGAAATACAAGTTATCAGTCCATTCTTCACATGCCATCTTGGAAGCTATTAGTGCATTGACTGAGAGCACACCATTTGCAACCAGGAACAATGAAGTTAGGACACAATGAGACATAAAACATGAAAGTAATATTAGTATTTTTATTTCATATGTATTTCATGTAGTTTCATTGGTTGAGATTGGATTTCCTATAGCATTTCCATTGGTATTTTGTGAAACTAACTTGTTGCAGGTAGCATTTTGAGGATGAAATTCAAGTTGACACAACATGTACATCCTTTTAAAAATTATGTGCACATACATACTTGTGTATCAGGAGCTTGTATAGTTTGATTATCTCCTATGATCATATCAACCACATCAATTGTTCCTGCATATCTCTCTCTGCCTGTACGAATGAGTGAGGAGTGTAAGGGGATAATTAGATGGCAGGACATCGATAAAGTGTTTGATGCTAGTAGCATATCCATAAAACCAGTCTGGCTCAAACCTCATGGCTTCTCCTTAAATGAATCCAAAACCTCATTTGTGATATGGACTTGATCAACCTGTATATCCTCCTCTACAACAATATAATGATCTATAGGTGGGTCACCCAGAGCATATGTAGAGTGATGATAATGTTGTGATTGTCCTGACGTATGTGTCAATGCAGTAGTGTGTGTGTCTCTAGGAATCTCATCTCTAACAACAACCAATGGTATCCCAAGTCAAAGATGAAATGATATGGTATGAACGTAGCAGGTCCTCAGATAAATACTATGCATCTTGATGTAACCATAACCAGTAAACACCCTCAGAAGAGTCAAATGGCTTATGCAGTGAGAGAGACGCAATGCAAACAACAAGAAAACATAACAAATTCATATAAACAAATCATATTCAAGCCATAGAACTTCTAGTAATCATTTGATAATCATCAAATTATCATCAAAGAATATTTGGTAGTTAACAGGTTACATGCAGGCTTCAAGCCAGATACAATCCAACTGGGACTCTAGGAATCAAATGGATCACAACATGCAAATATCAATCCTTATTCTCAGTTCTACTTCATTTGCCCTTCCAAATGATTACATAACATCATATTTATATCCACCAGAACATATCCGTGTCGGACTCAAAAGATTACATTCGCCAATGCAGGAAAATGAAACGTGTAATTAGGTCGGCCCTAAGATTTAAGAAGTACTTCCAGAAAATAACAACCAAGTGATGCGGTTGAGCAGAAAGGTCTGCCACATGCTAAGGAACATTGGACAAGACCCAAAATGGATCCGCACACCAAGAATCACATTGGTAATGAAGGAAAACCAATCGGTAAGCATAAGAATTATCTTGAGAACCTAAAAACAACCAACTGAAAGCAATAACTGTTTAGAGAAGAAACCAAATGAACTAGAAATCTGAAATCAACCACATGAAACCGCCTGGAAACTACAAACAATTTCTGCCATGAAGAACAAGTAGCTATCGGTACATACTGGTAAGAATATTGAAACTGCATAAAGAACTAAACAAGAACAAAACTGAAAGGAAATGTTTTTTTGTTGATGCAAGATTGATCATCGACTGGGGATGCTCCTACATCATACAACCTAGGTAGAAAAAGATGTTCTATGAGAGGCAACTCATGAACATCTAAAAGGATTTGGGATGAAGATCCCATGCTCATTTCTGATCCAAACATCTTCATTATCTTCCAATCTCCACTCTATCTCTCTTGGTGCTTTAACCAACTTCTCTAACCTTTGACTCCCTTTGTTTTTCTTTTCTTCAGATCTGCACATTCTCCCTGTGTATTGCCTTCTTACTTCTGCAACTCAGGATTTGTTCCTGCCACAAGACTTCATCCGATTTGTCACTATGAGCTCTCTGTCATCCAATTCTATTTGTCCATTAGACTCATCTATCAGATCCTTCTGCAAACTCATGTCACCTTCCGATATAATCTCTGCAACTAGTTCTATCAGATATTTTTTCAAACCTTCGGTATAACCTCTGCAACCAGTTCTATCAAACCTTCTAGTATAACCTCTACCACTAGTTCTTTGAAACCTTCCAGTATAACTTCTACCACCGGTTTCCTACAATTTTTCTCGGGACTTAGATTCTTCACCTCCTTCTCTTACTCCTTTAAAGAAATCAATGTGAAATTCTGCCCATCCTTTTCAATAGTAACTAGGTTTCTTCTATAGTCATAATTAGCTCCTCTATCATACTGCCAAGGTTTTCCCAACAAGACATGACAAACATTCATTGACACAATATAACATAAAATTTCATCTCTAAAAGGCCCAATATTGAAACTCACCCAACACTACTCCTTTATCTCTACCTTCTAATCATCTTGTAACCAACTTACCTCATAAGGACAAGGATTCTAAAGCCTCTTCAACCCAAGCTTCTCAACCATCTCCTCAGATACTAAATTATTAGTACTTCCACTATCTACAATGACCTTGCAACACTTACCACTTGATTTGCATACCGTCCAGAAAAGACTCCTCCTTTGAGTAGATTTGGTATCCTTTCTTCTGAATATAAAGGATTATCCTTGCTTCAGTGCATAGTCAGATCCACTACCATCTAGTTCTTCACTTGCCACACAACTTATTGCTATTCCTTGCTTACATTCATAGGATCTATGTCTGGTTTCTCCACACTTGAAACATTTGCCAAGAAATTCTCTACCGATACTACTGCTACCCTTCTTTGGTGTCTTCTATTCTGGTTCTTTACTCCACTTAGGTTTTGCATCCTCTTCTTCAACTAGTTTCTTCATACTATCATTCATTTTGAATTTCTCCTTTCCCTTATTCGGTTATCTTCTTCTCACCTTCTCCTCAGCCTTCAAAGCATACTAGTAAGCTTCTTCAACTATTGAAACCTTCAACATACTCATCTCATCTTGAATGTTAAAAGCAAGTCCATTGACATACCTCACCACCTTTTTCCTTTCCATCTCTCCATGTCTAGATCTAATTACCACCTTGTAGAATTCCTCAGTATATTCCTTCACAATCATGTTTCTCTATTTCAGGTTCTGTAACTTCTTGAATTACTCCAGTTCATAGTCTCTCGGTATGAACTCGGCCTTCAACCTTGCAACCATTTGTCTCCATCGAGTGATCTTCAATTCACCAATCTCCTCCCTATCTTTCTGCAACTCTTTCCACAATAAGGAAGCATGCCCTTTCAACTTGGTCTATGTCAACCAGACTCTCTGCGGGTCCTTGACATCCTAAAACTCAAAGTAGTCCTCCAACTCTCTGATCCAATTGATTAGATCCTCCGAGTTTAGCGTTCTAAAAAATTTTGAAACCTCAACTTTATGCACTTTACTTGCTTGTGCCACTGCTCTTAGGAATCTTTCCTCTCTCTCATCTTCTGGTCCTTTAGCTTCCTCAAGCTCTTCACCGACTTCCTCATACTCATCCTCAGAGTCATGGTTTCTTCGCAAACTAGCCAAAGCATTCTGGATTTCATTCCACCTCATTCTTGAAGTCTTACATCATCTGGTCTACCCTCTGAAGGTTTGTTCTCCTCGATGACATCTCTCCTTCCACTCCAGTGAACTACCTCAACTCGACGATCTGACTACTGGTTTTGTGAGATTTTTTCAAGATCAAGAGCTCAATGAAAAGTACAAAATAGAGAGACAAAATATAGGACAAGAATAAATTGTATTCTTATCAATAGATAAATGATCAATTGGTTACATACAATGAATATGAGTCTGCTTATATAGGCAAGGCTATATGGATATGTAAGCACACAAACATGACATGTGGCTCAATGAGAAACAAGGGTAGGTAGGGATAAGTAGGGGTAAGTAAAGAAACAATATAATATTCCACATGAGGTGGATCACCCATCGAATGTGGAATGTAACAACAAGATAAGATCACAAAAGGTGGAAATTCTCCTACACACACTATCATAATGTGGCACAAGTACCCAAGTGTCTCATACCCAAACTACTATGAAATGCATTATCCTAAGTAAACTTAAGTAAGGTGTAATAATATCCAACATGAATAATTAATTACAACAATAGGTTTCAATTGCCTCCCCTCGACGATCTATTGAACATTGATGCAACCTGCCTCCAATAAATAATTTGTCCACCTCAAGGAATGCCTCAATGCTCGCAAACGGTTCTTCCACTAGTCGGTCCATAACTAGCTCTGATAATAATTGATGCATCCATAACCGGTAAAACCCTTAGAAGAGTCAACCGACTTATGCAGCGAGAGAGACACAATGCAAACAACAAGAATACATAACAAATTCATATAAATAGATCATATTCAAGCCATAAAACTTCCAGTAATCATCAGATTATGATCAAAGAACATTCGATAGTTAACCGGTTACATGAAGGCTTCAAGCCAAATACAATCCAAACAGGACTCTAAGAATCAACCAGATCACAACATGCAAATCTCAATCCTTTTTCTCAGTTCTACTTCCTCTACCCTTCCAAATGGTTACATATCATTATATTTATACCCACTGGAACATTTCTAAGTCGGGCTCAAAATATTATATTCACCAATGCAGGAAAATGAAATGTGTAATTAGGTCAGCCCTAAGATTTAAGAAATCATTCCAAAAAATAACAACCAAGTGATGTGGTTCAGTAGGAAGGTCAACCACATGCCAAGGAACATCATACAAGACCCAAGATGGATCCACACACCAAGAAACACATTGGTAATGAAGGAAATCCAACTGGTAAGCACAAAAACTATCCCAGGAACCTAGAAACAACCAACAGGAAGCGATAATTGACTAGAGAAGAACCCAAATGAACTAGAAATATGAAATCAACAACATGAAACCACCAGGAAACTGCAAACAAGATCTGCCATGAAGAACAAGTAGCTACCAGTACATACCAATAAGAATATTGAAACTGCACAAAGAACTAAACAAGAACAAAACTAAAAGGAAATATTTTTTTGGTTGATGCAAGATTGCTCATCGACTAGGGATGCTCCTGCATCACATCTGTACATGTATAGCACCTCCTTCTATAGCCACTACATCATCTGGTGAGGGGATGATAGCAATAACATACTGATCTAAATATAAAGCAACCCTGTGATTGGAAGATGCTTTTGTGGATGATCTAGAACGTGATCGGCTAATTATATATCTACCTAGCCTATTTGATGATATGGTGGCTGTTGTTGATGCAATATCTCCAATCCTGTCAATTTATTCTGTCTGAGAAGAAATCACAACATGATCCATTGTGGGGGTGAGGGATGGGACTATCGCCAAAAATATCTCACCAATAAGCTCCCTATGTGTGGGTAGAGCTCTATCACTCCTACACTATGCATCTCTATAAGCAATCCTACCCCTCCCATGTCCATATAATCCAGGAAGGTCAAGGTAGTTGGGTTTCAACTGATAGTTAACCTCAACATATACTTACTATGCAAAGTATAATGGTATCTAGTCATTATTAGGATAACGACCATGGGCAGCTAATAAGCGTGGGTAAATCAACCATGCAACCTGTGGATCAATGCATCATGTCACCTGATATCCTCTCACCTTATTCTTCTCCTGATACTGTGGAAAAAATATCTCCTTAATAGTTTCCTTCAAGACTTTCCTCAACACGTCAGTGAAGGAATGAGGAACCCTCCCCTCAACCCTCAACCGTCTGTAGATGGAATCTATACATGTGCAAAAATGAGGTGTGGCTAACTAGACGATCCCTCAAAGACTATAAACTCCTAAAAATTGATTCGCATGTACTCTTATACGCACCATCTGTCCATGGGTCATATAAAATACCTCTCAATTTCCTCATCTCATGGTCACTATGATGAAAAATGGTACCAATATTAAGGAGAGGGTCTTGATCAGGAGCCCATGGAGGTGGATCCTGATGAGGAGCCTCTGCATGAAGATCCTGATCAAGCATAGGTACATGGGGATCTTGATCCTCCATCTATCTAGGTTGATCATAAAGTTAGAATTTACGTAAGCACACACATATGAAGTGAATTTAATTTAAAACATTAAATTATCATTAGTTAAATGAGAGAGAGAGAGAGAGAGAGAGAGAGAGAGAGAGAGAGAGAGAGAGAGAGAGAGAGAGAGAGAGAGAGAGAGATTATTAAATTAAAATGTATACATGAAGTTCTCACATAATTCTTCTATACGTGAAGTTCTTGCATAATTCAAATTTAAAGAGAGGGAGAGGGAGATCATTGAAAATATATAAATTTGTCTATATATCACATACACACATTTTAAATTATTAAAACATTAATGAGAGAGAGAGAGGGAGATCATTTTCATGACAGAGAGAGATATCATTAATTTCAGAGAGAGAGAGAGATCATTAAAGATATATGTGTACTAAATTAAAACATAATTTAAAAATTAAAACACATGTTGAGCAAATTAAGGGAGACTTGAGAGAAAAAGACTAAATCACAATGTGATAAGTATGTGGTCAAATTGAGTCCTAAGGGGTTCAATATAAATGTTACAATGTTATAAGGGCTCATAAGTGGTCCTAAGGGGTCACATGTGTTAGAACACATATGTGACCCCTTAGGACCACATATGACCCCTGTCACATTCATGATGAGCAGAACAAACTGTAACTTTGAATTTTTGGAAAAGCCAATAATGAGTTTTATAACCCCTAATTTAGCGGTGTCCTACACAAACTTAGAAGCCTTCATGTTATAAACACGACAAGGGTTCTATGTATAATACTACTACACCAAAAGGGGCGTGACCTATCCTTTGCAAAGTAAAGAACATGAATCTTACAAAAAAATAGAAATTCATGATCGTGAAAAATAGATCTACCTACGACACTCATATTAACAAAAAATTCTACTTCTGAGTTTCATTTCTGCTAGACTTTAATAATGACAATTCCACAGATAAAATCATGTGAAGAGTTCTCATTTTAACATGCGTTTCACAGTTCCACAGCCACCAAACCCTCGCCCACCAAACAATTTGAATTTTTACATACAAAGAATGAAGAAAATTGGCATTTCATCTTTCATAGCTCTCATCACTATGGAAAACTGGCACATATGATTAGGCAAATATACACACCTTTATACTCTTCTTCACCCAGCCACCACACAAACAACGATGCTTGGTTTCCTAACACCTCCACTTGAATGTTGCAAATGAAAAACAAAATTCATAGTCAACATAGTAAATGTTAAAAAACAAAAAATGTTGTGTTATGTGTTAGGGTTTCAACTTATGGACATAAAAAACTATCGTGTTATCTGTTGGTGTT
Organism: Cryptomeria japonica; assembly: GCF_030272615.1. Classification (NCBI taxonomy): domain Eukaryota; kingdom Viridiplantae; phylum Streptophyta; class Pinopsida; order Cupressales; family Cupressaceae; genus Cryptomeria; species Cryptomeria japonica. Next base: position 531,387,740 of record NC_081405.1, on the reverse strand, counting down.
TGAACTTAATAATGTTTTTGCAAACATATTATCTACATTGGTGTGCAAATGACATACAGAAAAAAGCTTTCACAAAAAACCCGATGAGATCTCAAAAAAGAAAACAGATATCCATACAATGTATATACCCCCACTGGATGCACAACTCCCTCGCTCCATGATTCAACCTAGGACATTCAACCAGAATGATCGATATTTTCTTGAATTATTTCCCCTACAGACGCAACATTCGCCTTGCCCTCGCCCATGTCACTCCTGTATGAAATAAATTCGAAAGAATTTCAAACAACTGGTTATTGAATTCTTTTCACTAGTTTTGCATCAAATTTCAAAAAAATATAAATTGGGCTTTTTCAACACACGATGTTGTGCCCGTAACCATGAGAGATACGAGGTTTTAAATTTAGCCATGTGCCCATAACTGTGAGATCGATTGGCAAAATGTTAGCCGCGTGCAAGCTTTTTCGTAAAAAGCAACACGACAACATTGTCCACGTCATCGAATGTCAAGATGCTTCCATGTCGGCAGTGGGTCCCAATAATGTTTTTCTCCTAGCTTTCTGTACTCCCATGTCATGTCTTATGATATTATGTAAGGGCATGTTTTTGTGGAGCCAGAATAGCTACAACCCATTAATTTGACAATTTTTAAAATTTTGATGTGGTCCAAAATAAATGTGACTTGATCTTAAGATATTTTGATAATCACTTACATCTAGAATTTTTAAAATAATAGAATATCACTAGCTATGGGGGGATTATTTGCACCCCCATCCCATATTGATTTCCATCACCTACATCCCTCTTGTGCATGTGTACCCTTTCGTAGCTATCACCATCACTGCAAAGAAGTTTTGTTTATTTTCTATGTTTGATTGTATTTTCAAAAATTAAATGATTTATTTAATAGCCTTTTTGTAATTTTTTTTATCTATTACCGTTTTACTATTTTTTAAGTTAAATTTGTTAAATAATTAATGTAATAAATTAATATTTAATTATATGTTTTTCGAGTTTTTTGAAAATTCATTTTATTTATTTTACTAATATTTATATTCTAATATATAATTAATTGATTTTAAGATTAATAATATATGTAAATTTTAATAATGTTATTTTTTAACTTTTTAAATAAATAATAGTTTTTAATAAATATATACATTCTATATTATATATTTAATTTAATTTTTTTTTATAGTAATAGGCCGTAGCCGCAATATTTCTATTAAATTTTAAGAATTACACCTCGGTTCAGTGTGGGCACTGGTGGGAAAGAACCAAGGCAAGAAAAACTCTAGTCTTGCCCAAGGAATTTCTTCCTAGCATATAAGTTTACATTAATTTGGCATTTTGTCGTACATTAGTGACACTTGCTTTGTTTTTATAGTTAGGCTTGTCCAGCCGATTACAAAAATACACAATACCTATTGTGTTAAATCTTTCACCAGTACTGTTGTGGTGGTATTATCTATATGGCTTCAAAGTAGTGCCATGATGCTTGCCTATTACACCTCTCCTGGTACTCTTAGTTACTTATGTATTTCCACTTTTTCTTGATACCACCTGCACATAGCAAAAACCAAAACACCAAAACACATATCCATCTATCGAATACAATTTGTTAGGACCATATCCTCCTCAATATCCTAGGAATATGCAGTTATTTTATCATATATGTGCTCAATGTGAAAGGATCATACACCCCTGATCTCACAATAAATACTAGTATTCGAAAGTTTGCAGAGAAATGCATTACTAATCATACATCTAAGACATTCATTTACCATAGTGAGATAGATACATTCTTATCATATTTTCATGCTTTGTTCAAGGCAGTTAGCATTTATTAGTTAGAGAAAATAGGCCAGTCATAAATTTGACTACTTACTTTCCCAGCCAGCTGCACAAAAATCAATATTAATTTCAGAGGGGAGGATACAGAGTCTTGTATCCTGAAATCAACCCAATAGGATGCTTTTGGTTAGCGTTGACTTTAGGATAAAAGGACCTCATATCTTACCTTTAACGCCTGAGGCTATATCACATGCTTATGTTTAAGGAAAAAACACAAAGTTTAGCTAACCCAATACTATTAGATAGTATTCTCTAGGATAAGGAACACAAAACCTTCAGAACTCATTTTCCTTAAATAACAACCTTCAACATTCACAAGCTCTATTGAGAGTTAATACAATAGACACCCCGAGCCCCCCAATAGGCCAAATCCTGCATGGATTATACTTGTCATATTACATAGGCCCTAAATGACCCATTCCCATTTTTGATAGGGGGTTTTAGAATGAAGATCTTAAGTAGCATAAAATAGGGCTCTAACTTGTCCTATTCTGACAATTTTTTGACAAGTTGGCATATCTTTAAAATGATGAATATTTAATGCCTAGATTTAGTCTTATCTTATAATCTCTAGTGTTATCCTCCTTAACAGTGCGCTTCCAGTATTGTTAATGACCATGAGGGGAGCAGTTAGTCATGAGAGGCTACCACTGGAACAAATCGGGCAAGAAGGCACCAAAATAACCATTCGCCAGCCACGAAGGGGCAGAAAAATTGATAATGTCAACATATATAGTTATGTATATATATAAATATATAATATATATATATATATATATATATATATATATATATATATATATATATATATATATATATTATATATTTATATATATATATATATATATATATATATATATATATATATATATATATATATATATATATATATATATATATAAGCTAGTGTATACGGGAGCACACAGTATGAAAATGTGTCACAATAGCTTGCCTGTTATGGATACACCACCTTACCTATTGGCTCCCCTGTAGGTGATTATCTAGAAAATAACTTGCTTATAACATTTTTCTTATTTTTAATGCAAGGAATTATTTCCATGGAGAGGGTTAACAAAATTACATTGAGTACTATACAGTTAAGCATAAATCAGAATTATCAGAATAATTTGGGTTACGCTTACAAAATGCACCATTACTACCTGTTACAGGACGCAATGCCATACACTTGCCTCAAACTGCATATGTCCAAAATGCAATAAACACTATATAACCTTAACATATATTAAACAGACTTTAAATTCAGAGTTTACCCAGACCTTTCTCTGAGATTTTCAAAACTTTGCCACTTGTCACAGTTTGACTACACATGCATCTTATGTATGAAAGTCTATTGGGAGGATCTTCTTCTAGCTATAATATTCCTCTATTTTAGTATAAAGAGAGTTTATAAACTATGCAGAGTTAACCATAAGCCCTAGCTATACTATAAATGACCAAAAAACTGCAAAAGAAAGAGGGCTCACCTTGAGTATATCATCATTCTTTTGAAGATTCTGGGGTGTCGGGTTCCCCTTCAAGCTTGATGCCCTGTAGCTTGAGTTAGTCTTCAAACCATGTTGCCTTCCTAGGCACGCAGAGGTGGAATAGGTTAAGGATAAATTCAATGCTTCTTTGTATCTCTTCCACCCTTGTGTTGAAGGCCTCATGGTCCTCAATAACCAATATTAGCTTTCTAGGAACCGAGTTTTTGTTTATAATTAGAGTGTCATAGTGTGAAGGTATGGGAATGGTCATCTCATCGTTGATATTGACCATAAACCTATCTAATTCAACTAGAATTGAAGCCTTGAAGATTGCCCTGCATAGGACCACCGTAATGTCTCTGTCCTTTTCAATATACATCATGATCGCTAAGAACATGGCCGCAATGTCATTGCTGGCTCTGGTTCGGTCTTCATTAGTTAAGAATTCCCGGCCAAGGATGCGTTCCAGCGCATCCATCACCAACTCATGAGGGAATTTGATGATCCTTTTCAACCTATCCCTTGAAATTTCCCCAACGAAGGCCATTTATCTTTTTAGGCTTTTCAGTCTTACCGGGGTATCCATGGTATCTGTCTAAGAAGCTGTTATCAAAGGGAATTAGATAGTTTAGCGAGAGTCTACCATGAATGAAGATGACTTTGTTAGCTTTTTTAAGATAGAGGTGAACTTTCTAGATACCGCTATAATTAATGGGCATGCCTTTGATGTCGAATCATAATTATTATTAAGACATATCTTTCCCATCTGCCAAAAAAAGTGATCATATAAGTACATCTTCCCATATCATGGTAGAGTGTTAATAAGATCGGTTTCTTACTTCTTATGGTGTGAGGCCGGCATAGTAATTAATTGGCACCTTATCTTCCTTGAAACTATACTTTTTGTGGGGAAATATATATTATCCATTAATGAGTATCATAACATATGTTGAGTTTAAATGCTATCTTGGTGTTGTATATAGAAGGGGCCTCGTAGTTGCTTGGTTACGATCCGATTGCTAATTATGCAGTGTATACTTCTTTTGGTAAGAATTGTGATTTTATTTTAATTAAAGGAATTACTTTGTAGTTTCTATAACAATTTTAGGTTCTATTAGTAATCCCTTGCCACTATTGACTACTAAGAGGATCAACTTAGAGGTGAGTGGCCAAGCTTTATGTAGATACTAGGTTTTTCGTCTACACCTTGGTTTGCAAGAAGGTCCATCAAGGACTTACCTTCCCTATATATGTGGTTGAAGGTTACTCCTTCGAAGGGTTGGACCATACTAAGAATGTTATTAAGGATTGTATTGATTTCAAATTGGGCATATCCCCTTTCTTGAGGGCATTGATAATGATGGCAGAGTCTGCTTCTATGTTAATTTTGTTGACTTTTAGGATTTTACATAATTTAATTCCTTCCTCAAGAGCTCTAAGTTCTACTTCATTATTTGTGCTAATTCCCAAAGGATGGGCTAGAGAAGCTATTTCTTCTCCCTTTGAGTTATGTATGTTGCACCCGATGTCCGCCACTCCTAGATTGCCTCTAGAAGCTCCATCTAAATTGAGTTTAACCCAACCCTCAGTTGGGGGCATCCACTTATAGTCTTTGCATTTTTGAATAGCTCTAATGAGACCATCCCCAATAAATGGGGGAATCTTTAAGCTAGACCATTTTAATCTCATTTTATCATCCCATTATGACATTTCCATGTTTTTATGGTCTTTCATAAAGTGACTATTGGTTAGTTCTATTATGGCTGCCTCTACCTTGTTTGTGAGTTGCTGCCATTCCAACTTGTCATCTCTGAAAAATTCTCCTATTTATTTCTTTCCAAATTTCCTATACAAGCATTGAGGGAGCTACCACCCAAAGCCCATCATAAATTCTCCCTTTGTTCTTGATGGGCCATGCCTGAAACATAGCCATGACTGAGTCTGGGATGGGGGAGTACCAATTCATTTGTTTTCTAAGCCACCTCCAACAATTATGAGAGTATTCACAAGTAAGTAAGAGATCATTGGTTGATTCTTCTTCCTTCTCACATAGCAGGCATCTGCTTGGGCCTTCATACCCCATTTTTCTGAATATTTTAGCAATTAGGACTTTGTTATGCAATGCTAGCCAAGCAAATAGCCTTGCGTTGGGAAGGCATCTCTTATCCCTGCATAGTCTTAATGGAATGTCCTTAGCAGTATCAGGCCCCTATTTTACAAGAATGTTGTATCCTTCTTTTGTGCTATACCTACCATTCTTAGACCCTACCCAGATTACTCCATCCTCATCCTTACTGAAAGAAATTTTCCTGGACAACAATATCTTTTCCAATTCTCTTAATTCATGGGATGGTAGGACCAAATTTCCAAATGATTTCCACCTCCATGCTTTTATACCCCCCACTATTTTTTCCTCAATATAATCAGCAACCTTATCTCCCCATAGTCTTTCTAGGATAACCCTAGAAGTGTCAAATTTGTTATCTTTGCCTATTGCAGGGTATACTCCCCATGAGTCTAACCAAAATGGTGCTTTCTTGCCATTCCCTAGATTCCATGTTGGCTATATTGATACCATTTCCTTGCAGTTCATCATGAAATTCCATAATCTGGATCCCTTGCGGGGTGAGAGTCTAAAGATGGTTGGATCATTATTATGAAGATATTTGTTGTATAAGATCCTGACCCATTTTAAATAGGGATTGTTATGCATTCTCCATACCAATTTTGCCCCAAGGTATTTGCTCTATAGAATCATATCTTTTATCCCCAAACCCCCTTTCTCTTTAGGTTTGCAGATTTTTTCCTAGGCCATCAAAGGCATTTTGAATTTCTCACTAGCTCCCTACCAAAAGAAGGTAATGCATTTATTTATTTCATTCTTTTTTACTAAAGGAAGGTCTATACAAGAGAGTTGGTAAATGGGCATAGCAGATAGTACTGATTTTATCATAGTGGCCTTGCCAGCTGAGGATAGCCATTTACCGCTCCATGAGCTAATTCTATTTTTTATTTTTGATATAATTTGATCCCACAAATTTGAGGATCTGCAACCTTTGTCCAAGGGGATGCCTAGGTATTTGCATGGCATTATGCCTTTATTGAATTTGAGGGTTTTGCATATCTTTTCTACTAGTTTCTCTTCAGTATTGAAGAAGAAAATATTTGATTTTGTGATGTTAATTTCTTGTCCTCACTAATGAGTAGGTATGTAGAATTTGTTTAATAGCTTTGGCTTCTTGAACATCACTATGTCCGAAGAGCATGGTTTCGTCCACAAAATGTTGATGTGTAGTTGCTTCCAAGCCACTAGTGATTTTAACTCTCTGAATAGATGATTGTTCTCTTACAGTATTTAATAGTCTTCTGAGGGACTCAACCATTAGTATGAAGAGGAAGCGAGAGATTGGATCCCCTTTCCTCAGTCCCCTGGAGATATTGAAGAAACCAGCAGGGGACCCACTAATGAGGATTGACATTCTTGGTGTTGATATACACTCATAAATCAGATTGATCCATTGTCTAGCAAAGCCAAAATTTAGCTTCAAGGCATTTACATAAGAAGTGCCATTCAACCTTATCATAGGCTTTTTTAATATCTAATTTGATGAGCATACTAGGGTATTTATTAGTTCAAACTGTATGTATCGCTTCTTGGGCAATAATGATTCCATCATAGATTGAGTGTCTTGGAACAAAACCTGTTTGTTCTTCACTAATTAACAGAGGGAGTAGATTGTGAAGTCTATTTGCTATGGTTTTAGTTAGAAGTTTGTATAATGTATTACATAGAGCAATAGGTCTGAATTCTTCAAAACTTTCAGCTTTGCCTTTTTTTGGTATCAAGGCTATGAATGTATTGTTTAATTTCCTAAGGATCTTCCCTGAATTCCTAATTCCTTCTAATGCCTCTATGACTTCATCCCCAATGAATTTCCAACATTTCTGATAAGAAGAGGTGGGGAATCCATCCGGCCCAGGGGCCTTGTTTGGATTCATTTGGAAAAGGGCTTTCTCAATTTCTATCTTAGAGAATTTAGCATTTAATAACTAGTTTTGATCCTTGTTTATTATCTTTGGAATACATTTGAGCACTTCATTCCTTGAGGATAATATAGAGCCATCTTGATTGTTAAAGATGTTCATAAAGTATTCAATTAATTCCACACCTATGACTTTCGGATTACAGCTGAGAACCCCAAACTTGGTTTTGATTTTAGCAATTCTATTAACTAGTCTCCTCTGCTTCGTGCTATTATGGAAGAATTTGGTGTTTTTGTCTCCAGACTCCAACCAATTTCCTCTAGACTTTTGTTTCCAAAAGATTTCTTCTCTGGCCAAATTTTCCTCATATTCTATTAATAAGGATTTTTCCTTCATGTAGAGGTTATTGTCCATACCTGATCTAATGACCTCTTCATTCACTTCTTTTAGAGCTTCCTCTATTTCTATTTTTTTCTTAAAGAGATTACCAAACTAATTTCTGTTCCAGGCTATTAGATTTTGTTTAACTGTTTTTAATTTAGTGACTAATTTGACGGGTTTTGAGCCTATCACTCTAAATTCTGTCCACCATTTTTTTATTAATTTTAAGATGTTTTCATCTCTTTGCCACATTAATTCAAATCTAAAAGGGTTTTTAGTATAGGGAATGGTTTCAAAGATAAGAAGATGGACCAGGAAATGGTCTAAACCTGAGAGAGGAAGGATTTTTGCTTCAAAGGTGTTTGAAACGTTGACCAAATTTCCTCGTATGAAGAATCTATCCAACTTTTCTACAATGTTACAAAAACCTTTCCTTCTATTGTTCCATGTGAAAGAGTTTGTTTCTGTTTTAATCTCCATGAGGTTACAATTGAATATCCAATATCTGAGATCAATGGTGGCCTGGTTGAATTTTTTTATACGCCCCCCATTTTTCTGATGGGTCAATAATGGCATTGAAGTCACCTCCAATGATACATATCTAATTTGGGATAGAGGTAAGAAATTGATCTATCTCATCTTATATTTTTTTTTTGTCTTTACTCTGAATAGGTCCATAGATATTGAATAAGACAAAATTTAAATTGCTCTTGCTATTATTATTCCCGTCACACATCCAATTAGGGGACTTATAAAGTAGGTTAAAGATCACAATCTTGGGGTCCCATATTACTTCTCTTCCTCCTGAAGCCCCCTTGGCAGGGGAGCCTTGCAATCTCATTCCCAATTTTTTGTCAAATATTTCTAACTCATCTTTACTTAATTTGGATTCTTGTATCATAATTATATTTGTGTTAAATTTAGTTATACAACATTTTAAAATACACTACTTGTTAGGGACATTCAAGCCCCTAACATTCCATGTAAAGAGCTTCATTTCTCCTTGGGAAGGACCTTCCCCTTCTCTGCATGAAAGAGATTAGTTAAAGTAGTTTGGCCCTCAGCCTTGCCTGCTTTACTAATGAGTTCTAATATTAATTTCCTACCTCATCTTTTTACCTCTCTTGCATAGTCTAGGGATTCAATATTGTTCAGTGTTTTGGCTAAGCCCAACTCCTCTTCTTCTTTATCCATAGAAGCTTCAACTTCTCAAATTTTAGCCTTTGAAATTTTCCCTTCCAAGAGACCTAACATTAGTAGTCTTCTTTGATAAGCAAGTTCCTCATCATCCACCACTTCATTTATAAAGGAGTCAGTCAAGTCATTAACTATTTCATTGCCCACATACTCCAAAATGATTTTATTCTCCTTTGTGATCCTCTTGGCATACTCCTCCTCTGTTTCCTCTATATCTAATATCAGGGGACTAATGGGCGATGACTCAAAGCCATCATTTTCATGTGTGGTATTTGGTTGGGTAACCTTTGCTAGGATTTGTTTCATTTCCTTAGGGAAATCCATATCTATCTTCTCTCTTGAGTGATCCTCCATGCACCATTTAAGGAGGGTTTGGTCTCCCATGAGAGGTATCGAGATGTCTTGGTCCATTAGTGAGGTAATTTTGGATATGCCCTCAGAGTTGCAATCAATTTCCCCTTCCTCCAATTTTAGGGTTGGGATTTCTCTTGGTAGTGGTTTTGGATCTAGTTTGCACTTTGAATTTATTTCTTTTGAATCTATGTTGGTAGATTTTATCTCCCCCAATTTTTCTCTAACAAATCCACTTCCAGTCGGGCTCAAGGTGACGTTTACCATATCCTCAGATGGTATTTTTGATCTTTTTTGTGTTGTTTAGGGTTGGGAAGGGTTGGACATGGTGAGATTACTTCAATTTGTTCCACCCTGCCCTTATATATCTCTGGTCTTACCACATACATCAAATGGTTAGTTATTATTTTAATAGATTCCAAGCTTAAGTCCTTTATATGTAGTTTAGCCATTATTTTGGCTGTAGCAGAGTCTCTATAATTTTCCTCAAAACCTTCGAAACCTCCCAGTGAATCCCATATTCTAATTAGGTAGTGCTCATTAAGAAGTTCTACTGGGAGATTTGGCAGTTCTACCCATTTGGGAACTAAGGAATTCTCAAACATTTTAGGGGAGAAATTTTGCCTCCATTTAAAAAAAAAAAAACAATAATCTTTAAAGAAACAAGGTTGATTATTAAGTATGTTCTCCCTTAATACTGACAAATTGTGAAGAATAAATAGATAATTGTCCTCTAAGGTTGTGATACTTACCTATCCTTTGGTGGCCGATACCAGCCATTGGATGATTTCTGAGGTGGAGGCGCCATATCCGCACCATTTTCCAAACAGCCCCTGCCTCATATATTCTTCCCAAAGGTTTTTTGTGTATTGATTGTTGATAATAATTGTTTTTTGGTTCGATTTGGAATAACTTGTTGCTCCCCTCTATATTTCAATCTTTTATTTTCTAGGATGATAACCTGAGGAGGGTTCACTGGAGGCTTTGATAGAGGCTCAACCCTATTCTATTTTTTGCCTAGTTTTGTCAAATTTGCACCAATGGCGACATAAATACTAGGAGGAGATCACTTTTGTGGAGGCCACCTATTGACCATCCCCATTCCTGCATTATAATGGATGCTTTGAGCCAGTCTAGAGTTTCATTGTTTCCCATACCAACCAGAAACTACTACGACAGATGCAGGGGTTATTTTTTGAGATTTTGAGATCTCAATACTGATTGGAGGACCCCTAGGAACCCTAGCCGCCTCCTTGCATCTTTGATTCAGAGAAACCAGGATGTAATTTTCTCCCGTGGCGCAGGTATTTAGGGCCTCAAATCTATTTGCAAACCCCACCTTATTACTATGGTTGAATTTTTGATGTTGTCCTTCTTGGCATGGTGAGCGCTTAGTGATTCCATGATTTTTCTTTTGCCTTGATCCTTTTAAATTTGCAGTCGCATTTATCTGTAATCCACTTTTCGTGGATCCAAAATTTTGCAGAGCAATTCTATAGTTTTTTTAATTTATTTTTTATTTTTTATTTATTTTTATTATATATTTAATTTTTAATAATAAATTATATGATTAATTTTTTTTTTAATTTTTCTTATTTATTTTAATAGTTATTATACTTAATTAGATGATTTTAAGATATATTATATCAAAATTTCAATAATATTAATAAAGTACTTTTAATAATATAGGAAGTTTTTAATAAATATAATTTGTTTTGTATTTATATATTTAAATTTTTTAAATCATAATTTATATGTTTTTTTTCAAATTTATTTATTTCTTTTGATAATATTATATTATTAATATTGGAATTACTATAATTGTATTGCATAAATATAACATTGTATACTAAATCATTGAAGATTTTCAAATTCCACATATATAATTAATTTATTATTAAAAAACATATATAATTTAACATTTCAACAACATATAAAATTTTTGAACATATAATTTATTGTTAAAAAATTAAACATTTAAAAAGTCAAAAAATAATATTATTAAAATTTACATATGTTATATATCTTAAAATCACTTGATTATATATTATATATTATAATACAATATTAATTAATAAAAAAAAAAAAAATAATAATTTTTTTAAAACATATAACTTATTATTAAAAAAATATAAATATATAATAAATAATAATGTATTGCATTTATTATTTTACAAATGTAACTTAAAATATAATAAAACTATAATAAATAAAAAATATAAAAAAAGATATTAAATAAATTATTTAACTTTCAAAAATACAATCAAACATAAAATAAGTTTTTAAAAACATAACTTGTTATTAATTTTTTTTAAAAATAATTAAATAATAATTTATTATATTTATTTTTTTACAAATAAAAAACTTTGAGCTTACTTAGGTCATTAATGCCAAATGGGATGACCTCTATTGTGAACATATCTCAACGAGCTTTTCTTTGCTAATCTCTGCTGCTGCAACAAAAATGAAATGAGTAAAGTTTATATGCAAGAGAACAAGATTTCTTGTGAAAAATTTGTGTCGAATGGAATGGATATATATAAAATTTCCAAACGATTGGAGTTAAGACATGCATGCAGCAATATTTTATTTCCTATATTCTCTCCATCACCCTTATATCCTAGGTGGTGGTTTTGTCCACATCAACTTGGTCAAGGTCTACTTGTCTTATGAATCCAAAATTCTCTCCAACCTCCCTAGTTTGTTGACACCACTTTTCTTGGAAAGCTTATATTATCTCCAACCATCCTATATCATATGAGCCTTCATTCTTGGTCAAGGTGAGTATGATGCCATGTGGCTTCTCCTTCCACCGTGTCCTCCACCTTGTCATCATAGGAGGAACATCTTCCCCCTTTCTCTCTCACATTCCAATCAATTCTTCTCAGTCATCCCTTCTATCGAGATTCACTCTCATCCATTGATCTTCACCACTTGGGATTTTGCTCTTGCAAAGTCTATAAAAGGAAGCCTTTTCCAGCATTTGAAGACAGTCATTATCAAACATTTTATTACACTTTACTTAAGTTAACTTAGGATAATGCATCTCTTCATAGTTTGGATATGAGATACTTAGGGAAGTGTGCACATAGGGATATAGCTTGTAGGAGAAATTCCACCTTTTGTGGTCTTATTTTGTTCTTACACTCCACATTCGGTGGATCATCCACCTCTTGTGGAATATTATATTATTTCTTCTAACTACCCCTAGTATTTCTTACCTACCCTTGTTTCTCATTGAGCCACATGTCATGATTGTGTGCTTGTATATCCATATGGCCTTACCTATATAAGCAGGCTCATATTCATTGTATTGGTTAATCTAGTTGATCATTTGTATATTGATGAGAATACAGTTTGTTGTTGTCATTCTATTGTCTCTCTTTTATACTTTTCATTGCGCCCTTGATCTTGGCAAAATATCACATGGTATCAGAGCTATTAGGGCTTCATTGATTGGTTTTGGGAGACATCTTGGAAGGCTTCTATTTTTTGATATGAGGGACTGCATTTTTTTGGAGGCATCTTAGAGCGTTTTTGACCTCACCATTGCATCCGGGAGGCCGTTTCGATAAAAATCTAGTATAAAATCGACCTATTTTGGCGAAAATCAAATTTTGGGTGTTGGAGGAATTTTTTGCCCAATTCGGGTGGTACGGTACAAAATTTTTGGATCTCAAAAAAAAAAATTCTGAAAATTTTTCTAGTTTTGAAAAAAAGAAAAAAAAAGGGGGCATTTTTTTCAAAAAAAAAAAAAGGAAAGTTTTTTTTATTAAAAAAAAAACTTGTTATTTGGGGGTCTGTAGACCCCCCCCCCCCCCCCAACTTTCTGCCCCTACTATACCTTTTTTGCAGGCCATGTGTAGGTGTCAGCAGCAATAGACTTGCCACCGACAACAATCTCATCGCCATCTGGTGACCCTGTGCAGCGGCCTCGACGCCACCACCGACAGTTGCCTCCCAGCCGGCCCTCCAGCCCCGATGCTTCTCGCCGACCTAGCCCGTCACCAACACCTCCCAACCGGCCTACCGCTGACAGTCCTCCGTTGGCCCTCCGACAACCGCCACCTTAGCGCCAACCACCGCCACCTTAGTGCCCAACCCACCTCCACCTGCCACCTCTGCCTAACACATCAGCAACCCGACCCAGTCACCTGCCACATCACCCACAAGTGCCCAGTCAGTGCCACCTGGCCCTTTCTGCACGGTCAACATTTTTTGCATAGTCAGCGTTCAATCAACGCCCAGTTAGTAGTTTTTGAAAAAAAATTTAGACCCCTCTTTGTTGAGCAGTTTGGATTTTCGGGTCAACTTTGGAGGCTCATAACTTGCTCAATTTTGCTCCTTTTTAGGTGCAATTTTTTTTATTTGGGCTAATCTTTCATGCTCTTTGTAGTGGTGTAGTTATTTTCTAATTTTGGTGCACAATTGTTTCAAAATTTTTTGATTCTCTCTGTTGTACCTGTCTAATCCTCAATCTTGCAACTTCAAAGGCTTCGTTTGGGCTCATATGACCTCCTTTTTAGGTGCCATTTTTTTGTAAAGTGCATATTTTTTCATCTACTTTCATAATCTATGATCAGTTTTTAGATATTTTGAGTGGATATTGCACTTTTAGATATTGGTCTTTTTTGGCCTAATTGGTACTTGTAATTTAATTGGATCTTAGTTTAGATCTCTTGCATTATTAGTTTGAGTTTCCTTTGGCCTCATTTAGGTAGTTGTAAATTTTAAATCAAAAGTCCACTTTGCCATTTTTTGCAAGTGGCCCATTGTACACGCACTAAGTATAAAGTGCCAAATCATCATTTTTTGGGGGGGTTCTTTGATTGAGTGAATTTGGGGGGTGTATTTTGTGATTGTGCCGCTCTTTCCTTGTGCTCTTTCATTTTTGTTGCAATGAGTCCTCATAAATTTCCACCTTTAACTCCACATAATTATGCATCTTGGAAAATTAAAGCATGAAGTAAATTAATGGAAAAAGGTCTCACGCATTACATAGATGGAACTATAGAAACACCACCAAATCCTAAGACTGATCCTAATGCTTAGTTAGAATGGATCACTAAAAATATCATGGCTCTTGGAACTTTACGCAAGTATGTATCAGATGACCTCATTTTTCATATTGAGAAGTGTACTACAATCAAAGAGGCTTGGGATATATTTCAGAAATTGTATGGTCAAGTTGATAAAATCAGAGGCTACAAGATTGATAATGAGCTCACCAACTTGGATCCCAATAATTTTGATACAATCCAAGATTATGTCACCAAAGAAAATGAGCTAAGAGTAAAGCTTAAAGATTGTGGAATTGACAAAAAGGATGCTCAGTTGATATTCAACTTGTTGGACAATCTTGCATGAGAATATGCAACCTTTGTTTCTAGCTTAAAAACTCATCATTTGACAGTGGGGAGTTCCTACACTATGCCTTCATTTGATGCTTTCACAAAAATGTTGATGTTGGAACAATCTAAGTTGTTGAACATTGGGCTTCTCAAGTCTTCAAAGTCCAAGGCTTTGGTGGCTAATCAAGGGAATCAAGGAGGTCAAGGCAAAGATTCCAACAAGAAGAAGAAGCAATCTAAGTCAAAGCCACAATAGGAAAAAGGGCAATCATCCTCTCCATCACAAGGCAATTTTTCATCCTCTTCCAAGAAGGGGACTCCACCTAAGAAGGATAAACCAACTTGTGTATATTGAAAAAAGTATGGTCGTGATGAGCATCGATGTCACACCAAGCAAGTTGATGAGTTGAGAAATATTCTTAAGAAAAACAACATCAACTTTCCATCCACCTACACAAAGAAGGATTCATCTCCTTCCTTTTCCTCATAGTCTAAGGGAAAAGGGCAAGCATTTGTGGCTACAATAGGTTCTTCACAATAGTGGATACTTGACTTGGGTGCCTCTTATCACATGGGTTCTACAAAGGAGCAATTTTCTTCATTGGAGTCATCTAAGGTACCTCACATTTACATAGGTGATGATACACAAGTTGAGGTTGAAGGGAAAGGTTTATTTGACATGGATGATGGAACATTTGAGAATGTTCTCTATGTTGCTAACTTGTCTACCAACCTTCTCTCTATCTACCAGATCACTCACTATGGGAATGGGAAAAAGGTTGAGTTTACACCTGATTCAGTTGTGGTAAAGGAACTTGATAATGATGCCTTGGTAGCAATGGGGCAAGTCAATGACAACTCAAGACTTTATTCATTCTCCCAATTTGTGCCAAGTTCTCCTTCTAGGCCCTTTCTTACTCATTCAAATTCAGAAAGTAAACTATGGCATGAGTGGTTTGGTCACCTCAACTACCACTATCTTCAATAGCTCAACACTAAAGACATGGTCACAGGTCTACGTCAAATCAGTTTTTCAGAGGGTGTATGTTCAGGTTGTTCCATGGGCAAGCATCCCGAGGAGAAGTTTGATAAGGTGAAAGCTTGGAGAGCTTTGGAATTTCTTCAACTTGTTCACAACGATGTAGCAGGTCCATTCCCAGCATCTTCATTTAGTAAGACCCACTATGTCCTCACCTTCATTGATGACTACTCCCGCTTCACTTGGATCTAATTTCTTATTCATAAGAGTGAAGTATTTGATAGATTTTAGGACTTCAAGACTCGTGTGGAGAAGAAATCCAGGAAAGTGGTCAAGATTCTTTGCATAGATAATGGAAGGGAATATGTGAACAAAAGACTTGAGGATTTTTGTACATTTGAGGGGATTGATCTTCAACATTCTATTGCATACACTCCATAGCAGAATGGAGTTGCAAAGCACAAGAATCGAACTCTCAAGGAAATGGCTAGCTGTATGATACATGCACATTCTCTTGATCTCGCCTTTTGGAAAGAGGTTATCAGTTGTGCCACACACATCTAGAATCAGGTTCCTCACAAATATTTGCAAGATATTACTCCTTTCAAAGCTTGGGCTGGTAGGAAACCAATTGTGAGACATTTCAGAGTCTTTGGGTGTCCAGCATGGGCTCGCATACCTCTGCAGAAACGTAAGGCATTGGAACCTCAGAGTCGGCCTTGAAATTTTGTTGGATATTCTGAGGGTGTTAAGGCATATAGATTGACGGATCCTGAGACACATGAAGTGTTTATTGAGAGGAGTGTTCACTTTGAGGAAATCTCTCCTAGCTTAGCCTCTATACCTCCTCCACCTTCCTTCATTGTGGATAGTGATGCTAGTGATTCAGATGATGAAACTCCTTCAACTCTGACTCGCAAGGTCAAACCTCTATAAGGTCCACATGCAGTTGAGGAGCCTCATTCTCCACCTCCACCTTGACCTCATTGGGCTCGACATACACTTGAGTCAGTGGGTTCTATTGTTGGGGATCCTTCAGATACACGGAGGATTCGATCATAGCATCAAGACCTTTCACATGCGTTCATTGCTACCACTTCTGATCCACATACATTTTGGGAAGCATCAAGGGTTCATGAGTGGGACCACGCTATGGAGGAAGAGTATAGTTCCTTGATGAGGAACAACACATGGGATTTAGTCCATCTCCCTAAGGGGAGAAAGATGGTTCAATGTAAGTGGATCTATCAGACCAAGTTTATAGCAGATGGTAGTGTGGATAATTATAAGGATCAGCTTGTTGCGAAAGGTTTCTCTTAGGTTCCAAGTGTTGACTATACTAAGACCTTTGTGCCCGTAGCCAAGATGAACTCCATTTGCTTGACACTTGCTATTGCTACAGCTCATGGTTGGGTTGTACATCAAATGGATGTGAAGAGTTCTTTTCTTCATGGGGATCTTGATGAGGAGATTTATATTGAGCAGCCACAGGGTTTCATCTAGGATTCTTCCTTGGTTTGCAAACTAAGGAAATCTCTTTATGGCCTTAAGCAGGCCCCCAGGGCTTGGTATGCCAAGATGGATTCCTTTCTTCTCTCAATAGGGTTCACCAGGTGTCATTTTGATTTGGATGTCTACATTTTGTGACAGGATGACTCACACTTAATACTTGTGCTCTATGTTGATGATTTGATCATTACAAGGAGCACTGCATCCATCATTAGCAATGTCAAATCTGCTTTGCATCTCAGATTTGCTATGACTGACTTGGGTATTTTGCACTATTTTGTTGGGATAGAGATTTCACAGTCATCTTTCAGGATCACTCTTTCACAACCCAAGTATGCTCTTGATCTTCTTGTGCGCTTTCATATGGCTGATTGTAATCCCACCCTGACTCCCTTTCTTTCAGGAGTCATGCTTGAGGCTCGATGTTCTTCTCTACCAGTTGATGCCACATTGTATAGTCAACTTGTGGGTAGTCTCATTTACTTGACTCACACATGCCTTGATATTTCATTTGCAGTTGGCATGATTTCCTAATTCATGCAAGAACCACATGAGCTTCATTGGAAAGCCACCAAATGCATCCTTCATTACATCCATGGTACACATCACTATGGGATTCACTATGCAACAAGCACAGGAATTCGCTTGGTTGGTTACATAGACTCCAATTAGCTTGGTGATGTTGATGATCTTAAGTCTACTTTAGGCTACAACTTTCACCTTGGTTCGGGCCCCATTGTTAGCAGAGCAAGAAGCAACATGCTATTGCTCTCTCTTCAACTGAGGCTGAGTATCGAGGAGCTGTTAACACAGCGACTGAGACCATTTGGCTTCAACAAATTCTCACAGAGTTTGGGTTCACCAGTCCACGACCGACAGTTCTACACTGCAAAAATCAGAGTGCTATTGCAATCTCGAAGAACCTGGTCCAACATTAGCGGACCCAACACATCGAGATTCATATGCACTATATCTGAGAGATGATTCAGGAGCAGGTCATTGATTTGCAGTATTGTCCTACAACGGAGCAGGTTTCCAACATCTTTACCAAACCTTTCACCAAGAGTAAGTTCTAGCATTGCGAGCTCTCTTGGGGGTGCGGGATGTCTCATTAGGGGGGGTTAGCTAACTTCTCCTTCCTCTCTTATGGGGGGGGACTTTTTCCTCTTTGAGGTTTTGTCCTTCTTCTTTGAGAGTCTTTTGTACATTCATCTCTCTTTTGGGGGAGAGTTTTTTCCCACTGGGTTTTCTCCCTTTTTCCATTTGTGAGAGATTGCATTGCATAGTTTTTCTTGCATTTTCATATTGTACATGGGTACCTATGATGGCCTCATAACCGGTGTAAAGCGGAAAATCGCAATCGAACCCTAGTTGTTCTCCCCTCTTCCAACTCCGAGGAGAGAGAAGGGAGGTTCGCTAGGATTCGATGGTTTTCACTTAGGGGAGAGACTTTACATTCAAAAGAGGGGTTGAAACTCACAAGATCCAATCCCACACAATGCAAGATTGGATGCTAAATGAGTTTCAAGGGTTAGGAAAGCAAGGATACCCTCTTTTGTAAAGAATGTTGATAGAGGAATTAAGCTAGGAATGCATAGAAAGTGCCAAAGATTCGCTTATAAACTGAGTTTGGATTATAGGATAAAGCTGCGGACCTGGAATTAGCAGTAAAATGTCGATACGGCGCTATCCTGCAAATTTGAGCAAAAGTTGTCAGGACGATGGCGCCCGGCGCCACGGTCCTCCGAAAAATCTGCGAAACGAAGGGGGATCTGTTCATCTCTGCACAAGGATTCCAGATCTTCAATCTCAGCCGCGTACCTGCAACCTACACACAGAAAAGCGAAGACGATTGGGGGGTTAGGGATTAGGGGTTTGCCTTTAGGTCAAACCCTGGTTTTGGAATTAACCAAGAAATGAGCAAGTGCTGTAAATATAAATGACTGTAATGTAAAACAAGTACTAATACCTTGTTCTAAGGATGTTTGTATCCTTATGTGTGAAGGTTTAGATGTTGTTGTTTGTTGTATGTTGTAGTAGCATGTAGTAAGTGATCTCCTCTTCAATGGTTGAATCCTTGACTTGAATGCAACACTTAGCTTTGAATGGAGACTTGAAATGATCAATTGCTTGAATGCTTGAATGCTTGAATGCTTGAATGCTTGAATCTTGCTTTCGCCTTTTTTCCATCTATCGAATGAAAGAGGAAAATGTAGTTTATATACTTGTCAATTAGGGCTAAAAGACTGATTTTCTCGACCTTAGGCCGACCAGGAAATGTAATTTCCAAATTGCAAACAAAAAGACCCGCAATCTCCTTAGGAGACCGCGCCCAAAATAGGACCTAGGGACCAGGGCGCTGGGCGCTCTGGTCCCACCTCCCGGGACAGCAGGGTCCAAGGAGGTTCAGGCCAGGGTGCTTGAAAAATGCAGTTTTTAGTGTCGTGAGCAAGTTTCGGGGTCTCCATTCAGGTTGCGTGTTGTGTCGCCATCGTGAAGACCGAAATGCAGTCGAAATTGCAAGTGTCGCAATTTTAGGACGCTACATTTAGCCCCCACTTTAGCGGGAGTATGTATGCTCATACTTCCGGTAAAGTACAAGGAAACAACATTGAATAGACTTTCACCACATCAAGGAGGCAAGATACACCAAGCCCCCAGTGGACTAAGGATCTTACGACTTCGATTGACAAAGTAAAAGGGAAGATCACGAGGGAGAACCATGATTGTCAGTAGTAAGGTTCCCTCACTATGAGTCATGCAAAAGAAATACCAAAAATTTTCAAGGCAAAGCTAAGTTCGCCAAGAAATTTTCAAGTATCTTGAAAGGATAGACAGGGTGTATGCCCCCCTACGTTAAAGCGATCACACACGCCTCAACGGGGGTGATTGTTTTAACGTAGTGATACACATAAGAGATAAGAAAGGAAAGGAGCACGTTATCGCAAAGATTTAGCCCCCAAGTGTGAGATAAACCTAAGGATAATAGACACAAAGCACAAGGTGACTTCACTTTCCTCGGGGTCAGTATGCTATATGATAAGTCAGGTATATATCATATGTATGTATGCATAATTGTTCTTCATTCCCCAATCAAGGAAGGTCACCTAGAAGAAGGGAACACATGTGTCTTTTGAGTCAACATGAGAGAGACCAAAAGAGATCTCAATGCTTTGCATCGTCCTCAAGTAGACAACACTAAGGATGACAAATAGAAGAATGAGAATAACATATAGAAGAAGTAACAAAAGAGAGGGGGAGAGAATCTGCTATGCTAATGTAACTAGTCTAGCACGTCATCTACCCCCCGATCTTGCTGATCAATGTTTCGGGAAGGCAGGGAACACGCTAGAGGAGGAACATCCAACACAGCAGATGGAGCTATCATAAGATCCAAACAAGGGCTATGTTCATGTTCCGAGCCACGTTGTTCTTGTCTAGGAGCTAGGATAAGTGCTTTAGAAAATTCGTTAGATAAATGGTTATCAACATCAACAAGTTCATATTCACTATCAGAAGCAAGAGGAGTAACATGTTCATCATGAATAACATTTTCATCTATATCATCATCAAGATTTATAAAAATAGGATCTTTAACTCGCACAGGATCAAGACCATCATGCATCTTATGCTTAGGAGATTTAGGCTCAATGTCCGGCTGAGGAGAAAATGGAATAATGCTTGTTGAAGGTGTTTTTGGAGATTGTAAAGTTTGAGAAGCAGCTGCTTGAGCCCTAAGACGACGCTTTCATCGGCGTTCACGTGCAGAACAATTTCATCTAGTCTTAGTAGGAAGTAGAGAAGATTGAGGAGGAGGAATGTTCTCATCCTTATCACTTGGGTGTTTAGGTTGTGGTCTCTTAGGCTGGATAATAGGAGAAGAAGAAGGTCTCTTCTCTCTATAAAAGGCAAGAGGAGGAACTGCTCCATATAAAGGAGGAATTTTTGGTTTAGGAAGAAGACCAAGTCCATCATGACGAGGAGGTATAGGTCTACTTTTAGAAGGTTTATTCGGCATAGACATAGTCACATCCATGGGGATGGGTTGGGAATCTTCTTGAGGAAAGGCATTAGTTTTATCTTTCAAAGGAAGAATTTCCTTCTCAAGAATGATGGGAATGTCAAGTTTAGGTGTTCTAGGTTCACTTAGAGATAGGATCATATCTGTTTTCCACTTTTGATAAGATTTGAAGAGATGATCACTTCGCGGAGGAAGAGATTGGAATTGTTTAGGCCAAAAGTAATCAATAGGAACACTAGAAGTTCTTTCAGCTGGTTTAAAGAGACTATGATTGACAGTAACAACTTCACCATTATGGGGAAATTTCAGACACTTATGAATAGGAGAAGCAATAGCCTTCATGGAAGATAGCCAAGGATAGCCAAGCTTCACACAAAATTGTTTGGACGAAGGAATAATAGCAAAGTTCACATCAAGAGATTTGTTATGGACCTGAATGGGTAATGTAATAGAACCAATTGCAGGAGAAGAAAATGCATCAAATAATTTCACAACCACATCTGTTTTGTCATAGATCACTTGATTCAATTGCAAAGTAAAAAGAAATTCTTCAGTAATAACATTAACCATGCATGAAGGGTCAATAAGCACTCCATGGCAAGGTGTATTCTTGACTTTTGCAACTATGTATAAAGGACCATCAGGTGCTCTAATGGTTTCACTAAAATCAAATGTGATGGAAGGTTCTTTAAGGATTTCTTGCTGCTCTACAAAGTTAATCACATTCGGAGTCATAGACACAAGACCATCAGATGAGAGAGATGAATCATTAGCCTCAATCGCATTAGAGGTATGAGAAGTATGAGAAGGTAATGGATCAGTGAAAGTCTGAAGATTTTGGTTAGGAGGAGCTACAGATGTGTTGCCTTTATCATTCACTCCAGAAACAAAAATAGTATTATTATCAATCAAATCCTGAATTTTACCCTTTAAAGAAAAACATTTTTCAGTATCATGACCAGGCTGACGATGAAAGTGACAAAAAGCTTTATGATCAAAATAAGGTGAAGTAATATTTGCAGGATCAATTTGCCTTATAGGAGGAAGAGTAAGCACATTTTGTTCCAATAACTTATTCATAATACCATGCAATGATTCATTCAAAGGAGTATACTTTCTTTCTTTCTTGAAAAATTTAGAAATAGGAGGCACACCTAATGCTGCATTCACATTGTTGTTGATGATGTTTTCATTGAATTTGATGGAATCTCTGTTCGGTTTAATCTTCCCAAATGGTTGTTGACTGCTATCACCCTTATCACTCGGAGCCATAGGATGTGATTGTTCCATTTGACTCACAGTCAGTTGATAATTGTGAAGAGTTGCACACAACTGTTGGAAAGAAGTAAACTCAGAAAACAGAAGTTTGTCTTGAATATCTTTTTGTAAATTAGAAATAAAGATTCTTTGAATATCATTGTCAGGCACTGGAAAAGAAATTTGAGCATACAAATGCTTATATCTACCAATAAAATCAGTCACTTTTTCTTTAACACCTTGTTTACAATGCATTAAATCAATCAAAGTAACTTTAGGACTTATATTGTTTTGAAATTGTTGAATGAAAGCATTTGCAAGTTGTTCGAAAGAAGTAATAGAATAAGAAGGCAACGAGCAATACCATTGTAGGGCTTTGTCTCTTAATGTTCTAGTGAATAGTTTCGCAAGCAACCTTGGGTCATAAGCAAAATCAGTACAAATTGTTTGAAAAGTCTTAACATGTGTTAGAGGATCACCTTTACCATTATAGAGCTCCAAATGCGGGATTTCAACATGTTTAGGAGGGATAGCTTGAACAATGTCAAGAGAAAGTGGGATCGCAACATCAAATGTGGGCACACTAAACTTAGATTGATTCATAGAAGCAATTTGTTGCTATAAAGAAGAGACAGTTTGTGCAAGATTATTAATGGTAGCTTCAGTCGAAGAATTCATATTAGGTGTGTTAGATTGAGATGGAGGTGTTATGTTATTAAAAGAAGGCAAAGAGTAAGGTGGTGGGACCCTATGATAGTCAACCATAGGGGATGATTGGATAGGAGGAACACTACAAGGAGGAATGGAATGGTTAAATGAATTGCCCCCTTGCGTCATGTTCATTTGTGAAGATGTAATAGGAACACTCATCGAAGGAATGTATGAAGAAGTCAGATTAAATGAAGGAAGAGGATTAATTGAAGAAGAAGGATTGCCCCCATGACTAGTAACCACAGGAGAAGTAGCCATGATGTTTGATGTAAAGGTAGGTATGCTAGCAATAGGAGTTGTCAAAGGAATAGAATGATTGTCTTGAGTGGGAGGTTGTGTATAACCTAAAGATTCGGCACAACTCTTTATAGGCATCACGTTCGAATTCACAATGTGTGAAATACCACGCAAAATATCAATCCCATTCTTATCACTTTGAGGCATACGTTTTAAACCCTCAATTAAAGGAAGAGCTTGACTATTGGGATACTCATGAGACATCCATTGGTGAAAATCGTCAAATTGGTTATCCAATTTTGAAAGTTGTTCAACAGAAACCTCATGGAGAGCTTCTTCATCATTAGGAGGATTAGAGGAATTTCCCATGTCCTCGTTAAAAAGGCTATTCAAATTAGGTTCCATCTCCTCGGTAGTTAAACCTCGGAAAGACTTAATTCTACGGCTTCGTCTAACGGGAATAGTGTAAGTAGGGCTTATTGTTGTAAATCTCATGCACTAGAGAGAGAGAAAAGATTTTGATTTTAGAGGTAGCAATTTTCAGTAAAACCAGCCAATCTTCCAGATTTAAGCTGTTAAATGCAATCACGACAGTCTCCCGGAATTTCGAAAAAAATGTTCGGGACCGTGGCGCTCGGAGTGCAACACGGTCCTTGCAACTTTTTTCGAAATTTGCAGGGATGAAAGGTATGATGATTTTAGAGCTAATCTGAAAAAATTGAGGGATTTTACGATCTGTAGATAGGCCAAATTAAAGTTGCAATCTCAAAATTAAACCCTATCAAGATTGTCGAAAAATGCAAAATTCGAATTTTGAAAGAGAGAGGGAAACTGAAATTTTGAATTTTATGATTTTAGAGGGAATGTCAAAAGCAATGCAAGTTTTGAAAATTAAAAATTGCCTCAATTTCACGCAAAATTCAATTTTGAAAGCGGAAATCAAAGTTGTTGTAATTAAGCACTTAATTTCAAAAGTCACAAATTGCAAGAATTTGAATGAAGCACTGAAATTTCGAATGAATGCAAACACACTTTTCAGATTTAGGACAGTAAGAACACAATTTTGACACAAAATTTCAATTTTGATGATTTTTGAATGATTAGGAGCCTTAAACAAAGCAATCACAAGACCAACTTTGACTGTAATTTTGACAGTGTTATAATTGATAAAAGCAGCCAAAATTCTGGATTTTAGCAGGAAAATACAGCAAGATCTCGCTCCCAAAATTTTGAAAAAAATGTCGGGGACGATGGAGCTCGGAGTGCACACGGTCCTCGCAACTTTTTTCTAAATTTACAGGGATGAAAGATATTGTGATTTTATTGCAGAATCCAAAGTTACAGCTGATTTGGAGATGTTTTGATCAGTGAAATTGTCGAACAAAGATTGAATTAAGAGGGTTTCAAAAATTAGGGTTTTGACATTTAACCACTTAATTTTCAAAATTAAAGCACAGATATGAATTGATAATTTGTAATAGAAAAGCAGATCTGAAGCAAGCATTAACAATTAAACATTTCGCAAGTTCAATGTTCAAAAGAAAATTTAGGGTTTTTATGCAATCACCTCTAAAATTTTGCAAAAGATCAAACATGGAAATGTAATCAAGGAATCAATTTTTAGATCTAAGCATGAAAAATCAGAAAGGATGTTCACGTCGGGTTCACCAAAATGTAAAGTGGAAAATCGCAATCGAACCCTAGTTGTTCTCCCCTCTTCCAACTCCGAGGAGAGAGAAGGGAGGTTCGCTAGGATTCGATGGTTTTCACTTAGGGGAGAGACTTTACATTCAAAAGAGGGGTTGAAACTCACAAGATCCAATCCCACACAATGCAAGATTGGATGCTAAATGAGTTTCAAGGGTTAGGAAAGCAAGGCTACCCTTGAAAGAATGTTGATAGAGGAATTAAGCTAGGAATGCATAGAAAGTGACAAAGATTCGCTTATAAACTGAGTTTGGATTATAGGATAAAGCTGCGGACCTGGAATTAGCAGTAAAATGTCGATACGGCGCTGTCCTACAAATTTGAGCAAAAGTTGTCGGGAAGATGGCGCCCGGCGCCACGGTCCTCCGAAAAATCCGCGAAACGAAGGGGGATCTGTTCGTCTCTACACAAGGATTCCAGATCTTCAATCTCAGTCGCGTACCTGCAACCTACACACAGAAAAGAGAAGACGATTGGGGGGTTAGGGATTAGGGGTTTTCCTTTAGGTCAAACCCCAGTTTTGGAATTAACCAAGAAATGAGCAAGTGCTGTAAATATAAATGACTGTAATGTAAAACAAGTACTAATACCTTGTTCTAAGGATGTTTGTATCCTTATGTGCGAAGGTTTAGATGTTGTTGTTTGTTGTATGTTGTAGTAGCATGTAGTAAGTGATCTCCTCTTCAATGGTTGAATCCTTGACTTGAATGCAACACTTAGCCTTGAATGGAGACTTGAAATGATCAATTGCTTGAATGCTTGAATGCTTGAATGCTTGAATGCTTGAATGCTTGAATCTTGCTTTCGTCTTTTTTCCATCTATCGAATGAAAGAGGAAAATGTAGTTTATATACTTGTCAATTAGGGCTAAAAGACTGATTTTCCTGACCTTAGGCCGACCAGGAAATGTAATTTCCAAATTGCAAACAAAAAGACCCGCAATCTCCTTAGGAGACCGGGCCCAAAATAGGACCCAGGGACTAGGGCGCTGGGCGCTCTGGTCCCACCTCCCGGGACAGCAGGGTGCAAGGAGGTTCAGGCCAGGGTGCTTGAAAAATGCAGTTTTTAGTGTCGTGAGCAAGTTTCGGGGTCTCCATTCAGGTTGCGTGTTGCGTCACCATCGTGAAGACCGAAATGCAGTCGAAATTGCAAGTGTCGCAATTTTAGGATGCTACAACCGGGACCCATCTTGCATTGTTGACTTGAGTCTTCATTCCCCTAAGTTGCACTTAAGGGGGGGTGTTGGTGTAAATAAATATTCATTATAGATATTATTACACTTTACTTAAGTTAACTTAGGATAATGCATCTCTTCATAGTTTGGATATGAGATACTTAGGGAAGTGCACACATAGGGATATAGCTTGTAGGAAAAATTCCACCTTTTGTGGTCTTATTTTGCTGTTACACTCCACATTCGGTGGATCATCCACCTCTTGCGGAATATTATATTATTTCTCCTACCTATCCCTAGTATTTCTTACCTACCCTTGTTTCTCATTGAGCCACATGTCATGATTGTGTGCTCGTATATCCATATGGCCTTGCCTATATAAGAAGGCTCATATTCATTGTATTGGTTAATCTAGTTGATCATTTGTATATTGATGAGAATACAGTTTGTTCTTGTCATTCTATTGTCTCTCTTTTATAATTTTCACTGTGCCCTTGATCTTGGCAAAATCTCACAATTATCAAGCATTTTAGAGCAATCAAGCAATAAAAAAATGTGTGTTTGGGTTATTGTAGTATCATTGTAGCAACATCATACCATTCATCCACCATTGCATAGCATTATCCACATAGTTGCATTATAGTTGCACATTACACATCTTATACCACATAGTCCATTTAGCTTTTGTCATCTTCAAACAAAACTAGTAAATTTTGAGAGAAATCATAGAAAAAAGATCAGAAGTTAATAGGAAACAATGGGACAACAATGAAGGTTTTCTATTTGGTATACTTGTTAATTTGTCTTAGTGGTGATTTTTGATGTTTTGTAAGATTTTAGGAGTTTGTGGTAGCTTAGAGTAATCTTATAGTTGTTTAGAAATTTCCTCATCACAATGTTTATTTATTTGTCATATAGATAAAAGAAGAAATTTAACAATAAATAATGATTAAAAAGATATATTTAGCTTAATTTATAGTTATATCTTTCATCTTATAAAATTAAAAAAATCATTTGTGTAAAGATTATATACAAACATTTTTTAAATATACATCAAAATAATGAGATTGGAAAAAAAAATCTATACAAATTTAACAATTAATCCTAATGAGAGGATTAGGGGTAAAATTAGAATGAGAGATAGGATTAGGGTATGGGTTAGGGTTAACATTATATTAGGGTTTTAAAAAAGATAGGATTATAATTATAACATTCAAAGTTATGATTACACTTTGGGTGAAATTAGAGTTATAGTTAAATTAAGGTAACAATAAATGTTACATCATTGTTCGAGTTAGGGTTGACCGTAGGTTTTTATTATTAATAACATTAAAAAATTAAAAAATATTAAAAATATTTAAATTTAATATTATAATATAATAATATATGCCTTTAAGGGGCATGGCTAGGTTCAATCTAGCATTTCTTCTTAACCTAAGGAGAAGTGGGAGAGACATTCAGAGGGATGGTGGAAGATTAATTTTGACAGAGCCTCTAAAGGAAATCTTGGACCATCTGGGGCAGGGTGGCACTAGGTGCACAAAAACTTCAACCAAGACCAAATAATATAGTTGAAGCGTCAGCTGCATTGATAGTAGTCAAAATTGGCAAGAAATTGGGAGCCAAGAGGTTGCACTTGGAGGGAGATTCATTGATCATCATTTAGGCTATAATGAAGGGTCATATAGAGGCATGGCACTTACAAAATTCAATTATCAGTATAATGGAGGAGTTGAAATTTTTTGAAGATTTTCAAGTTAGTCATGTTAGAAGAATGGATAATATGGAGGCGAACATCCTTTCTAAATGAGCTTTATCCTTTGATGAGATTGGAGATCTTAGGCTTGAAGACCTTCGACAAAATATATTTGAGAAAATTTAAATGCTATAGAGTGTTAATGATTATAAATGTTTTGAATTGTAAGGACCGTAGAAGTGATGTGGCAAGTGGCAGTGGGAAATAAAAACTTGTAGGGGCATTTATGAAGGACTCTAAGTTGATTGAACACACCATTAAATGCATATCTTGTCTTTACTTCAATATCTTATTTTGAGTTTATGGTGGAGAAAGTTAGATTTCCCTTCAGAGGGTTTTTCATAGGGGTGGAGCTTAGTAGTGTGGAGAAAGGTGGTGGAGAAAGTTAGATTTCCCTTTAGAGGGTTTTTTGTAGGGGTGGAGCTTAGTAGTGTGGAGAAAGGTGGTGGAGTGGAGTGGGCAGACAACATGGAGGCAAAATTCACCCTACAAAAAAAAAACAATTGTGTCCATTCTATGCAGATTTAATGGAGAAAAGGATGAGAGAAATTTTCAGCTTCTCAAATGAGCTTTTGACACAGTGTGTGTTCGTCATTGTGAGCAAAGCCTTTGACTTGGTGAAGCACAGATATAAAATGGGAATGGATATTTATTCATTGATTATGGCATGGGGTTTGGAAGTTGGTGAGGATGTAGGTACAGTGAGACAGGTGATGGAAACTATAATCCACAAGGATTTCCTAGATGAGATGGAGTCCTTTCTGGAGTGGGTTGTTTCTGGAGAAGGATTTGACATTGGGGAAGGATTGGAGGATTGTAGACAAGGTGTTAGGGCAATGTTGATTCCTTTTGTGAGGTGGTCACGAGGACTATGTAAAGTGCACCATAGAGACAAGGCAAAGCATGGATGAGAGGCTTTGAAACTCCTGGTGCAAATTAAAGAACTAGAGGCAGTAATTGAAATAGCTAAGGCTAAAGCAAAGGGTGTAGGGAGGAGAGTGTTGTGCTCGAGGAAGCAGAGAGAGACCGAGGAGAAGAATCCTAGAGATGAATCGAGCTCTTTGAACAAGAAGAAGTAATGATTTGGTACAATCCAGTTAGTTTGTGCTCTATTTTGTCTTTGGTGGGTTTATCCATCCTTTTTTATCTCATCTAGTTTGTAAAGAAGCTAGTTGAAGGGTTAGTTTTTGGTGTAGAAGCTATAGTGTTAGTGAACGAACATTTTGAGAAAGCTCGTTATAGGAGCGGGTAGGATGTATTATTTTTGGCATACTATGAACTATTTGGAAAGTTGCCTTTTTGGTCATGTATTACTCTTTTAAAAAATATATAAACACAAAATTATTGCCAAACAAAAAAAAAAATATAATAATATATAGATATTATCATAATATTCTACTTATATTAATATTAAACCCCAACCCTAACCATTATCCTAACATTAACACTACCACTAACCTTACCCCTAACTCTAACCCTACCAATAACACTAACCAATAACCCTACCAATAACACTAACCATAACTCCTAAACCCTAAACCTAACCATAATAATAACTCTAACCCTGATCTTGAACTAAAACTTAACATAGTTGTTAGTCTATCTCTAATACTATCTCAAACTACTATCTTTTCCCTCCCATAATGCATTACTATGTGTGGGGATTTAACCTAACCCTAAGCCTAACCTAATAATAAGCCTAAACCTAGTTATATCTCTAATCAAAAGTCTAATCCTAACTATAACTTTAACCATGATGTAAATTGTAATGCTAACCAAAATCCTAACTCTAATGCTAACCCTCATCTTGAGCTTAAACCTATTATAATGGTTACTCTATTATGCTAATAATACTACCCTAACCATAATGCAAACCCTAATACTGACTACAATCCTAACCCTAATCCCAACTCTAACACTAAACCCTAACCCTAAAGCTAACCATTATTTTAACCCTAACCCTACCAATAATACTAACCATAATACTAACCACAACCTCAATCTTGAACTAAAACTTATCATAACAACTATTCTATCTCTAATAACATCTCTAACTACTATCTTAACCATAACCCTGAACCTAACCTAATAATAACCCTAAACCTAACTATATCTCTAATAAAAAACCTAATCCTAAGAATAACCCTAACCATGATCTAAACCCTAATACTAACAAAATCCTAATCCTAACACTAACCCTAACCCTAATCATGAGCTAAAACCTCTCATAATACTAACAAAATCCTAATCCTAACCCTAATCCTAACCATAACCCTTACCCTAATCCTTACCATAATCCTAACCCTAACACTAAGCCCTCTCTACCTACTTTGCTTACGCTGGTGGAACTAGAATTGGTGTCTGGTATGCTACTAATGGTATTATTACTATTGTACTGTTCTTTAATATTAAATAATATTGTCAATCTTAATCTAATAATAAATAATAATTTAATTTATTTAATAAACATTATAATAATATTAAATTATTATTTATATTAGATTAAGACAATAATAATATTATAATAATATAATACAATAAAATTATGGCTAGAAAAAATAATTATACATTGACTTATTTAATGTCTTTCAAGTAGTGCTACTAGCTTATATATATATATATATATATATATATATATATATATATATAATTTTATAATATATATAAAATATGCTAAGAGCTATTTCTCTAGGCACTTATTTTTTATATTTTTTAACCCTCAACTCTAAGAGGCACCTCAAGAAGGATATCTTTGGATGTATTTTTCATATGCTATAAAATTAAATATATATAAGCTAGTTCATCTTTCACATGAATGATTTATACAAATCCATCTCCCATAATCAACTTGATCTAGTTAATAGTTCTCAATATTGAAAAATAACACAGCCTCATAAATCAATTGTGATAATAATAATTCAAAAAATAATACAAATTGTATTTCTTTCTAAATTTTATCTAACGGTAAGAACCACTCTACATAGCTAGACTGTTGTATATTTTTTATGTTTCTGGTGCAAATAATCTGAGACCGAGAAGCAAAACTCAAAATTCAAGATCTAATATAAATTTCTTCTAAAAACTTTATATTTCACCAATGGAGTTGACATGCTACACAACAGTTTATGTTTTTTTTCATTGACAAATAATCATCCTGAATCATTTAGCAATCTCTTCGAATCCTGATCAGTTGAAGTATTTTTGTTCTCTTGAATTCAAAGAAAACTACTACTTTACAATGTCTATTTGAACAATGCAAACTTGTCTTTGACTTCTTTATATGTAATCTTGCAATACAAATGAATTGAACACAAAAAAGTAAAAAAAGCTTTTGGTGTCATGGGCCTCTTGGATGGGATAGTCTTGTCTTCCCTTACAAGGGACTGATTTTTAGTTGTTCCTTCTTTCTTCGTAATATAGTTTTTCAATCTTTAGGGTTAGCTTTACTCAATTTCAATTATTTTAGGCAACCCAATTCATGGGTTCAATTCCTCATTTATCTATAGTATAGATGAGGGTCCATTGCACATTGTTCGAGAGGTTATAGGGATTCTTGCTCTATAAAGAGCTAAGCTCCAAATTACTAAACAAAATTTTTCATTCCTCTCAATAATTTTTAATATATTTGAAATAGTAAAAAAATAACTTGAATATAAAACAATTTAACATTCATTATTTTTAATTTTTTATCTATTATCATTTTGCTATTTTTAAATTACATTTGTAAAATAATAAATGTAAGATATTAATATTTAATTATATATTTAAATTTTTTTAAATTTATTATTTTTATTTATTTTATTAATAATTATATTATAATATATAATTAAGTGAAATTAAGATATATAATATATGTAAATTTTTATTACTTTTTAACTACATATTGATAAATAATAGTTTTTTTTCATATATATATATATATATATTTTTAAAATTATATATTTAATTTTTTAATAATAAATTATATGATTAATTTTTTAAAAATTATTCTTATTTATTTTAATAGTTATTATATCATAATATATAACTAAGTGATTTGTGATTTTAAAATATATATTATATCAAAATTTCAACAATATTATTACAATAGTTTTAAAATTATAGAAAGTTTTTAATAAGTATAATTGTTTTTGAATTTATATATTTAAATTTTTTTATTCATAAATTATTGTTTTTTCAAATATTCTTATTTATTTTAAGAATTATTATATTATTAATTGTATTGAAATTACTATAATAATATTACATAAATATAACATTGTACATTAAATCAATGAAAATTTCAAATTTCACATATTTGAAATTAAATATTTAATTTATTATTAGAAAATAAATATATAATTTAACATATCAACATGTATAAAAAAGCGTACATATATATTATATATTCTAAATCACTTTATTATATATTTCTCCATCACTCATCCATACTTCAGAGCTCAGAGATAAAAACAAAAACAACAGAATTTGAAGCAGATAAACACATGCTACAACATACAAAACTGAAGTTTTTGTGGGAAAAAATATTTTCCAACATTTCTCTTAACTTCACTGTGAATTCTAATTGAATTCTTAGTCCCTTTCATTCATGCTGCTGCATTGAAAATCTTCTAAATCTAGAGATCGAACCTAGGAAATCCCATGATGCTGTTACTAATCCATTGTAGGTTCAGGTGTGATTCACTTGTTTTATCAACACTTTCTTTAGAGTCACATTGCATGTACGCAGGGATCTTGGATCTTTTAATGAGCTCTGTTGGGCTCAAATGTTGCTTCAATACCTTTTACAGTCTCTCCACCTTATTGTCTTCAAATTCAGCTACGGCTGACTGTTCCCCACACAACTGAGATAATAGACTGATTTTCTCTACCTTGCTCCACTTTTCAAACAATTAGAAACAACAAACAACGATCCTCTTTACCTTAGAAATTTTTGAAGAATGCACTCTCTAGCCTCTATCTTCCTCAATAACTCTCTGATAACTTTTTTAATTCATCAAATTCCTCGTAATCTCTAAGCTGTTTTTGCAATCTTTAATTTACTCTGATCTCTTTTGACCTCATAGAATGACTGGCAATACAAAACTCTCCCTACTTAAGCTACAGCTTCACCATGACCAATCTGAAAGCAAAGAGACCAAAAAACAAAACATGATTTAAGAGAATTTTAGGGTTGTCAAGGCGATAGCCTCGACCCTTTGATGACACCAAGACCTCTAACCTGCTTTGATACCAATTGAAAGCAAAGATAAAAACAAAAACAACAGAATTTGAGGCAGATAAACCTATGCTACAGCATACAAAACTAATTCTTATTAATTGAAAAATGTATTACAACTCCTCTCTCTTATAGAGGATTGAACAAACAGTTTTGGACTCTTACGAAATTCTGCATGAATAAATATGCAAACTACTTCAAAACAATTTGTCTAAATTTATAACTAAAGATGAATTGCTTGCACAACAACAGTGCATGGCCGGTGCATGTTAGTTGGTGGTTTCCAGAACATTCTTAACATGCATGCGGTGTAAGAGGTTGTAAACGATGGCAGTTGGCACTGGAAGTTGATGGTGGAGACTGAAGTTTGTGGGAGAAATTACTTTCCAACATTTCTGAAGGCGCCAAGAACAGGGTTATAAGTGTGTTGCAGGGGATGAAAATGAAAAATACGCATGGCCTCACATCAGATTTGACTCAAGATTTCCTCATGTCCGTTGAAGATGGAGATGAACAGTTTGAGTTGAAATACAAGAAACTGCCATTTCAGGACTTGGGTATGAGTGCAGATGGTAAGCCCATTTATCTTCCCATGGAATGCTGTGTAATTTACAGAAAGGATAACAAAAGTATTGAAAGACTCGGACGTATCTTGTTTCTCAAACTCCACGGGAGCAACCTGAACTGAATTATAAAGAGCTGCAAGTGAAAAAAAAAAACCATGAGAAGACCACAGATTATACAGATTTGCGGTGATAGGATCATTTTCTTCAGAGAAGGTTTTGTCGGAGACTGATTTGAAGAGGGCAATACCATTGATCATGTCTAATAATTAATTGAAAAATAAACATTCATTATATTTTAATTATTAATTAATTAAAAAACATAATGAACTGGTACAGTCTAGGTGTTGGCCTTGAAGAGATGCTGGGCAAAGAAGTCGATGCTCTAAGAGAAAAAGTCGATTCTCTGAAAGATGATAGAATTGCCAAGATCATTGACAGCTCTATGAGGGGAGATGACAAAAAAGAAAGAAAGGGTAGTCCACAGTGCTAGTCATGTGTGAGATTTGAAAAAAAAGGAAAAGGTCTTTTATAATGCACCATTAGACCAACTCAGACAATACCTATAATTTGAACTTAGCTAATGCCTGTGATTTGACCCTAAAGAATGGGGCTGCAAATAATCCCCATAGCTAGTGACTGTGATTTGACCCTAAAACATTTCCCATAACTTAATTCTGGACAATATTTCAAATCTTTACAATAATAAATTTAATATGATTTTCAAAAAGAATAGCAAAGAAGGAGAAGGTGGATACCTCCTTAATAACAAGAATAATACCAAACCAACGTCTCCATCAAACCTCCAAGAATCTGACACCGTCTCCATCAAACCTCCAAGAATCTGACACTGTGCTAGAGTCCCAGATTCTTGGAGGTTCGAAGGAGACGTTTGGGGATTCGAATCCCGCACCGGCTCCGTCCTGTGTGTTCGTGTTCCCCTGGATAAGACCATCATGGATAAGACCATCACAGAAAGCACGACATTCTGATCTCAACGAGATTTTCTTCAACGAAATTGAAATGAGCTCTCTTCATGTGAACAAATGCAATAGAGCACAAGAGAGCGAGATTGATTCTAAAAAAAATGTGTTGGAGATATATATTAAATTTCGAAACGATTGGACTGAAGACATGCACGCGTACGGGCTTCACAACGGTGGCGTCACTTCAGTTCTTCAGCAGTTTTTTAATTTATTTTTGCATAATAGATCACTGCAGTTGTTACCTACGGCAGTCTAGGCAGTATTTTTTTATTTTGTATCATGCACAATAATATGCATGTAATTGGTAAAAAAATTCATCATTTGTAGGAAAATATTTCTTGTTTTCCATGTAAGATTGGTTCTTTCTTAAGAACTGATTGTTATCAAGAGTTACAGTTATGTTTAGTTCTTCTTACCTTGTAGATGACTGGTTCTTCTGTTTTTATTTTTAGCATTGTAATTTCTTTATATGAACGCTGTTTTGCAGCATATTGGAACAAGCAATCTATGATACAATTTAGTTTTTTATTTCTGCTTTTTTTTTTTATGAATGTGAAAAAGCCTTTTGCTACTTTCTTGATTCTTGTTCAAGTTTAGTTTCTTATCTCTACTTTCTTTGTTTATGAATGTGAAAAAGCCTTTCCTTACTTTCTTGATTCTTGTTCAAATTTAGTTTCTTATCTCTGCGTTCTTTGTTTATGAATGTGAAAAAGTCTTTTGTTACTTTCTCGATTCTTGTTCAAGTTTAGTTTCTTATCTCTATTTTCTTTGTTTATGAATATGAAAAAGCCTTTTATTACTTTCTTGATTCTTGTCCAGAGATCATATTGAATTTATTATTATAAAGATTTCAATTTTTCTCATATTAAGTGAGGTTTTAGGGTCAAATCACACATATCATTATTTTAAAATTTAAAAATTTAAGTCTCTCAAAACCTCTCAAGATCAAGTAGCATTCATTTTGTACCACTTCAAAATTGAAAAAAATTGTAATATTAATGGTCATTTGATGGATTTCATATTTAACTTATAATTTTTTTATTATTTCAAAAAATTTAAAATTGTTAAATTAGATGATAGTTTACAATCATTTAAAAAAAATTAAAACTCATTAAACTTTCTTTTTTCATTGCTGAAAAGAATCAAGAATTTAGTTCAGGAATTTGGAGCTTAGCTCTTTATAGAGAAAGCATCTCTATAACCTCTCAGCTGATTTGCAATAGACCTTCATCCATACTATAGCAAATCAAGAGTTGAAACCACAACTTGGGTTATCTAAAGTGGCTATTGAAACTAAGATGGCTAACCCTAGAGATCATAAAAGAAGATTAGACTGGCTAAATATCATTTGAAAGGACCTAGGTTTTGATTACGATTATTCAACCACTTGAAAATTTGAAAAAAATATCAAAATAGTAATAATTAGCATAATGACTAATTACAAATAATTATTTAAACAAAGAGACATCTAAAATTATATTATAGAGTTAATTTGAAACAAACAAACACAAATTATTTGATCAACCCAAAAAATATCTTTATCTATATATTTTTTAATATTATTTTAATTGTATTATTGTAATGGCAAAATTTGCATACACATGTCATTTGCCATTTATTTCCATGTCCATTCTAAAAAATATCTTAGTGCAATTACATGTCAACAATTGTATGTAAACAATTGACCTTATTCTTTTTATTGATATCTTATATGAGATATTTTTTATGACTTCATGTGTCATTCTTGTTGTCTTATAGGTCCTGAATAAAATACTAAATTATGTTTTCTAATTCAATATTATTGATTTGTCAAATGATTCATGTCAGTCTTACCTAATATAATTATTAAAGATAAAGTCAAGTTTGTTATGTAACATGCTTTTGTATTGGAATGTAGTCATTTACATGGTAAAGAGTTTTCTTTTGTCTAAATGTAGCCATTCACTAGCTTCTATAAATCTATAGCCAAGCTAGGGCATTCAAAATCCATCATTTCATATATCAAAGTGGTACACATCATTAATGTAAGTGTGTCAAACTTGAATATTTAAGGAAGAAAATGTGAAGATGCATGCACTTTTTACCAAACGCATATATTTGGTATTAAATAATAATGATTTTTTTACCTCTAGTTTGTTTATCGGTAGCAATTAGACCTCCTGATTTATCACTTATTTTGCATATTCCTTCATTAAAATCCAACTGGTAACCCTTATTGTTAAGTTGTGCAACACTTAACAGACTATACATTAGACCTTCTACCTAGTAAAAATCTTCACAATTGGTTTTATCATTTAGGGAAATAGATCCCTTACCTTTTACCGCACATGGAGCATCATTGTCGAATCTCACCAGTCCTCCATGCTGAGGAATTTATTCCAGTCACCAGTCATGTGGCGAGTGCAACCACTGTCAATTACCCAGTCTCCACACTGCTTTGAACTGGAAATCAGTGCCATATCACTTTCCTCTGTGCTATCTTCCTTTACCACTACAATTGCAATCCCTTCTCCATCATATCCTTTTGATTCTTTATCGGTAACTCCTTCGTATGCAAGATAGCGCTCCTTCTTGCTCTTCTCTTTGTATCTTCTAAAGTTATCCTTCCTATCATTGTCAGGATATCTGGATGCAATATGACCTATTTTATTGTATGAGAAACACTTCAGGGGTAGTTTACCTCTATACTTCCCTTTTCCTCTTGGCAACCTTCTTGCTATTAGAGCTTCAAGCTCATCTTGTTCCGGTTCTTCAGATAACAAGTTGTCATTTTCATGAGAATGACCGATTCTTGTAGTAGAACTACTTTTGGTTTCTTTTCTTCTCATTGTTGGTGCAAGTGTCATGGAAGATTTGAAGGCAACATCAATATTTGGTATGCTGTTATCATAGTTGCTCAGTTCAAAGGCAGTCAACTTACCGATCAGGGAGTCAAGTATAACATTAACTATTCCCAAATATCTGAGTTACTGAATTGCAGAAACCCTTATGGCATATTGTGGTAGCAAGGTTCTCAAGATTTTGCTAACCACAACATACCTCAAGTTTTCCTCTAGCATTTTTGATTAAATTTACCACATCCTTTATTCTTTCATTGTATTGTTCTATATTATCTTCTTCTTGCATCTTCATCTCATCAAAGTTGCCTCTCCAACTGTCCACCTTAGCCTTTAGTACATGAGGATAAAATCCATAAATAGTCTTCAACTTATTCCATATCTCATAGGCTTCTTTCAGATCTTGAATGCCAACATACTCGTTATTAGATAGAGTACTAGCAATCACCTTCATAGTTGTGATGTTATCTTGCTTCTCTTTGATCTGATCTACAGTGAGAACCCCTGTAGGTTCATTGTACTATATGCTTACATGATTCTAGTATTGATCTCCTAGGGTTCTTAGGTAGAGATTCATTCTACCACACCATAATAAGTAGTTCTCCTTAGAGAACTTGGGGCCTTCCTTTCATATCATCTTGGATCTTTCCTTAAGTTGTTAAGCTCTTCTAAATCTAAGGACTAGGGCTTTGATACCAATTTTTAGTCCCAACCAATGCTGAGAGGGGAGTGGTGAATCAACACTATACTAGTTTTTACCAAATTTAACCTTAATCAAAGTTTCTATTCAAACTTAACACTTATCAGTAAGAAACATTTAACATGCACACATAAAATCAAACACACATGACTACCAAGATTTATCATGTGGAAACCCAAATGGGAGAAAGCAACGGTGTGAGTAGAAAGTCACAAAATTTGCACTCTTCTGGAGTATGCCCAGTGAGGAGCCATCCCTGTTAGGAGATTACAAAGACACTGTTAGGTGCCACCCAGTTAAAGGATTTTATTTAAGGCTTGTTAGAACCTTTACCCTATTAGAGGTAGCCTTGTTAAGGGACTTAGGATTATCAATTAAGATGTCACCCGATTAAGGGATTTTACAAAGGGACCTGTTAAAGTCCACTCGGTTAAGGGATTTTTTTGTTGTAGTTATTAGAAAACAATAGAGAGAATGATATTCTATAGTAGCTACTCTTAGCTTAATCAGATCCAATTGAAGCTCTTTGTTTTGACCACCGGTTACACTTGCTCTGCTGTCTACTAGTGCTCTGCATTTCACTTGTTCTGCACTCTATTGGTGCTCTACATTTCACTTGCTCGACACGCTATTGGTGCTATGCATTCTTTCTCTACTCCTCACACTATCCGAGCTCTGCACACTCTCTTCACCACTCTACTATTCACTTAGCAGTACTGCACTCTTCTCACCTTGCTGGATTGCCTCTCTTCAAAATTGCATTTAGAAATTTTACGATCAAAATTTTTGGTTTTCGCCAATAAAATTTATACCATGTTTTTATGACACATACACGCTGATTCCTAAATGAGTTTACACCTAACACTCAGTAGATTTCAAATTCAAATCTTCCTACACTTTCTCTGTGTGCTCTCCATCAATCTTGCCAGCAACTCATCCTTATCTACCACCGCAACTCATAATTCTACCAACTTTTGGGTTGTGTTTTGCCTTTTTAATGTGAACTGGAAAATTCACACAAATCTCATCTTAATTGGTTGTTAACTACTATAGACTTCACTAGGAGTTTTTTTTATGATATCTCACCATGACCGACTCGCCTTTTGTCATCGCATCTAGCTTATCAATCACTGCTATGAGATTCTCAGTGGATATAATTCTTCAACCTGTATCACCGGTTCACTGGTGTAACTCTTCATCTTTTTCCATCGACCACTGATCATCAACCAGACTGATCACCTATCTTTCCAAAGTGTTTTGATCATACATATGACTACTAAACTGCAATTTGAGTCACCTCTTGTGACCGCATCATCATTTCAACTGTTTTTTTAAGAAACTAATCTCAACACCTATCGGATGCTTGACTAACTAGTCAGGTACTCTATTTATCCTTCAACTGATCAGTCTTCGACCAAGACACTGCTTAATTGTGTCAATGATGCATATTAGGGAAGCACTGAATCCTCCATACTATTTGCAACCATGAGTAAACCATTAAGGTATATCACACCTCCTTGCCTATGAGCTTGGCCTTATTCACCGGTAAGTGTTGCTCATCAATGAAAATACTAATTGATGAACCGGTTGTGCCAACACCATCAGTTATGCCCACACATATTTTGTTTCAACTTGCTTCCAATATTGTGCACCAAGACCTTTGATGTAGATGTTCATTTTGTCTTTCCAGATCTTGTAGTTATCCTTGTTGAAATTAGGACCCTCTCTTTTCATCATCTTGAATTCCTCAAAACCTTTTCCTCAAGCGGATAGGATTTCTGCACACAAAGGACCAAATCTCTGATACCAATTGTTAATTCTATTAGGATCTGGTTATTACTAAGAGGGGGGGGGGGGTGAATCAGTATTAAGACCAATTGAAACTTTGAATCCAAAATCAAACTTATATAAGATCTGAAACCATTTAACAAATATATCAACTTCTTTAGTCAGATATAATAACCTCTTTATAAGATTTCCTTAACACATTAATCAAATCAATTACCCCATCAATCAATAATTTCACCACCAAAGCACTCATATAAACTTGATCATTTACCAACTCATTAACCTTATCAATCAGATCAAAAAAATTCTCAAACAACTTCTTATCAGTACCGGTAACCTCCAATAAACTTCTAATAAAACATCATAAACGGTGTCTCAGAAATAATACATGAAATGAAACATAAACAAGAACATCACATGAAAAACATTCCACACATGAAAACCATAAGTTTTTTATGTGGAAACCCAAATAGGGAAAACCCATGGTGAGATTTGGTACCCACAAATATTTGTACTATTTTGAAGTATGCTCTACTAGGAGCTTAGCTCTATTAGGAGCTTAGCTCTATTAGGAGCTTAGCTCTATTAGGAGCTTACAATATGCCTGGTTAGGAGTAGACCCTATTAGGAGTCACCCGGTTAGGGGATTTGCCTAGCAGCTCAGTTAGGAGCTTGATGATATGTTAGGATCAACCTCGTGAGAAGATTTAATACTATTGTGATGCTAAAAATGTGGTATAGAAGGCATACACATATAATGAGACAATAAAATGTAATTGAAAAGCTTAAGTAAAAACTAGATTAGAAATGCAAATCATAAGCCTTCCTTGAAATGTCTCATTTTCCTCTATTCTTGAGGACCTTGAAGGTGTTGGATTTATTGGCTATCAGCGGAGCAATGACCTCCAAAGTGGCAACTCAAGAGTTGAGTACCTATTTGATCATGATTGACTATGGAGATGATATGAAATGCATGATTTAAGAAACTAGATTAACATGCTATGATTAATCCAAAAGCTAATTACTAGATAATTGATATGCAAATTGCCTGTAGTAACTATGCTAAGAATATGACTACAAGGGATCCTTATTGCTCCAAAATGGGGGATATTTATAGGATTTCCAAGGCCAAAGTTGAGGTGGCAAGAATCGACGTTCCATATTTGATCTGAAGA
Source organism: Cryptomeria japonica (assembly GCF_030272615.1). Lineage (NCBI taxonomy): Eukaryota > Viridiplantae > Streptophyta > Pinopsida > Cupressales > Cupressaceae > Cryptomeria > Cryptomeria japonica. Next base: position 531,346,520 of record NC_081405.1, on the reverse strand, counting down.
TATCAAGGGCCAAGATTGAGGAAGTTGGAGAAGAGGTTGGAGGAAGGGACACTTGTCATCTTTGTGGTGACAAGTGTCAAGGAGCCTTGCTCATAAGAGGGCAAGTGTCCAAGGGAGGAGACATGTGGCAAAAGTGCCATGTGTCTCAAGGGGAGAATATCCACACCATAGGAGGTTAGGATGTGTAAGATAGGATAGGGTTAGTTAAACCCATGGTTAGATGGAATGGGTTAGGTTAGGGGATGGTTAGGTTAGGTGGTTAAAAATTAGGAGCCATGTGCTCATTTGAATTTAGAAATTCAAATAATTGGAAAATGATAATTAATCTCAACAAACTTGAGTTTGTTAATCTTAATTAGGGATTAGAAGAATTGATTTATATGGGGGACATTAATTAATTTAGAATTAATTAATCAAAGGGAGATATGAAATGAACTATATAAATAAATCATGTAGATTTATTTACTAGTAGATGAATACATAAATTAATTAAATTGCTTGTGAATTCAATTAATTGGGAAGGGGAATTAATCAAATAACTGCGTATTTAATTAACTATCTTCAAACCATTTTTAGGTGTATACATTTTTCCCCTCTTTGAAGCTGTAAAGCGGAAAATCGCGATCGAACCCTAGTTGCTCTCCCCTCTTCTAACTCCGAGGAGAGAGAAGGGAGGTTGCTAGGGTTGATGGTTTTCACTTAAGGGAGAGACTTTACATTCAAAAGAGGGGTTGAAACCCACAAGATCCAATCCCACACAATGCAAGATTGGATGCTAAATGCGTTTCAAGGGTTAAGACAGCAAGGCTACCCTCTTTTGTAAAGAATGTTGATAGAAAGATTGAGCTAGGAATGCATAGAAAGTGACAAAGATTCTCTTATAAACTGAGATAGGGATATAGGATGAAGCTGCGGACCTGGAATTAGCAGTAAAATGTCGATATGGCGCTGTCCTGCAAATTTGAGCAAAAGTTGTCGGGACGATGGCGCCCGGCGCCACGGTCCTCCGAAAAATCCGCGAAACGAAGGGGGATCTGTTCGTCTCTGCACAAGGATTCCAGATCTTCAATTTCAACCACGTATCTGCAACCTACACACAGAAAAGCGAAGACGATTGGGGGGTTAGAGATTAGAGGTTTGCCTTTGGGTCAAACCCCGGTTTTGGAATTAACCAAGAAATGAGAAATGATGTAAATGTAAATGTATGTAATGTAAAACAAGTACTAATACCTTGTTGTAAGGATGTTTGTATCCTTATGTGCGAAGGTATAGATGTTGTTGTTTGTTGTATGTTGTAGCATGTACTAAGTGATCTCCTCTTCAATGGTTGAATAATTGTCTTGAATGCAGCACTTAGCTTTGAATGGAGACTTAGAAGGAATGCTTGAATGCTTGAATGCTTGAATGTTTGAGTATAGTTTCCACGCTTGTACACATATGTCCCTCTTCTTTCTTTTCTACCCAAATCGGAGAGGAAAATGTAGTTTATATACTTGTCAATTAGGGCTGATAGACTGATTTTCCCGACCTTAGGCCGACCAGGAAATGTAATTTTCCAAATTGCAAACAAAAAGACCTGAAGTCCAAAAGAGACCGGGCCCAAAATAGGACCCAGGGACCAGGGCGCTGGGTGCCATGGTTCTGGGGGACCAGGGTGCTAGGCGCCCTGGTCCTGAAGGACTAGGGCACTGGGCGCTCTGGTCCCACCTCCCGGGACAGCAGGGTGCAAAGGAGGTTCAGGCCAGGGTGCTTGAAAAATGCAATTTTTAGTGTCGTGAGCAAGTTTCGGGGTCTCCATTCAGGTTGCGTGTTGCGTCGCCATCGTGAAGACCGAAATGCAGTCGAAATTGCAAGTGTCGCAATTTTAGGACGCTACATTTAGCCCCCACTTTAGCGGGAGTATGTATGCTCATACTTCCGGTAAAGTACAAGGAAACAACATTGAAAGACTTTCACCACATCAAGGAGGCAAGATACACCAAGCCCCCAGTGGACTAAGGATCTTACGACTTCGATTGACAAAGTAAAAGGGAAGATCACGAGGGAGAACCATGACTGTCAGTAGTAAGGTTCCCTCACTATGAGTCATGCAAGAGAAAATACCAAAAATTTTCAAGGCAAAGCTAAGTTCGCCAAGAAATTTTCAAGTATCTTAAAGGAATAGACAGGGTGTATGCCCCCCTACGTTAAAGTGATCACACACGCCTCAACGGGGGTGATTGTTTTAACGTAGTGATACACATAAGAAATGAGAAGAGAAAGGAGCATGTTATCACAAAGATTTAGCCCCCCAAGTGTGAGATAAACCCAAGGATAATAGACACAAACACAAAGCACGAGGTGACTTCGCTTTCCTCGGGGTCAGTATGCTGTATGATAATTCATGTATATATATCATATGTATGTATGCATAATTGTTCTTCATTCCCCAATCAAGGAAGGTCACCTAGAAGAAGGGAACACATGTGTCTTTTGAGTCAACATGAGAGAGACCAAAAGAGATCTCAATGCTTTGCATCGTCCTCAAGTAGACAACACTAAGGACAACAAATAGAAGAATGAGAATAACATATAGAAGAAGTAACAAAAGAGAGGAGGAGAGAATCTGCTATGCTAATGTAACTAGTCTAGCACGTCATCTACCCCCCGATCTTGCTAATCAATGTTTCGGGAAGGCAGGGAACACGCTAGAGGAAGAACATCCAACACAGCAGATGGAGCTATCACAAGATCCAAACAAGGGCTATGTTCATGTCCCAAGCCACGTTGTTCTTGTCTAGGAGCTAGGATAAGTGCTTTAGAAAATTCATTAGATAAATGGTTATCAACATCAACAAGTTCATATTCACTATCGGAAGCAAGAGGAGTAACATGTTCATCATGAATAACATTTTCATCTATATCATCATCAAGATTTATAAAAATAGGATCTTTAACCCGTACAGGATCAAGACCATCATGCATCTTATGTTTAGGAGATTTTGGAGAAAATGGAATAATGCTTGTTGAAGGTGTTTTTGGAGATTGCAAAGTTTGAGAAGCAGCTGCTTGAGCTCTAAGATGACGCTTTCGTCGACGTTCACGTGCAGAACGATTTCGTCTAGTCTTAGTAGGAAGTGGAGAAGATTGAGGAGGAGGAACGTTCTCATCCTTATCACTTGGGTGTTTAGGTTGTGGTCTCTTAGGCTAGATAATAGGAGAAGAAGAAGGTCTCTTCTCTCTATAAAAGGACGGAGGAGGAACTGCTCCATATAAAGGAGGAATTTTTGGTTTAGGAAGGAGACCAAGTCCATCATGACGAGGAGGTATAGGTCTACTTTTAGAAGGTTTATTAGGCATAGACATAGTCACATCCATGGGGATGGCTTGGGAATCTTCTTGAGGAAAGACATTAGTTTTATCTTTCAAAGGAAGAACTTCCTTCTCAAGAATGATAGGAATATCAAGTTTGGGTGTTCTAGGTTCACTTAAAGATACGATCATATCTGTTTTCCACTTTTGATAAGATTTGAAAAGATGATCACTTCGCGTAGGAAGAGACTGGAATTGTTTAGGCCAAAAATAATCAATAGGAACACTAGAAGTTCTTTCAGTTGGTTTAAAGAGACTATGATTGATAGTAACAACTTCACCATTATGGGGAAATTTCAAACACTTGTGAATAGGGGAAGCAATAGCTTTCATGGAAGATAGCAAAGGATAGCCAAGCTTCACACGAAATTGTTCGGAAGAAGGAATAATAGCAAAGTTAACATCAAGAGATTTGTTATGGACCTCAATAGGCAATGTAATAGAACCAATTGCAGGAGAAGAAAATGCATCAAATAATTTCACAATCACATCTATTTTGTCATAGATCACTTGATTCAATTGCGAAGTTAAAGAAATTCTTCAGTAATAACATTAACCATGCACGAAGGATCAATAAGCACTCCACGGCAAGGTGTATTCTTGACTTTTGCAACTATGTATAAAGGACCATCAGGTGCTCTAATGGTTTCACTAGAATCAAATGTGATGGAAGGTTCTTTAGGGTTTTCTTGCTGCTCTACAAAGTTAATCACATTCGGAGTCATAGACACAAGACCATCAGATGATAAAGAGGAATCATTAGTCTCAATCGCATTAGAGGTATGAGAAGGTAATGGATCAGTAAAAATCTGAAGATTTTGGTTAGGAGGAGCTACAGATGTGTTGCCTTTATCATTCACTCCAGAAACAGAGATAGTATTATTATCAATCAAATCTTGAATTTTACCCTTTAAAGAAAAACATTTTCAGTATCATGCCTAGGCTGACGATGAAATTGATAAAAAGCTTTGTTATCAAAATAAGGTGAAGTAATCTTTGCAGGATCGATTTGCCTTATAGGAGGAAGAGTAAGCACATTTTGTTCCAATAACTTATTCATAATACTATGCAATGATTCATTCAAAGGAGTATACTTTCTTTCTTTCTTGAAAAATTTAGAAATAGGAGGCACACCTGATGCTGCATTCACATTGTTGTTGATGATGTTTTCATTGAATTTGATGGAATCTCTGTTCGGTTTAAACTTTCCAAATGGTTGTTGACTGCTATCACCCTTATCACTCGGAGCCATAGGATGTGATTGTTCCATTTGACTCACAGTCAGTTGATAATTGTGAAGAGTTGCACACAACTGTTGGAAAGAAGTAAACTCAGAAAACAGAAGTTTGTCTTGAATATCTTTTTGTAAATTAGAAATAAAGATTCTTTGAATATCATTGTCAGGCACTGGAAAAGAAATTTGAGCATACAAATGTTTATATCTACCAATGAAATCAGTCACTTTTTCTTTAACACCTTGTTTACAATGCATTAAATCAATCAAAGTAACTTTAGGACTTATATTGTTTTGAAATTGTTGAATGAAAGCATTTGCAAGTTGTTCAAAAGAAGTAATAGAATAAGAAGGCAATGAGCAATACCATTGTAAGGCTTTGTCTCTTAATGTTCTAGTAAACAGTTTTGCAAGCAACCTTTGGTCATAAGCAAAATCAGTACATATTGTTTGAAAAGTCTTAACATGTGTTAGAGGATCACCTTTACCATTATAAAGTTCCAAATGCGGGATTTCAACATGTTTAGGCAGGATAGCTCGAACAATATCAAGAGAAAGTGGGCTCGCAACATCAAATGTGGGCACACTAAACTTAGATTGATTCATAGAGGCAATTTGTTGCTGTAAAGAAGAGACAATTTGTGCAAGATTGTTAATGGTCGCTTCAGTCGAAGAATTCATATTAGATGTGTTAGATTGAGATGGAGGTGTTATGTTATTGAAAGAAGGTAAAGAGTAAGGTGGTGGGACTCTATGATAGTTAGTCATAGGAGATGATTGGACAGGAGGAACACTACAAGGAGGAATGGAATGGTTACATGAATTGCCCCCTTGCATCATGTTCATTTGTGGAGATGTAATAGGAACACTCATTGAAGGAATGAATGAAGAAGTCGGATTAAATGAAGGAAGAGGGTTAATTGAAGAAGAAGGATTGCCCCCATGACTAGTGATCACAGGAGGAATGTCTTGTATAGAAGTAGTCATTATGTTTGATGTAAAGGTAGGTATGCTAGCAATAGGAGTTGTCAAGGGAATAGAATGATTGAATTGAGTGGGAGGTTGTGTATAACCTAAAGATTCGGCACAACTCTTCATAGGCATCACATTCGAATCCACAATGTGTGCAATACCACGCAAGATATCAATTCCATTCTTATCACTTTGAACCATACATTTTAGACCCTCAATTAAAGGAAGAGCTTGACTATCGGGATACTCATGAGACATCCATTGGTGAAAATCATCAAATTGGTTATCCAATTTCGCAAGTTGTTCTACAGAAACCTCATGGAGAGCTTCTTCATCATTAGGAGGATTAGAGGAATTACCCATGTCCTCGTTAAAAAGACTACTCGAATTAGGTTCCATCTCCTCGGTAGTTAAACCTCGGAAAGACTTAATTCTGCGGCTTCGTCTAACGGGAATAGTGTAAGTAGGGCTTATTGTTGTAAAACTCATGCACTAGAGAGGGAGAGAAGATTTTGAATTTAGAGGTAGCAATTTTTAGTGAAATCAGCCAATCTTCTAGATTTAAGCTATTAAATGCAATCACGACAGTCTCCCGAAATTTTGAAAAAAATGTCCAGGACCGTGGCGCTCGGAGTGCACACGGTCCTTGCAACTTTTTTCGAAATTTGCAGGGATGAAAGTTATGATGATTTTAAAGCTAATCTGAAAAAATTGAGTGATTTTACGATCTGTAGATAGGCCAAATTAAAGTTGCAATCTCAAAATTAAACCCTACCCAGATTGTCGAAAAATGCAAAATTTGAATTTTGAAAAAGAGAGGGAAACTGAAATTTTGAATTTTATGATTTTAGAGGGAATGTCAAAAGCAATGCAAGTTTTGAAATTTAAAAATTGACTCAATTTCACGCAAAATTCAATTTTGAAAGCGGAAATCAAAGTTGTTGTAATTAAGCACTTAATTTCAAAAGTCACAAATTGCAAGAATTTGAATAAAGCACTGGAATTTCGAATGAATGCAAACACACTTTTCAGATTTAGGACAGTAAGAAAACAATTTTGACACAAAATTTCAATTTCGATGATTTTTGAATGATTAAAAGCCTTAAACCAAGCAATCACAAGACCAACTTTGATTGTAATTTTGAAAGTGTTATAATTGATAAAATCAGCCAAAATTCTGGATTTTAGCAGGAAAATACAGTAAAATCTAACTCCCGAAATTTCGGAAAAAATGTCGGGGATGATGGCGCTCGGAGTGCACACGGTCCTCGCAACTTTTTTCCAAATTTTCAGGGATGAAAGATATTGTGATTTTATGCCGGAATCCAAAGTTACAGCTGATTTGGAGATGTTTTGATCAGTGAAATTGTCAGTCAAAGGTTGAATCAAGAAGGTTTCAAAAATTAGGGTTTTGACACTTAACCACTTAATTTTCAAAATTAAAGCACAAATATGAATTGATAATTTGTAATAGAAGGGCAGATCTGAAACAAGCATTAACAATTAAATATTTCACAAGTTCAATTTTGAAAAAGAAAATTTAGGGTTTTTATGCAATTAACCTCTAAAATTTGCAAAAGATCAAACATGGAAATGTAATCAAGGAATCAATTTTCAGATCTAATCATGAATAATCAAAAAGGATGTTCACGTCGGGTTCACCAAAATGTAAAGCGGAAAATCGCGATCGAACCCTAGTTGCTCTCCCCTCTTCTAACTCCGAGGAGAGAGAAGGGAGGTTGCTAGGGTTGATGGTTTTCACTTAAGGGAGAGACTTTACATTCAAAAGAGGGGTTGAAACCCACAAGATCCAATCCCACACAATGCAAGATTGGATGCTAAATGCATTTCAAGGGTTAAGACAGCAAGGCTACCCTCTTTTGTAAAGAATGTTGATAGAAAGATTGAGCTAGGAATGCATAGAAAGTGACAAAGATTCGCTTATAAACTGAGATAGGGATATAGGATGAAGCTGCGGACCTGGAATTAGCAGTAAAATGTCAATACGGCGCTGTCCTGCAAATTTGAGAAAAAGTTGTCAGGACGATGGCGCCCGAAGCCACGGTCCTCCGAAAAATCTGCGAAATGAAGGGGGATCTGTTCGTCTCTGCACAAGGATTCCAGATTTTCAATTTCAGCCGCGTATCTGCAACCTACACACAGAAAAGCGAAGACGATTGGGAGGTTAGGGATTAGGGGTTTGCCTTTGGGTCAAACCCCGGTTTTGGAATTAACCAAGAAATGAGAAATGCTGTAAATGTAAATGTATGTAATGTAAAACAAGTACTAATACCTTGTTGTAAGGATGTTTGTATCCTTATGTGCGAAGGTATAGATGTTGTTGTTTGTTGTATGTTGTAGCATGTAGTAAGTGATCTCCTCTTCAATGGTTGAATCCTTGTCTTGAATGCAACACTTAGCTTTGAATGGAGACTTAGAAGGAATGCTTGAATGCTTGAATGCTTGAATGTTTGAGTATAGTTTCCACGCTTGTACACATATGTCCCTCTTCTTTCTTTTCTACCCAAATGGGAGAGGAAAATGTAGTTTATATACTTGTCAATTAGGGCTGATAGACTGATTTTCCCGACCTTAGGCCAACCAGGAAATGTAATTTTCCAAATTGCAAACAAAAAGACCCGAAGTCCAAAAGAGACCGGGCCCAAAATAGGACCTAGGGACCAGGGCGCTGGGTGCCATGGTCCTGGGGGACCAGGGCGCTGGGCGCCCTAGTCCTGAAGGACCAGGGCGTTGGGCGCTCTGGTCCCACCTCCCGGGACAGCAGGGTGCAAAGGAGGTTCAGGCCAGGGTGCTTGAAAAATCCAGTTTTTAGTGTCGTGAGCAAGTTTCGGGGTCTCCATTCAGGTTGCGTGTTGCGTCGCCATCGTGAAGACCGAAATGCAGTCGAAATTGCAAGTGTCACAATTTTAGGATGCTACAGAAGCGATGTGTGACGACACGTTGGTTCAAAGCAAACTCAATTGATGATGTTGTTGATATTGATTTTGATAAGATACAAATTTGATCTTGATTTGATGCAGATTCAATTTCGATATGATACTGATTTGATTTTGAGATGATAAGTCTTGATATGATGCAGATTTGATGCGGTTTCGATTTTTGATATGATAAATCTCGATATGATGCCCTAGACGATGATTGATAGATATTGATGCAAGGATGCCCCCTCAGGAGATGAATCGGATAATTTTTGAATGTTTTTGAATTTTTCACAATTTTTTGATTTTGATTTTGATTTTTTTCGATTTTTAATGATTTTCTGATTTTTTGAGATTTTCAGAGTCAATCCGATTCATTTCCCGATACGAAAAATTGAAAACACTGCCTTGCCAGGTTGATTAGGTGATTAAATGATTAAAAATCAGTGGAATAAAAATCTCACTTAAATGCCCCAGTGTGAGTTTAAAAAAGTGAATTTCTTTTACCACTCCTCATTTGTGCACTTCAATTGTTTTGAGAAAATTTCTCTAGAGTAAGAAATGGCGATCCCATACCACCAGCATAGGTTCGAGCGAGTTCAGCGATATGAGCGTCCTCCAATATACAGTCCACCGATACGTACTTTGAGAAAACCCAACTTTGTTAATTTTTAGTTGATTTTTGAAAAATTTAGTTGTTCGCATAAAAATCATTTTTTAGTGTTTTTGCAAAATGGGTTTGTAAGATTTTTTGAAAATTTATATTTATGCGCCGGGGGGGGGGGGGGGCTCGAGCCCGACTTACTTTTTTTTTTTTTTGGATTTTGATTTTTCGATTTTGTTTTTAAATTTTGATTGTTCAATTTTGCTTTGATTTCTGATTTTGCTTTGATTTTTTTATTTTGCTTTGATTTTTTATTTTGCTTTTTTTTTTTCGATTTTGCTTTGATTTTTTATTTTGCTTTGATTTTTCGATTTTGCTTTTATTTTTCGATTTTGTGCTATTTGTTGAATTTTATTTATTTTTATTATTGATGAGTTGCTTTGATAAAGATTTTTTATTTTTGATGTCAATTTGATTTGATTATTTATTTTAATAGGGTAAGATTTGATTAGCTATCTAATTAATAAAATTAGACGCTCCTAATTGATAAATTTGATTATCAATTCTGATTATCTCGATGTACGTGCGAGATGAGATAGGATTGATAATGACCTCATGATAGATGAGCATCATTGATAGGAGCCCAATGAGATTTGTTAAAAAACTCAATTGAGAAAGATAGATCGATAGATAGATAAATCAAGAAACTGATATGATGAAATGAATTGATTGCAGGAGCACTTTACTATTTTCCAGTCTCAGGAGCGATTCCCAAATACATGGATGTTGATACCCTAACTTAGCCAGGCGGAGCGAGACCACATTGGTAGGTGTGGTTTATCTTCCCTTCTTGACATGACCCGACCCTTGATAAACTGGGGATTATTGACAGCCTTAGCAAAGCATTGACATAGCGAGCACAACACTTTTCATTTACCAACGGGCAAGATGATGGTGACACCCGAGGATGTCCACTGAATATTGCACATCCTTGTGATGGGCGAGCTAGTGTATTATGATCTTAGCGAACGAGGTGGGATAGATGCACTTTGTCGGGTGTTCAAGGATGATGAGATAGGTGGCTATGACATTGCATGGCAGGAGATGCTAGAGCTAGGATATGCCACATTAACTATTGTGCTCGCCAGATTCATTCAAGGTTTCCTTTGTCCTGACCACAGGTCAAAGGGATTGTCTGTTGGATGGGGTCATCTTCTTGAGCAGATGGTGACATAAGGGAGCCGATTTGCTAGGGGGTCATGCATTCTTGCGCACTTGTATCATGACCTACACCGAGTTGTGTGCCAGAGACTAGTTGTGCTATCAATAGGGGTGACCATGTTTAAGATATGGGCCTAGGAGCACCTAACTATCACACGACCATTGGCTGATAGAGATAGACCTATAGGAAGGCCTTATGTTGATGGGTATCCAAGTATCATTGTCCAGCGAAAGTTGGGAAAATTGGAGTATTGGTGACGAACCTTGGATTATCTGGATACTGTGATATGGAGACCATATAGGGATTGTGAGATTTGGCTTGAGGATGTAGTGGAGATGTTGTATGTATTCATGATGTGATATCTGATTGGATCAACACCCTATGTCATTGAGCGATTCATTTGTACGAGGGTGTTAAGACAGTATGGCAGGATACAGGGGATACCCCGAGGTACGACTCATTATGCTCACAGGAGATTGGATGTGGCTACTTGGGGGCCTTCTATTTCATATGACTAGGCATGTGCAGAGTATCGATCATTGGGTCCACTAGATTGGGGTTATCTTCCAGGTGTGATGGATAGCAAGATGACACATGAGTACACTGTGCATTGTACTATACACAGGTTTTTGAGGCTGACATGCCCGGATGAGCCAAAGCTAGTTTTAGATGAGGATGATGAGAGGCTACGACGTAAAGCTCCTAGATGATGGAGGGATGGTGGGGGGGAGGAGGTGGAGGCAGAGATGATGGCGGAGATGGAGATGGATATAAATGAGATGCAGGAGATCATGGTGCTGGAGATGACAATGGAGGAGATGATGATAAGGGGGATGGGGGAGATGATCGAGCAGTGGCAATGGCAACAACAAGCACACTAGGAGCTAGAGTTTCCAGATCTTCCAGAGATGTATATATAGATTGGATGGCCCAGGTGGTCAGACGTAAGAGATCAGGTCTAGGGGATTGGGGGCATTAGGTCCCAAAGCAGGAGGTTCCCTTGGTTGAGCAAGTACCTATGTTAATATCACAGGCTGAACAGCCACAGGTAGAGGCACCTCGACGGATCTTCATTAGGATGTCGTCTCCTTAAAAATAGGCTCATATTACAGACTTACAGGCTCAAGATCAGCAGCTAGAGAGTCGACTAGCAGAGAGGGACTCTCAGATGGCCCAACTAGAGACTTAGATGGCTTCTCTCATAGTCGAGAGACATGCAGCTAGGGATAGGTGTCAGCAGGCCAAGGCACAGGTACAGTTGTCAGGAGAGTCTATTTCAAGGAAGATTGCCCTAAAGATGATGCGCCAGGGGATCCGAGAGGCAGAGTATTACAGGACCTTATACTTTACTTCTATTCATGCTGATTGAAGGGCTCTAGGATTTTCACAGTTGAGCAGGAGATCGGGACAGAGCCAGATTGAGAGTTGAGGAGTGACAGGGCCACTTCAGAGAGATCCCCCAAGTGGGGACTCAAGCACAAGGGTACCAGCTGGTGTTACTATACCTGCCACATCAAAACAGAGTTCTGCTCCACGTTCTAGTGGTCACACTGATATGGGACATTGATCCATTCATGTACACTCCTTTTTGTGATGAGATATTGATGATTCTCATGATGTATATTTGTGATGTATCTCATATATTTTGTGATATCATTGTACCTTGGATATTGATCTTGTTTTGATGATATAATATGCAGTCGATCCTATTTGCTCTACTTGACCTATGCGATGATGGATGCATTCTATTTGATATATGATTATGTTGTGTAGTTTACTTTCATGATGTCTGATTGATTTTCTATATGCTTATGGATTCTAGATGATGGATATATGATGATGCAGTATTTACATGATGTATGTAAATGCAAATACGTATGGTGATGCTTATAAGTACTATGTGATGTATGTGCAATGCAATGCTTTCTATGTTAATGATATTTTTATGATTTTCTCATGCATGTTAATATGAGATGGATGCAATGCAATGCAATGGTGCTACCTTATATGATTTAAGATTAGATGAATGCCATGCAATGATCTAACTAAATGAATGATTGATTGGATTCTTTATATGAATGATGCCTTAGTATGCAATGGTTACATGAGATGAACTAACTTATTGTGTAGGATGAATGAATTGATTATTTTTGTTATTGTCCAATGTACTTAATCATATAATAAGAGAGTTAACACCATGTTAGGCTTTGACCTTGGAAAAGATTAGCGTTGTGATCCCATGCAAAATGAAATGCACATCTACTTTAAAATGCAAATGCAAAAATGAAATGCAATGCAGTTATTGGACCGGTCATGGAATCATTGCTTTGTTTCATCATTGACCTTTAAAATGTGGGAAGTGAATGCAAACATCAATGGTATAATTGAACCATGATGACCTGAGCACTAATTTCCAAGGTTTTGATATTGCAAGTTAGCACAAGCATCAGGGTATAATTGAACCAAGATGACCTGAGTGTTGCTTACGTAAAACAAGCGATATTAACCATTCATATATGCAAGTCCGAAATGTCTTCTATGATACTTTGATGATCATGTTCTGAGACAACTTTGCACATATTAATGATCAATTTACAGATAGTGGACAAGAAAAATATCATGTTCCTTCCTTGTTCCTCTAGTCAAAGACATGCTGGAGTTACTCAGAAATCATGATAGCAAAAATCCAAATAAAACAATTGAGCCATTATTGTCAAAGTGTTAAAATCATGAGTCAAGATATATCATCCATTGATATGGGTTTTTTTTATGTTTAGATTGATATGTGATAGTTAATGGTTGATACTATGATGGGTATGTGCAAGATCATGGGGGGCCAAAAAGTGGCAATGGAAAAAAATACATTTTCAACCTTCCCAAACACGCCAAAATCCACTTTGACTTTTTGTTTGGGTCGGGCGAAATTTGAATTTGGTTTGGTAATACCAAACCAAATCAGATATCCGATTTGTGATGTCACTATTGTGATGTCACCATTGTGATGTCACTATTGTGATATCATACTTTTCAAATTGGATATCCGATTATCCAATTTTCTCAACATAAAAAATATAGTTTAGTAAAATGGGCCTAACCTTTGTGTTTCATATTGAAATTTTGATTTTTTACAGGTGTTGGAAAGGTAATTCATAGACCTATCAAATGGATGAGGTATTTTGATAATATTATAGACCAAAAATTAATTATAATCATTTGAAGTTATTCCTTCAATTTTAAAACATTAAATACTTCCAAATTTTGCATACAAAGTCTCACTTTTTTTCCTATCACCTCCTTTATCTATCACTTGTCTATCTATACTTATATAATATATTTTATATATCTCTTTCTTCTCTACTTATGTCACTTATTTTCTCATTCCATGTAGATAAATAAATTCCCAAGTTACATGCATCTCTGCATATATCTCCATCTTTCTATTCATATCTCTCCCTCTCCCACTCCATCATTGTCACTCCTTATTTCTATATTTCTCTCTAATAATCTCTCTTCTCTCTATTTATCTCCCTCCTTTACCTTATCCTACCTATACTTATATATTACTTATCTCTATCACCTCCTTTCTCTGCCTATCTTGTCCCCTCTCTCTCTCTATCCCTATAAATCTATCTTCATGTATATTTATATCTCATATCTCTAAATCTCACTTATTCACTCCATCTCTCCCTCTATTTGTCTTACTCTCTCTATCATGTTCTATCCATATCTATCTCTATATCCATCTTCACATCTCCATCTCTTTCCCTATCAATCTCTCTTTTTATATGTTCCTTTATCTTTATATATATTCCTCTATACATCGATTGCCCTGATAAGGAGCTTGGTAGGGAAGTGCTCACAAGGCTAACTTGCTCAAAAGGGTCAATGTATTAGCCAAAACATTGTAGGATCTGATGTGTATTTTACTCAACCTATCTTGTTATTATAATGCCAAGAATTCCATGGTCTACTTGCCTAGCAAACTCCCTTTATGGTGATGGCTTACTTCCACGCTCCAAAACTACTCAAATTGCTTGTTCCTCCCATCTTCAACTGATTATGCTTGGTCCTTAGGGATTCCTTCCTTAGGTTTTTAGAATGAGCTAGGAGACTTTCACAAGGAAATGCAAGGGCAGCAAGGTACTACTCATCTTTGGGTGCTCAACATCTAGTTTGAGGTCTAACCCTCTACCTACTCAAATTCATTAGCAAGACTCACCTACCCCCAAAGGAGGCTGCACACGGTTTAGGATACCTAAGGAGAACTTGGAGGAATTCTTGGAATGTTTCCATACTATTTTATAAGCCCAAGACTCATTTTCCAACTGGGTTCATGCAATTTTGCAAAAACTGCCAATTTTGTGTGTTATGTAGCAGGGCTAGTAGCCCGTGGAGGCCTAATTGGTCTTATTTTGCTTCCACTAGTCAACGATGGTCCTTTAAACCACAAGGAAGGTTTGGAATGGTTTATTGGAGGTGCATCCTCAAATATTTTTATGATTTAGCCCCATGTTAGTGTTGTTTTCAGACTGCCCACCTTTTATGGCATAAATGGAGGGTTTGTAGGGTTTTGAGTGCTTCCACCATGGTTACTCATCTTCAAACTTGTTTCAAACTCCTTGGATACTTAGGTACCTCTACCTCACCATTTGGAATCTTTTCCTACCTTTTTTGGATAGGCATAAAGCCAAACACTTAGCCAACAAGAAGAAATCAGTCACTGTCACTGTCCCTTCACTATCTTTTGACAGTCAACTGTTGTCTTCACTTTGAAACCTGCACAAGGGAGTATTTGCATTGAGAGAATACCTCAAAGTGGTCTGAGAAGCATTAAAAGAACTCCTATTACATTTCCCTTAGTATTCCAAGGCATGGATTATGCTTTGTAGCATTCCATTTTGCAAAATGACAACAAATTTCACAAAAACAATGAACTCATTGTTTTGTCTACAAATGAGAATGATTACAAGGTGTAAGCTATTATAATACATCAAGAAGGTGTCTCAAATCCTTGGTCACATGACTAGACCCTTGTTGTATTCTTTTGTTCACCCAAATTAGTTTTGGATACAAACTTTGAGTGTTGTTCAAGCTACTAGCCAAATGACAAACACTTGCCTAGCATTCACTCAATGGCATCTTCAAACCACTCTTCTAGCACAAAAATGAAGGAATGTATATTATATATACATGGATAAAATTGGAAGAATCCATTGGAGGGATCCCAGACCTGGATCAACCAAGTTGACACATTTTACAACTCAAACCCTTGGCAAGGCAGCAGATACACAGTTTACAAATATTTTTGAATGAACACTTTGCAAATGAGAAACCAGTGAAATAGTTACATGAGAAGAATTAATACATCAAAATCTCAACTTCCAAGAAGGTACAGTACGGATTGTATAGCTACAGTACGGACTGCCCTTCAAAAGGAGAGAAAAACAGTCATAAAAGCCAAAAAAAACTTGTTTTCTATTGAGTTTTCACTTGTAAATACAAACACCAACCCTTACAAAGGAAAATGGAGGCCTTATATAGTTTCTCCAATTGGTTTCCAAGCCCTTGTATGAACATGAGGCTTCAAAAACTCATTTTGCAAGAAAATGGCAATTTTGACAACTTTCTTAAGCCAAAATGACAACTTTTCTTGCTCCAAGATGCATTTTTCACCATCTGAACTTACCAACTTGTCTAAAAAACTTAGACATGCCTAAAAACACTAAAAAAACATGTTTCAATTCTCTAGAAGACATTAAGAGACCTTTTTGGCAATTTTCCACATTTTTGCCAAAAAATTGTCAACTTAAGGCCTGAAATGCAAGATTTGATCTCTTAAGCCCAAAATGAGATCAAAACCACTAAAAAAGACTCAAAACAACCTAAAAAAATAAAAACAACCTAACACAAGACTTTACAAACATATACGCATGAAATACCCAAAAATGGAGTTGTGACTCAACTAGGTGCTCCTGCACCATACTCCCCTAAAAACAAAGAAGTCATGTGACTCCTTGAGGCAGCAAAGAAGAAGAAATGCCAACTTTCTAAAAGCTATTTTTAGGTATCCAAGTGGCTTCTAAGATAGGCTGATTCTTCCACTTGATGAGATGCTCCATGTAGGTATGATTCCTTGTCTTTTTGAGAACTCTGGAGTCTAGAACTTAGCCAAGATCTTGCAAACTAAACATCTCTCTTTGTAGCATCCACTCTTGCCTGAACTTTGGATGCATACCATAAACAACTTCAAATGGGCTTTTACCTGTAGACCAGTTAACACTGTCATTGTAGGCATATTTTGCTTTATGAATGAGCTAATCCCAACTCTGCCCATACTCCTTTGTCAAACACCTAAGCATGTTTTCAAGAGACCTATTCACAACTTCCATTTGGCCATCAGTTTGTGGATGATAAGCTGAACCAAAAGAGAGATTAGTGCCCAATCTCTTCCACAATGTCTTCCAAAAATAACCAAGAAACTTAACATCTCTATCTGATACAATGCTAGTAGGCAAACCATGAATCCTAACAACTTCCTTGAAAAATAAATAAGCAATATGAATTGCATCATGTGTGGTTTTGCAAGGAATGAAGTGAGTCATCTTGCTGAATCTATCAACTACTACAAAGATGCTATCAAATCCTGATTGAGTTCTAGGTAACCCTACTTCAAAATCCATGCTAATGCAATCCCAAGGCCTACATGGAATGGGAAGAGGCTGATATAAACCAGCATTAGAGGAGTTGCCTTTTGCTTTCTGGCATACCAAGCACTGCTCAACATACCTCCTGATGTCTCTCTACATCTTAGGCCAATAATAGAACCTTTGAATCATCTCTAAGGTCTTATTGAGACCAAAATGCCCACTTAAGCACCCATTGTGCTTCTCTTGAATGAGTTTCTCTCTCATATAACCTTGTGGAACACACAATCGTCCACCCTTGAATAAGAAACCATCCTACAAAGTGAAATCAGCATAGGCACCATGGAAGTTATCCTCAAAATCTTTACAAACTTGATAAACTTCACCAAAATCATTACCAGTAGGATACATATCCCTGAAACTATCAATACCAATACTCTGAACTTGAATCTCATGAATAGTTAACAATCTTCTACTCAAAGCATCCACTATTTTATTCAACTGACCCTTCTTATGCTTAAGAGAAAGTGTAAACTTGTAAATATTCTACCCATTTAACATGCCTATGATTCAACTTATCCTGTGAGTTCAAGAAACTGAGTGCCTAATTATCTCTGTATACAACAAACTCTTTAGGAAGAAGATAGTGTCTCCATTTCCTAAGTGATTGTACCAATGCATAAATTTCTAAATCATAGGATGAGTAATTTTTCTTTGCATCATTTAACTTTTCACTAAAGAATGCTACTGGTCTATTTTCTTGACTTAAAACAACTCCTACTGCAATATTACTAGCATCTCATTCAATAGTAAAAAGTTTGTCAAAACTAGATAAAATGAGCACTAGTTGAGTAGCTACTTTAGTTTTCAATAATTCAAACCCCTTATTTGCTGCACTTGTCCATTGAAACTTTACTTTGAAACCCCCTTTGATGGTGTCCAACATTGGAGCACAAATCTCACTGAATCTTGTGATGAATTTCTTGTAAAACTGAGCCAAACCATGGAAGCTTCTGACATCACTGGCTATCTTAGGAGTTGGCCAACTGGTTATTGCAAAAACTTTTGATTGATCCATTTTCAAATTGCCTCCTGATACAACAAAACCAAGATAGACCAATTCTTGCTTCATAAAATCACATTTCTCAAGATTAATGGTTAGTTGTTCATCAGATAATTGTTTCAAAACATTAGCTAAATGATGTAAGTGCTCTTCTTTAGTCTTGTTGAAAATAAGAATATCATCTAAATATACTACAACAAATTTTCCAATGAAATCATGTAAAACTTCATTCATGAGCCTCATGAATGTGCTAGGAGCATTAGAGAGTCCCAAAGGCATGACTAGCCATTCATAGAGACCCTCATTCATTTTGAAAGCTATCTTCCACTCATCCCCCTCTTTGATTCTTATCTAATGGTAACCACTCTTCAAATCAATCTTACTAAAATACTATGCACCCCCCAAACAATCCATCAAATCCTCTATCCTAGGTATGTGAAATCTGTATCTGATGGTGATTTTGTTTATGGCTCTGGAATCTGTACAAAGTCTCCATGTACCACCCTTCTTAGGTGCCAACACTATAGGTACTGCACAAGGACTACTATTTTTCCTAATCAGCCCTTGGTCTAGGAGTTCTTGTATTTGTCTTGCTACCTCTTTGTTTTGTTCAAGGGTCATCTTGAAGGTTGCCTTATTGGGAAAGGAGGCTCCAGGAATGAAGTCAATTTGATGGCTAATGGCTTTAGGAGGTGGTAAGGCTGTAGGTGTACCATCACTGATTATGTGTGTGAAGTTATCAAGGATTTGCTACACCTCATGTGGTATCTCAACTTTCTTTTCTACCTTTTCTTCCTTAGGCTTCACTATGAGTGCAAATCCTACTCCTTCACCCTCTTCTAGTGTTTTTATGAACTCTTTCTCATTTACTAACAAGATGTTAGGCACCTTATTGCCACTCTCTCCTTCTTCAATGAGGGATTGAATCTGATAGCTTACTCCATCTTTGTGAAAAGAATAGGAGTTTCTTTCCCCATCATGTTGTGCTTTTCGGTCAAATTGCCATGGTCTATCCAATAGAAAGTGGCAAGCATCCATAGGAAGGATGTCACATACGATCCTATCTACATATCCCCCAATGTGGAAATCTACCCAGGCTTGCTCATTTACCAACACATGTTGTCCCTTATTCAACCAGGTGACTTTATATGGCTCCTTGTGTTGTATCCTAGGTAGGTTCAATTTGCTTATTGCTTCTTCTGATATGATGTTATCTGTGGATTCTGAATCTATGATCACCTTACACACCTTTCCCATGATTTTACACTTAATCCTAAACAATGCTCTTCTCTGTGAGGCCTCTGTACTGTGTGGCTTCTTCATTAACATCCTCTTGATCATCAAACTCTCACCATCTTCTGAAGCTAGGTTGTTCAGTGCTGAAGTTTTGGTATTACCTCCATCTTCTTGAACATAATTTATCCTCTTTTCACCTCCATAGGATGAACTAGGCTTCTCTGGGCATCTATAGGCAGGGTGGCCTAACTTTTGATAGTTGTAGTATTTCATGGTTGAGAAGTAGGACCATCTCCCTGGTCCATTAGATCTACCCCTACTTGGTTTGCTTGATCCACTACCCCTATAGTTGGGTTTGCTCTGAGAATCCCCACTTTTCTCAATAAGCTTAGACTCTCCTTGGGATCGTTGATCTATGTTTCTTCCCCAAAACTGCCTCTATGGCCTCTACCATCTCTTCCCCTACCTCTTCCTCTATTTTTTTGTTCTTGTTTTCTCCTACCTTTCTCTTCCACCTTAAGTGCCAATTGATAGCACTTGTGTACGATCTATGGGCACCACAAACTCATCTCTTCGTGGATGATCCATCTTAACCCATTTAAGTACCTTGCCACTTTGATACTCTCATCCTCCACTACTCTAGATCTCGTGCACGACTTCTGAAACTCTTCAGTGTAGCTACTGACATCTAGGTCTTTCTATCTCAGGTTTTGTCTTTTCTTGTGAAGTTGTATCTCATGTCTTCAAGAAGGTAGGTCTCTTTGATTTTGGCTACCATCGCCTTCCAGGTGGCTAATGGTTGCTTACCTTCTTTCACCCATTCCTCTTGGATGAATTTCCACCATGTTAAGGTTTCCCCTCTCAGCCTTGATTTTTCCACCTTGACCTTTTGTGCTTCACTCACTCCATCACACTCAAAATGGTTTTCTAACCCTTCGATCCACTCTATTAGAGAATCTGGATCCATCTTCCCACTGAAAAGGGCCACTCCTTCTAAGGCCTTACCACTTATAGCTCTCAAGGCTTTCAAGAATGGTTCTTGCTCAATGATAGGGTCGGGCATGGGGACTTCATCCTCTATTGCCATCATTTTACCCTGATCTCCAACCTTATCATGGACTTCTTCAGTTTTGACCTCTACTTCAACTAGTTTCATGGCTAGTCGATCTAGTCTTTCTTTGAGTGCCCTATTTTCCTCTTCTTGATCTTCAACCTTCTTAGCCAATTCTGCATTGGTCACCATGTTTGCCTAATGTGTCTTTCTCCTAAATCTTTTGTTGGCTCTGATACCACTATGATAGGGAGCTTGGTAGGGAAGTGCTCACAAGGCTAACTTACTCAAAAGGGTCAATGTATTAGCCAAAACATTGTAGGATCTGATGTGTATGTTACTCAACCTATCTTGTTATTGTAATGCCAAGGATTCCATGGTCTACTTGCCTAGAAAACTCCCTTTATGGTGATGGCTTACTTCCATGTTCCAAAACTACTCAAATTGCTTGTTCCTCCCATCTTCAACTAATTGTGCTTGGTCCTTGGGGATTCCTTCCTTATGTTTTTAGAATGAGCTAGGAGTCTTTCACAAGGAAATGCAAGGGCAGCAAGGTACTGCTCATCTTTGGGTGCTCAACATCTAGTTTGAGGTCTAACCCTCTACCTACTCAAATTCATTAGCAAGACTCACCTACCCCCAAAGGAAGCTTCACACAGTTTAGGAGACCTAAGGAGAACTTGGAGGACTTCTTGGAATTTTTCCATACTATTTTATAAGCCCAAGACTCATTTTCCAACTGATTTCATGCAATTCTACAAAAACTGCCAATTTTGTGTGTTATGCAGCAGGGCTAGTAGCCTGTGGAGGCCTAATTTTTCTTATTTTGCTTCCACCGATCAACGACGGTCCTTTCAACCACAAGGAAAGTTTTGAATGGTGTATTGGAGGTGCATCCTCAAATATTTTTATGATTTAGCCCTCTGTTAGTATAGTTTTCAGACTGTCCACCTTTTATGGCATAAATGAAGGGTTTGTAGGGTTTTGAGTGCTTCCACCAAGGTTACTCATCTTCAAACTTGTTTCAAACTCCTTGGCTGCTTGGGTACCTCTGCCTCACCATTTGGAATCTTTCCCTGCCTTTGTTGGACAGGCATAAATCCAAACACTTAGCCAACAAGAAGAAATCAGTCACTGTCATTGTCCCTTCACTGTCTTTTGATAGTCAACTGATGTCTTTACTTTGAAACCTATGCAAGGGAGTATTTTCATAGAGAGAATACCTCAAAGAGGTCTGAGAATCATTAAAATAACTCCTATTACATTTCCCTTAGTATTCCAAGGCATGGATTATGCTTTGTAGCATTCTATTTTGCAAAATGACAACAAATTTCACAAAAACAGTGAACTCACTGTTTTGTCTACAAATGAGAATGATTACAAGGTGTAAGCTATTCTAATACATTAAGAAGGTGTCTCAAATCCTTTGTCACATGACCAGACCCTTATTGCATTCTTTTGCTCACCCAAATTAGTTTTGGATACAAACTTTGAGTGTTGTTCAAGCTACTAGCCAAATGACAAACACTTGCCTAGCATTCACTCAATGGCATCTTCAAACCACTCTTCTGGCACAAAAAGGAAGTAATTTACATTATATATACATGGATCAACTTTTAATAATCCATTGGAGGGATCCCAAACCTGGATCAACCAAGTTGACACATTTTACAACTCAAACCCTTGGCAGGGCAGCAGATACACAGTTTACAAATATTTTTGAATGAACACTTTGCAAATGAGAAACCAATGAAATAGCTACATGAGAAGCATTAATACATCAACAAATCAACTTCTAAGAGGGTACAATATGGATTGTACAGCTACAGTATGGACTGCCCTTCAAAAGGAGAGAAAAACAGTCATAAAAGCCAAAACCAACTTGTTTTCTATTGAGTTTTCACTTGTAAATACAAAAACCAACCCTTACCAAGGCAAATGGATGCCTTATATAGTTTCTACAGTTGGTTTCCAAGCCCTTGTATGGACATGAGGCTTTGAAAACTCATTTTGCAAGAAAATAGCAATTTTGACAACTTTCTTGAGCCAAAATGACAATTTTTCTTGCTCCAAGATGCATTTTTCACCATCTGAACTTACCAACTTTTCTAAACAACTTAGACATGCCTAAAAACACTAAAAAAACATTTTTCAATTCTCTAGAAGACATTAAGAGACCTTTTTGGCAATTTTCCACATTTTTGCCAAAAATTGTCAACTCAAGGCCTGAAATGTAAGATTTGATCTCTCAAGCCCAAAATGAGATCAAAACCACTACAAAAGACTCAAAACAACCTAAAACAACAAAAACAACCTAACACAATACTTTACAAACATATAAGCATGAATAACCCAAAAATGGAGTTTTGACTCAACTAGGTGCTCCTACACCACGCCCTCTTGAAGTATCTTTCCCTTTCTCTACTTTTATCTCTTTATTTACTCCATCTTTATATATCTTTTTCTCTCTCCCCACATCCTTCTCTATAGTGCCTTTATATATCTCTATATCTTTCTCTTTTTCTCTCTCCCTCTCTATCTATCCCTATCTATAATCTTTATCTCTCTTTCTCACTCTCTTTCACTAAATTTATATATCTATCTATCAATATTTCTCTTCCTTTATATCTCTCTATCTCTTCCTTTTTTTATCTCTCTCTTTACCCCTCTCTATCCATTTTTCTCCATCTCTTCATATATTTATCTTTGTCTTTACCTCTCTTTCTCTATATCTATTCACCTCCCTCTCCCTTTATCTTCATTTTTTATCTCTATCTTCGCCTCTCCTTTTCAATATCTAGATATGTCTACCTCTTTCTATCCATCCTTTTCCTTTAGTTTTTCTCCCTCTCACTTCATACTCTTTAATATCTATATCTCTATTTATGTTCTTGTCCTTTAGTTCTTTTCCCTCTCTTTAGTTCTTCATCTCTCTTCACCCTTATATCTCTCCTTATTTGAAAATTAGTATATATGGTCTCCTAAGGGGTTATATCATGTCCTAAGGGGTCATAGAACATCATATGACCCCTTAGGACACAATATGACCCCTAACAACACCATATGACCCCTTAGAACACAATATGACGCCTAACGACACCATATGGTCTCCTAAGGGGTCATATGGTGTCATAAGGGGTCATAAAACACCATATGACCCCTTACGACACAATAAGACCCCTAATGACACCATATGGTGTCTTAAGGGGTCATAAGACACCAAATGACCCCTGAGGACACCATACAACTCTTAATGACACAATGTGGCATCCTAAAGGGTCATATGGTGTCCTAAGGGGTCATAGGACACCATATGACCCCTTAGGACACCATATGACCCATAGCACCATATAGTATCCCAAGGGGTCATATGGTGTCTTAAGGTGTCAAAGAATGTCATATGACCAATTAGGACACAATACGACCCATGACGACACCTAAGGGGTCATATAGTGTCATAAGGGGTCATAAGACACCAAATGACCCCTTATAACACCATATGATCCCTTACAGCATCATATGGTGTCCTAAGGGGTCATATAACACCATATGACCCCTTATAACACAATAAGACCCATAACGACATGATATGGTGTCCGTAGGGGTCATATGGTGTCAAGAGACACCATATGACCCCTAATGATACCTAAGGGGTCATATGGTGTCCTAAGGGGTTATATGATGTCCTAGGAACATTTAGGACATAATATGACCCCTTAGCACACCATACAACCCCTAATGACACCATATGTTGTCCTAAGGGGTCGTAAGATGCCATATGACCTGTTAGGACACAATATGACCCCTAACAACACCTAAGGGGTCATAGTGTGTCCTAAGGGGTCATAAGACACCATATGACCCCTAACGACACTATATGGTGTCTTAAGGGGTCATATTGTGTCCTAAGGGTTCATAGGAGACCATATGACTTGTAACGACACAAAATGACACCTAACGATACCTAAGGGGTCATATGGTGTTCTAAGGGGTCATAGGACACCATATGACCCCTTAGCACACTATACAACCCCTAATGACACCATATGGTGTCCTAAGGGGTCATAGAACACCATACGACCCCTAATGACACCATATGATGTCCTAAGGGATCATAGAACACCATACAACCCCTAATGACACCATATGGTGTCCTAAGGGATCATAGAACACCATATGACCCCTTAGGACATCATACGATGCATACTGATACTATATTATGTCCTAAGGGGTCATAGGACACCATATGACCCATAATAACATAATATGGTGTCCTAGAGGGTCATAGAACACCATATGACCCCTTAGAATACCATATGACCCATAACGACACCATCTAGTGTCTTAAGGGGTCATAAGACACAATATTACCCCTTAGGACATAATATGACCCCTAACGATATCATATAGTGTCCCAATGGGTCATAGGACACCATACGACATCATACCACCATGTACGACACCATATAGTGTCCTAAGGGGTCATATGGTATCCTAAGGGGTGATATAACACCATATGACCCCTTAGAACACAAGAAGACCCATAACAACACGATATGGTGTCCTAAGGGGTCATATGGTGTCATGAGACACCATATGACCCCTTAGGAAACAATATGACCCCTAATGATACCTAAGGGGTCATATGGTGTCCTAAGGGGTTATATGATGTCCTAGGAACCTTTAGGACACAATATGACCCCTTAGCACACCATACAACCCCTAATGACACCATATGGTGTCTTAAGGAGTCGTTGGGCACCATATAACCCGTTAGGACACAATATGACCCCTACCAACACCTAAGGGGTCATATAACACCATATGACCCCTTATAACATAAGAAGACCCATAACAACATGATATGGTGTCCTAAGGGGTCATATGGTGTCTAGAGACACCATATGACCCCTTAGGACACAATATGACCCCTTAGCGCACCATACAACCCCTAACGACACCATATGGTGTCCTAATGGGTTGTAGGACACCATATGACCTATTAGGACACAATATGGCCCCTAATGACACCATTTGACCTCCTTATTCTATTACAATATGACCCCTAATGATACAATTTGACCTCCTTATTCTATGACACCATTAGGAAACAATATGGTGTTCTAAGGGGTCATAGGACACCATATGACCCCTAATGACACCATATGTTGTCCTAAGGAGTCATATGGTGTCCTAAGGGGTCATAGAACACCATATGACCCCTTAGGAAAACTCATAACAACATAATATGGTGTCTTAGAGGGTAATAGAATACCATATGACCCCTTAGAACACCATACGACCCATAACGACACCAAGTGGTGTCTTAAGGGGTCATAAGACACAATATTACCCCTTAGGACATAATATGACCCCTAACAACGTCATATAGTGTCCTAAGGGGTCATAGCACACCATATGACCCCTTAGGACACCATACGACCCCTTACAACACCATACCACCCTTTATGATGCCCTATGGTTTCCTAAGGGGTCATATGGTATCCTAACGGGTCATATAACACCATATGACCCCTTAGAACACAAGAAGACCCATAACCACACGATATGGTGTCCTAAGGGGTCATATGGTATAATGATACACCATATGACTCCTTAGGACACAATATGACCCCTAACGATACCTAAGGGGTCATATGGTGTCCTAAGGGGTTATATGATGCCCTAGGAACCTTTAGAACACAATATGACTCCTTAGCACACCATACAACCCCTAACGACACCATATGGTGTCCTAAGGGGTTGTAGGACACCATATAACCCGTTAGGACATAATATGACCCCTAACAATACCTAAGGGGTCATAGGACACCATATGGCCCCTAAGGACACTATATGGTGTACTAAGGGGTCATATTGTGTGCTAAGGGATCATAGGACACCATATGACCCCTTAGCACTCCATACAACCCCTAACGACACCATATGGTGTCCTAAGGGATCATATGGTGTCCTAAGGGGTCATATAACACCATATGACCCCTTAGGATACCATACAACACATAATGATACCATATGGTCTCCTAAGGGGTCATAGGACACTATATGACCCCTTAGGAGACCATACAACCCATAACAACATAATATGATGTCCTAGAGAGTCATAGAATACCATATGACCCCTTAGAACACCATACTACCCATAACGACACCATGTGGTGTATTAAGGGGTCATAAGACACAATATGACCCCTTAGGACATAATATGACCCCTAACAACGTTATATAGTGTCCTAAGGGGTCATACAAAACCATATGACCCCATAGAACACTATATGACCCCTTAGAACATCATATGACCCTTTACGACACCATATGGTGTCCTAAGGCATCATATGGTATCCTAAGAAGTCATATAAAACCATGTGACCCCTTAGAACACCATATGACCCCTTAGAACACAAGAAGACCCATAACGACATGATATGGTGTCCTAAGGGGTCATATGGTGTCATGAGACACCATATGACCCCTTAGGACACAATATGACCCCTAACGATATCTAAGGGGTCATATGGTGTCCTGAGAGGTTATATGGTGTCCTAAGAATCTTTAGGACACAATATGACACCTTAGCACACCATACAATCCCAAATGACACCATATAGTGTCCTAAGGGGTCATAGGACACTATATGACCCATTAGGACACAATATGACCCCTAACAACACCTAAGGGGTCATATTGTATCCTAAGGGGTCATAGGACATCATATGACCCCTAACGACATAAAATGATGCCTAACGATACCTAAGGGGTCATATGGTGTTATAAAGGATCATAGGACACCATATGACCCCTTAGCACACCATACAACCCTTAATGACACCATATAGTATCCTAAGGGGTCATAGAACACCATATGACCCCTTAGGAAACCATACGATGCATAATGAAACCATATGGTGTCCTAAGGGGTCATAGGACACCATATGACCCCTTAAGAGACCATACGGCCCATAACAACATAAAAATGGTATCCTAAGGAGTCATAGAACACTATATGACCCCTTATAACACCATATGACCCATAATGACACCATGTGGTGTCCTAAGGGGTCATAAGACACAATATGACCCCTTACGACATAATATGACCCCTAACAATGTCATATAGTGTCCTAAGGGGTCATAGGACACCGTATGACCCCTTAGGACATAAAATAAACCCTAATGACACCTAAGGGGTCATAGGACACCATATGACACATAAAAACACCAAATGGTATCCTAAGGGGTCATATGGTGTTCTAAGGTGTCATAGGACACCATACGACCCATAGCACCATATAGTCTCCCAAGCATATGGTGTCATAAGGGGTCAT
Organism: Cryptomeria japonica; assembly: GCF_030272615.1. Classification (NCBI taxonomy): domain Eukaryota; kingdom Viridiplantae; phylum Streptophyta; class Pinopsida; order Cupressales; family Cupressaceae; genus Cryptomeria; species Cryptomeria japonica. The sequence continues at coordinate 531,318,858 of NC_081405.1, read as the reverse complement.
ACGACACCATATGACCCATTAGGACACAATAAGACCTCTGATGACACCTAATGGGTCATATAGTGTCCCAAGGGTTCATAGGACACCATATGACCTCTTAGGACACCATACGACTCCTTGCGACATCATATGGTGTCCCAAGGTATCGTATGGTATCCTAAGGGGTCATATAATGTCCTAAGGGGTCATATGGTGTCCTAAGGGGTTATAGAACACCATATGACCCCTTAGGAAACCATAAGACCCATCACGACACCATATGATGTCCTGAGGGGTCATATGGTGTCATAAAGGGTCATGGGACACCATATGACCTCTTAGGACATAGTATGAGACCTAACAAAACCTAATGGATCATATGGTGTCTAAGGGTTCATACAATGTCTTGTGACCCCTTAGGACACAATATGACCCCTTAGCACACCATACAACCCCCAATGACACTATATGACTTGTTCGGACACAATATGACCCCTAAAAATACCTAAGGGGTCATATGGTGTCCTGAGGGGTCATAGAATACCATATGACCCCTTAACACACCATAGACCCCTAATGACACCATATGGTATTCTAAAGGCTCATAGAACACCATAAGACATAACAACATCATATGGTGTCCTAAGGTGTCATATCATATTCTCTCTCACATTATTTCTTTTCCTCAATTGCCCTCGACCACCTATCTCCTCCTATGGGTTTATAGATACTTTCTTCTCCCCCTCTACCCACCCCCTAATTACTCTTCATGTCTCTCTTCACCTCTGTCCCCATCTCTCTTCTCTCTTTGTTGATACTTTCCCCTCTCCCCCTCTCCTCCTACCCCCTAATAATCTCAAACTCTCCCTCTCATTCTCTCTTCACCCCAATCACCCCCTCCCCCTCTCTCTTCGCCTTCAACCTAATTACCTATAGCTCTCTCTCTCACACTCTCTCTTCCCCCCAATTAATCTCTCCTTCTCACCTCTCTCCCCCTCTCCTTTTTTGATACTTCCCTACGCCTCTCCTTGTCCCCTCTAAATTTTGTTGCCAAAGATGAGAAGGAAATGCAGAGAGACTAGTCTAGATCTTAGGGAAGAGAGAGTGGCATAGAGGAGGAAATTATGAAGAGATAGAAATATAAGCACCTTGTAGAGCTTGAGAGATTTAATGAGGTATTCATTGATAGTTAGAGATATAGGTCTAGAGAGAGATGTATAAATATGGACAAAAGAGAGGGAGGAAGAAACAAATAGGTGGAGTGATAGGTTTAGGAGAGAGAGGTGGAGAAAGGAAACAACATATATAACATGGTTTATCAAAATTTATCGAACTCAATAAAATTCATAAATTTTCTATTATTAATTAATTACTTATTTGGTTTATTTTGAGATGATTGTTACAAAAATTCATGCAATAGGAAAATCATATGAAAAGTGATGAGTTTTTTATGTTTTAAAAATGAAGGATGAATTTAAATGAATTATAATTATTTTTTAAAACAAATAATTGAAAATATAACTATTCTATATCATAGAGCTCTTAATTACCTTTCCAACGCCTGTAAAAAATCAAAATTTCGATATAAAATGCAAAAGTTATGCCTAATTTACTAAAATATATTTTTTAATTTTTTCAAAAATCGGATATCCGATTTTATCCAATAAAATCGGATATCCAATTTTAAAACAAATTTTTCCCTCCACATTTTGGTTTGGGTTTGCTTTGGGATTTGACTTGGAAGTGACAAGCCTGGAAAGTCAACTGAAAAAACGTGTTTTTCAGTATTCCTTGATTTTCCAGACTTTACACTGGTGGCTGACGACTTTTTTTATAGTCAAAATTGATAAAATGAAAAGGGTTTTTTTAGGGATGTTCTTAGCTTTCCAACAATATAAGGCTTGTCTTATTTTGACTTTTATAAATAATTATTATTTATTTTCTAATTGAATTCTGACAAAAGTCCTGATTGATAGACTGATTGAAAAATACTCATAACTTTCAAACCGCATAACATTTTTTGAATCTAAAACATGTGTCACATCCTATGCTTCGTCTATTATAGGAAAAAATTTTAAAAAAATTTTCATAAATTTTTGATCAAGTTAAGGTGGTCAAACATAGGAGTTTCTGAATTTCTAAAAAGTTGTAGTAAAAAAATCATAAATAATTATTTACTTTATAAAAAATTATAAAAAAATATGTGTCACATCTGGACATGAGTCTAATACTTATATTATAAATCTTAAAAAAAAATATTATGATTTGATTGTGATTAGGGTAGTCAGACATACACCTACTTCTTATCTTTTTTCTAAAATTTTTGTACCACTGCATTGAAATTTGAAATTTTCATCAAATAGGATTTTTTTTTTTTTCAAAAAACAACTAGTAGCTTAGAAACTACATTCAATTTTCTATAGATTCTCTTCTTACATATTTTAAAAATAATGTTCATAACCTTCATGTCAAGTTGCATAACTCTAATTTTTTGAAAGGGCATGTTTTGGCACACCATGATCCTGCACATACCCTAATCTTATGTTCAATGTTCAATGTGTCTCAGTTTTTCGCTTGAACAATGTTGTCTAACTGTTGTTCTACCTATTTTATTAAGCTCAAAATAATTGAAACTTTTTGCCCCCAACCAGGTTCAAGATTTTGCCCCCAGTCTAGAAACAAACCTTTATTATGATATATATACAATGATCCAAACCATGATGAGAAAATCACCTAGGATGCTTGTGTATGTACAAAGGCTTTATGATGGATATGAACAATGCTGAAGGAAAAAAAACCAAGTGGAAGGATGCATGAACTAATAGATGGAAGAGCTAGCTGATAGATAGCGCCTGTTTGCTAGGTTTTCACCCCCTGTTTTTATTGCACTTTTTCTCATAGTTGATTTATTAAATTTTTTTTTATTGTTTTTCACTATTTTTGGATTTTCTACTTTTTCACTGTTTTTGGATTTTTTTGCTTTTTCACTGTTTTTTGATTTTCTGCTTTTTCACTATTTTTTTATTTTTCTGCTTTTTGAGACATAAAACTCCTTCAGATGCGTGCTATTGATGGGTTCCTCGAGCTGATCCTCATCCTGTGTTAATAGTTGATATGCTCCTAACTCAAATATTGTTGTGACCACAAATGGACCTAACCAGTTTGGTTCAAACTTTCCTTTCTTTTCTTGATCTGACAGGTTTCATGGATTTTCCTTTAGTACTAGTTCTCCAACTTGAAAGACTCATGGTTTGACCTTGTGGTTATAACTTCAGCACATTCTTTGCTGATATACCTTCAAATAATCAAAGGCATTTTTTCTTCAATCATGGATCAATTCTAACTCCTGCAATATAGATACTAATTATTCTTCATATGGGATAAGAGCTTTTAATAATACTCGTAGAGAAGGTATTTCTATTTCTATTAGCAGTATTACTTCTGATCCATAAATAAGAGAGAAAGGTGTGGCACCTGTTGGTGTGCGGATACTAGTATGGTAGGCCCATAGAGAAAGGTTTAAATGAATATGCCAATCTCTGCCAGCATCATTCACTATCTTTTTGAGGATTTTCAAAATAGTTTTGTTTGATGCTTCTGCTTGTCCATTTCCTTGTGGATAGTAGGGTGTAGAAAATCTGTGTTCGATCTTGAATTTCTCACATAGTTCTTGTACATCTTGATTCTTGAATGGTTGCCCATTATCAGTGATAATGGTCATGGGTATTCCATAGCGATAGATGATGTAGTTCAAGATAAATGCAACAATTTGTTTTCCTGTGATATTTGTGAGAGGTACTGCCTCAATCCATTTTGTGAGATATTCTATAGCTACAAGGATGAATTTGTGATCATTGGATGGAGAAAGATTTATCTTTCCTACTAGATCAAGACCCCATTAGCAGAAAGGCCAAGATGTTGCCAAAGCATGAAGTTCTTGTGTTGGTGCATGGATCAAATTCCCATGGATCTGACATTGTTTGCATGTTCTAGCTATCTAAAAAGAATCTTGTTCCATAGTAGGCCAATAATAGCCCAAGCGTATGAGTTTTTTTGAAAGGGTAAGACCACTTGAATGAGTGACACAAATGTCGTTATGGACTTCATGTAAGGCCTTCTCAGATTGTTCTTGTTCGAGACATCTTAAAAGAGTACCGTCTACACCTCGTTTAAATAGGGTATCTGCGACAAGAGTAAAATGGGAGGAGTGGTGAATAAAGTTTCTCTTTTGGTTCTTTGATAAATCGGGAGGGAGGGTGTTATCATTTAGGTATGTATAAATTTGGCCATAGCGGGAGGAATCGTGCCCAATAAGGTGGCATATAGTTTGGGAATCAGGACAATTATGAGCGGGGTAAAACAACTCTTCCACTAGGAATTCATAACGCTCTTGATTTTCCTGTGTTTGAAGTAGAGAAGCAAGTGTTACCATGGCATCTGCTGCTTTGTTGTCATTCCTTGGAATTTTCTCAAAAGATAAATTTCTACAAAATATTTCTTGACATCATCAACCATCTTTTTGTAAGGCCTGATTTTGTCATCCTTTGTTTGATAATCATCATTGATTTGATTGATGATGAGCTAAGAGTTTTCAAAGACCTGAAGTTGTGTAATGTTTCATTCTATGGCCATCTTTATTCCTGTGGCCAAAGCTTCATATTCTGTTGTGTTATTGGTACATGGAAAGCTTAATTTGTATGCTTTCGGAATTGTATGACCTTGTGGTGTAATGAATAGTATGCTTGCTTCTGGACTGATATTTGGGTGATGTATTATAAGATTTGGATCCAACCCTAGAATGTCTGCATATGACCATCTTTTGATTTGCCTCCTTTTGAGGAGTTCCAAATATTTTTGCCTTGCTAGTTCTGATAGAGAAGTTGTTGGATATAGATCAGTTGTGTCAATGTTAACTGCCTTTGTCGGTTCTATCAAGATAGATGACCTTTCTTGATAGTGTTCAGGTAAAGTGTCAAATCTCCCATCTTTCGGCGCCTCGAGGAGGTTTTCACCATTAGATGTGTCCTTTCTTTTTACTTTTTCTCGGTCTAATGTTGCCAATAAATGGTTTTCAACATTAGACCTGATATTGTTTCCTTTATTTTCATTTTTGCGACAAGGAGATTTGGCACCCACTTGACTCGAAGATACTATTAGCAATATAGCATTATAACAGACAATGAAAGATTGTTGGCATTTCAATAAGGATATTGAGAAGGTTGTCGATGATTATGGATATAATTGATTAAGGATGTTTACTGTCTTGATATTATTATTTTGTCATTGATGTCAAGAAATTGATTTTCTAATTCAGTATGATGTTGCCATATCTTGAGAAGTATGATTTAAAGAGTATAAAGATGTCGGTAAAGACACAGAAAGATTATGATGAATAAGAGGACGAATAAGGTATTCAATGGGCAACTATTACCGAGTTAGACAATGATGAGATCATGATGTTTAGATTGTTTTTACATCATACATATGTTGTAAATTGTAAAGATTAATACTATACTATGTTACCAACCAAAGAACCTAGTCGGTAAACCCTAAGGTTATCGCTATCGGTTAATGAAGGCGGAATGTCTATCGAGTGAAGTTTATTATTCATCGAGTTGTAACCGAGCTATAACAGAATGCATTAAATGTTTACATGCATTATTTAATGAAGGAAGCTGATGAGATGGAACTGATTAAATGATTGGTGAGCCATGGATGAAGTTTGTTAATGAATCTAAGCCAAAGGAAAGTCGGCATGAAGATCTACAATGTAGATTGAACCGCAATACCCTGGCACAAGTTCCAAGAAATGTATGCAAGTTCCAAGGTGGGGTAAAATATTTTCAGACCAAAAGATACATTGAACCTGGACAATATTGAAGATCTAATGGCTATGATTGATCATGGGAAATGTGATCAAGGAGATTAAGCAGTTAGCTAATTGTTTATAAATAGGAAACTGTTGATAAACAATGTGTGCGGGCAAGTGTATGCACAGGGATGCTACATAGTGATTACCAAGCACAGAAGCTTGAAGACCTATTTGAATAACAGAGTATAGAAGTCCAACAGATAGACAAGATTAGTTCTATGTCTAAATTGTATTGAACAAATAGGAATCTGGTTTAGCATTTTAGATGTGAAGTTGCAGATAGATTTTATTACTGTTATTTTGTGAAAGTGACAGAAAATCTCTTAACTGAGTGGACTTAATAGTCTTATTTGTAAAACCCTCTAGCAAGGTGACATTCTGATTGAGTGTTTGAAATCCTTTAACAAGGTCACCTCTAACAAGGTGAAGATCCTAATAGATCTGAGGGAAATCCCTTAACTGGGTCACATCTAGCAATGTGTTTGTAATCTTTAACAAGATTTGCTTTTAACCGAGCATACTCTAGAAGAGTATATTTCTTAGTGGGTCCGAAATCCCATAGTGGTTTTTCCCTATTTGGGTTTCCATGTTAAATCTGGTGTTATGAGGTTTATGATGTTTATATGCTTTTGAGTTTGCATGTTTAACAGTTTTGGTTATATTACTGAAGTATATGTTACCGAGGTTGATCTAATGTTTTTATGGAAGATTAAGTTTGTATGATTCACCCCCCCCCCCCTCTCATCTTGTTGGCTATTGGATCTGTACTTATATTAAGTATCAGAACTATCAATTGGTATCAGAGCATTGGACTTCAGAAGAAAAGTTTAAAGGCACTTGAGTTAAAGATCCAAAGATGTATAAGAGGGATGCACCGAAGTTGAACAAGTCAAGTTTCTCTACATGGCAGAAAAGGATGAAGCTACATCTATCAGGAGTTGGAGAATATGTTGTATACTATCTAGAGAATGATTTTGTTACACCAAGCACCTATCCATTGACTATGGAAGGATAAAGGAAAAGCAAGAACATATTCAAGCAATGATTGAAATAACATCTGCATTGACCGATTCAGAGTATAATGATCTAGAAGGCTGCAATGATGCAAAGGCTATGTGGGATAAACTCATATCAGTATATGGAGGAGATGAACATGTTCAAAGAGAAAAAGTAGATAGTCTAAGAGGACAACTTGAATCTATGAGGATGAATGAAGGTGAGAACATAACTCAGTACAGTACAAGACTAAAGGAGATTGTCAATCAAATCAAAGGAACAGGTGGAACCATTGAAGAAAAGGATATAACAAGTAAGTTGTTAAGAACCCTTCTACCAGCTTATGCAATCCGAGTCTCTGCAATCAATGAATTGAGGTCTGTACCTAATATGCCAATTTCTTTAGATGCTACTATTGGTAAGCTACATGCATTTGAGTTAATTAACTTTGATAATAGTGGATCTTCGGTAAATAAAGTTCAATCTGCATTTAGTTCTTTTCATCTTGATGAATCTAATGATTTCAATGAAAGAAAGTATAAGTACTCTGAAGGAGATCATAGTGGAGCAAGTGAAAGATTTCATAAGAACATGGAAGAAGTACACAAACTATATGAGGAAATCAGAAAGCAAGAAGAATTTGAAGCACTTTTAGCCAAAAGGTTACCGAGAGGCAAAGGTAAGTATAAAGGAAAACTACCTTTGAAATGTTTCAATTGTGATAAGATAGGACATATGGCTTCTAACTGTCCTGACAAAGATTTTACTGAAAGGAGAAATTACCAAGATGACAGACAGAAAGATAATCATTACAGAGGACACCGAGACTTCAGAAGAAGAGATAGAAAGACATGCTTAATAGCTGATGAATAATCCAATGATGATAAATCAGATAATACTAATATAGAGGAAGAAGTTTATGTGTCTATCAAAGATGAATCAGACAAAGAAAGGTATGAAGAAAAATCCCTAATATCTCACATAAACACTAATGATTCTTGGATCATAGATAGTGGATGCTCACATCATATGATAGGAGATAAACACAAGTTTGTTATATTAGAAGATTATGACGGAGGCTATGTTAGATTTGGTAATGATGCACCATGTCTGGTGAAAGGTAAAGGATCTATAACACTTCTTGACAATGCAAGATGCAATGATGTTTATTGGGTTGAAGGTTTGAAATACAATTTGTTGAGTGTAGCACAACTAAACAACATAAGTTACCGAATAGAATTTCAGAAGGGAATTGTCAAAGTTCATGACAAGAATGGAAAGTTAGTTGCTACCGAGACACAAACAAAAGGTAACACATTTCACCTTGACTCAACTCGTAATAAGTGTTTGTATGCAAAAATAGATGATACCTGGTTATGGCATAAATGGTTTTGTCATGTAAATTTTGATAATCTGATCAAAATAAGCAAGAAGCACCGAGTAAGAGGTCTACTGAGTCTTGAAAAACTTAAGAATGCTATGTGCCAAGGATGCCAGATGGGTAAGATGACAAGATCAAGCTTTACAAGTAAGTCTTACACTTCTAAGGGAATTTTAGATCTAGTACACACTGATCTTTGTGGTCCTATGAAAGTTCAAAGTTATTATGGTGATAAATATTTCATATTATTTGTGGATGATTATTCAAGGATGATGTCAGTAATGTTTCTAAAAGAAAAATCAAAAGCTTTTCAAATGTTTAAATGGTACAAGGAAAGAGTTGAAAATGAAACAGGAAGACAACTGAAATGTCTTAGATCATATAGAGGAGGAGAGTTCACATCTAATGAATTCAACTTATTTTGCAATGATCATGGTATTAAAAGACAAGTCTCTGTATCGAGAACTCCACAGCAGAATGGAATAGCTGAGAGAAGAAACAGATCTATTGTGGATTGTGCTAGAACATTGATAATTGAAAAGAAGGTGCCACAAACATTTTGGAGAGAAGCAATAAGCATAGCAGTTTACACCTTGAACCGAGTACAATTGAAGAAAGGTACTTTGAAGACACCATATGAAATTTGGTATGATAAGAAACCTAATGTAAGTTATTTTAAAATCTTTGGAAGTAGATGCTATGTTCACAAAGATGATAGAAATGGCAAGTTTGATCAGAAAAGTGAAGAAGGAACATTTCTAAGTTATTCTTCTAGAAGCAAAGCATTTAAATGTCTGATCAAATCATCTAACAAAATCGTAGAAAGTGCAAATGTGAAAATTGATGAATTTGCAGAAAGAAATAATGAAGGAAATTCCAAGGAACCAGAAGACTATGATGAATTTATCTATGTTCAACTGAGAAGTCTTACCGAGAAGACTGTTGAAGAAAATGAAGAGAATATCCAGTTATCGAGTGATGAAGAAGATTATACAGAGCCTATCGAGCTTGTATTAGCCAAGTATGTCAAAAGACATCATGCACCAAGTCAGATTATAGGAGATAAGGATGATCCAGTGATGACAAGGAACAAACTGAGACAGAACACATGTTTGATATCTGAATTTGAACCGAGAATAGTGAAAGAGGCATTTAACAGTGAAGATTGGATAAATGCTATGACAAAAGAAATTGATCAAATCAAGAAGAATGACACATGGACACTAATCCCAAGACTAAAGGACAAGAATGTAATTGGTACAAAATGGATTTTCAAAAAAAAGCTAAATGAAAAAGGAGAGGTCATTCGAAATAAAGCAAGACTAGTTTGCAAAGGTTATGCTCAAGAAGAAGGAATTGATTATGGTGAAACTTTTGCACCTGTTTCTAGACTTGAAGGAGTAAGAACATTGTTGGCATGTGATGCTTTCAAAAACTTCAAGGTATATCAAATGGATGTCAAATTTGCATTTCTAAATGGAATATTAGAAGAAGAAGTTTTTATTGAACAACTTGAAGGATTTGTTAAAGACAAGAATAAAGATCAGGTATGTAAATTGAACAAAGCTTTATATGATTTGAAACAAGCACCTAGAGCATGGTATGAAAGATTGCACTCTTATTTGATTAAGATTTGTTTTATAAGAACAAGTGAGAATGGCAACATGTATATGAAGAATGATGAAAATGGAATACTGATCTCAGCCATATTTGTTGATGATATTATATTTTGTGGAAATGACTCTTTATGCAAAAACTTTGGAAATGAAATGAGCAAAGAATTTGAGATGTCATTAATTGATGAGATAAAGTATTTTATAGGTTTAGAGATACTGCAAATGAAAAATGAGATTTTCATTACTCAATCCAAGTACATAAAGGAAATCTTGAAAAAATTTGGAATGGAGGATTCAAAACCAATAAGTACTCCTATGACTACCAACTATAAATTATCAAAGAATGATGAATCTGCATCTGTTGATGAGACACGTTACCGATCTATGATTGGAAAGCTACAATATGTTGTTTATAGCAGACCAGACATAGCACATGCAGTAGGTATAGTTGAAAGATTCTCTGCAGATCCTAAGGAAACACATATGGTTGCAATCAAAAGAATTTTTAGATACTTGAAAGACACTGAGGATTATGGCTTAGTATATCAGAAATGAAATGATTTTGATTTAAAAGTTTATACTGATGTTGATTGGGCAAACAACATTGATGACATAAAAAACACAAGTGGAGGAGCTTTCTTTTTAGGAGAAAGACTAGTGAGTTGGCTTAGCAAGAAACAAGGATGTGTTTCACAGTCAATAGTTGAAGCTGAATACATTGCTGCAGCACTGAATTGTATCAACATTGCATGGATCAAAAAACTGTTGGAAGGTATAAATGAGAAAGTTATCGAGCCAGTAACTATATTCTATGACAATACTAGTGCCATTAATATTTCAAAGAATCCTGTTATGCACTCTAAGATAAAGCACATCTCTATCAAATATCATTATCTTAGAGAAGAAGCTCAAGAGAAGAAAGTGGTGTTGGAGTATGTTAGCACAAAGGAACAAATAGCAGATATCTTCACCAAACCACTACCAAAGGACACTTTTGAATATCTCAAAGTAAGTTAGGGGTCCTACCCCTATATTCTACTCACTGGCCGAGTTCGGTGAAAGTATCAATCCGATGACTCTATTGAATATCTTTTAGGAGTTGATGCTGATTTATACACTTTAGGATGTTTTCTAAAGGTGTACAGGACATATTACAGGAAATTATACAGGGAACAAGAATTAAAGACAAAATGCTCTGACCGAGACTCAATTGATACACAACAACAGGAAATCATTTCATACAGAAAGTAATTATATTTTAGTTCTTTACTTTTTGGCATTGTTGTCAAAGGGGGAGAAGACTACTATAAAAGGGAGAAGACTAAGAGAAGACTGGAGATTGGAAAGAAACCTGAAGAAATCAGAAGAAGTCTAATGTATGGGGGAGAGCATTTCAGCATTTCAGAATCATAGCAATCCGAATCTTTTAAGGTCAAATCAATTGGTTTTGCCATCAATGCCAAAGGGGGAGATTGTTGGCAATATAGCATTATAACAGACAATGAAAGATTGTTGGCATTTCAATAAGGATATTGAGAAGGTTGTTGATGATTATGGATATAACTGATTAAGGATATTTACTGTCTTGATATTATTATTTTGTCATTGATGTCAAGAAATTGATTTTCTAATTTAGTATGATGTTGTCATATCTTGAGAAGTATGATTTAAAGAGTATAACGATGTCGGTAAAGACACAGAAAGATTATGATGAATAAGAGGATGAATAAGGTATTCAATGGGCAACTATTACCGAGTCAGACAATGATGAGATTATGATGTTTAGATTATTTTTACATCATACATATGTTGTAAATTGTAAAGGTTAATACTATACTATGTTACCAACCAAAGAACCTAGTCGGTAAACCCTAAGGTTATCGCTATCGGTTAATGAAGGCGGAATGTCTACCGAGTGAAGTTTAGTATTCACCGAGTTGTAACTGAGCTATAACAGAATGCATTAAATGTTTACATGCATTATTTAATGAAGGAAGCTGATGAGCTGAAACTGATTAAATGATTGGTGAGTCATGGATGAAGTTTGTTAATGAATCTAAGGCAAAGGAAAGTCAGCATGAAGATCTATAGCGCAGATTAAACCGCAATATCCTGGCACAAGTTTCAAGAAATGTATGCAAGTTCCAAGGCGGGGTAAAATATTTTCAGATCGAAAGATGCATTGAACCTGGACAAGATTGAATATCTGATGGCTATGATTGATCATGGGAAATGTGATCAAGGAGATTAAGCGGTTAGCTAATTGTTTATAAATAGGAAACTATTGATAAACAATGTATGCGGGCAAGTGTGTGCACAGGGATGCTACATAGTGATTACCAAGCACATAAGCTTGAAGACCTGTTTGAATAACAGAGTATAGAAGCCCAATAGATAGACAAGATTAGTTCTATGTCTAAATTGTATTGAACAAATAGGAATCTGCTTTAGCATTTTAGATGTGAAGTTGCAGATAGATTTTATTACTGTTATTTTGTGAAAGTGACAGAAAATCTCTTAACCAAGTGGACTTAACAGTCTTATTTGTAAAACCCTCTAGCAAGGTGGCATTCTGATTGAGTGTTTGAAATCCTTTAACAAGGTCACTTCTAACAAGGTGAAGATCCTAACAGATCTGAGGGAAATCCCTTAACCAGGTCACATCTAGCAATGTGTTTGTAATATTTAACAGGATTTTCTTTTAACCGAGCATACTCTAGAAGAGTATATTTCTTAGTGGGTCCGAAATCCCATAGTGGTTTTTCTCTATTTGGGTTTCCATGTTAAATTTGGTGTTATGAGGTTTATGATGTTTATATGCTTTTGAGTTTGCATGTTTAACAGTTTTGGTTATATTATTGAAGTATATGTTACCGAGGTTGAATCTGATATTTTTATGGAAGATTAAGTTTGTATGATTCACCCCCTGCCCCCTCTCATCTTGTTGGCTATTGGATATGTACTTATATTAAGTATCAGAACTATCAAATACGTTAGTGAAATTCCTGGCAAAAATTGTTGTGGGTTCGATTACATTAAGATATAAGGATATGGCATGGTCATTAGGAAAGGTATCAATGGTAGTATGTCTTTCATTTTCCCAATCCATAAGTTCAGGATGGATTAAGGGCAAAGGATCCTTAGGGTGAATTATTTCAAAGATGTTAGGGGTCATAATAGACATGTCTGAGCTTTCAATATGCATCTCAATGTCTAGAATGATACTCTCGTCAGAATGACCTCGTGCAAGTAGCTCTTGATTATCTTCGATTAAGTCCAAGTCAACTGAATGTGATCCTGATTCAAGTGGGCTAGTTCCTAACGTTTGTCCTACATACGCATGAATTAGATCGACATCTACATCTGCTTCTTCCCTTTTAATTTCAAGTTGCTCTTATTTGTCTTTCCATGATAGTGAATATTCTCCATTCCCTCAATCTCTTAGATGCATTTGTTTTTCCATGCTTGACATAATTGATGCAAATGATTGTTCCTTGGATTGTGTGCTTGAAGATGCTGCCTCTCTATTATGTGGAACAATGACCTCTTGAGCTGGTTTTATATTACTACAACACTACAATGGATTTGAGTCTGTTGAGATCGTGATTTCCTGCCCGTTGTATGAAAATTTCAGGCACTCATGACATGTTGATGGAATAGCTTGTATGTCATGTATCCAGGGTCTTCCCAAGAGTATGTTGTATGGTCAGTCCAAGTCTATAACGTGGCATGCTATCTCTTTCTACAAAGGTCCCACTCTGATGGTTAATATCACAATTCCTTTAGAGGAATGCTCTTCCTCATCATATGTTTTGAATGTGATCTTTTTCTTGAGATCAACTGCATCTTTTGAATAACCTAGAGCACGAACAAGACTCAATGAGCAAATATTTAAACCAACTCCACCATCTATTAGGACACGTTTAACAAGTGTTCTATGAATGAGAACTTCAATTTGTAAGGAAGTGTTATGGGGATGTTGCAAGGAATTAATGCTTAGATATGAAGGAGATGGGCTTTGAATAGTATCCTCTGAAATAGGTTTGATGGTCATTATGGATATCCCTTGGGGAAATTCATCCTTGGGTGTATTGTTTGGTGAGGATGCTATGGAAAGTTCTTGCAAGTTTTTAAGAGGTGTAGGAATAGATACCTTTGGAGAGTCAATTTGTGTATCGGGGAATGAGCCATTACTAGACATAGGTGCACGATTTTGATCTTCCTTAGCAAAATCCTTTAGGGATATCTTTGAGAGTTGCATAGAAGATCCACCTTTCTTTGGAGATGCATTTGAATCCTTGTGATATTTTGACATAGTTGGCTTTTGATTTTGGACTTGTTTGATTGCTCTGATATGTTGGCTTGTTATGTCTTCTTCCTGTATTTTTCTTTGGTATTCCATGTTGATATGATTTTCAACTATTTCAAATGTTTCCATTTCTATTTCTACAATATTTCATCTCTGAGCCTTGGTTAGAACGGGCATACACGTGTTTTGAATGTTTTTTGCGAGATTTAAATCTTGAGTAATGTGTCGCAATAAGTGATCAATTGTTGAGGAAATGATCTTTTCAAGTATTTGTTTGTTGGCAAGTTTTTCGATCTTAGTTTGGAGTAAATTTTGTGATTTTTTATATGACCAAGTTCAATAAGAACGATATATCCTATGAGAAAGAACGAGGTTATTCTGATCAAGCATTGTAGTTTCGTGATAAAGGATGATAGATCCCAATGAGAAACTATGTTTGAATGATCAATTGATCAAAGAAAATATGATGTTGCACTTTAAGGTGTTAGATCTTTAAACTTGTTTGAGGTGAATACTTGATACCTTTAGTGTGTCTAGCTATTGAATATGTTTTTGACAAAAGATAACCTGATTGAATGACCCAAGAAGATGACCTAGTCTCTATGTTTGATTGTTTCAGAAATGGGTTGTTTTTGTTTTTTGATTTTGATGTAGTTTACCAGAAACGCTGACAAAATGACTAGAAACGCTGCTAAACTAACCAGAAACGCTGAGCAACAGACCAGGAACACTGAGTAACAAACCAGAAATGCTAACAAATAGACCAAAAACGCTGACAAATTACCAAAAACACTGAGCAACAAACCAGGAATTCTATTCTACAATGTAGTGACTCTAAAGTTCAAAATAATGATGTGTAGACTTATCAAATTAAGTGTTTGAAATTAGGAGATTGCAATTTTGACCCAAATTTGTGATTTTCAGACTTAGAGAACGGATATTTAGACCTAAAAAGTACAAACTAGGATATCTAATGTTGCAACATGAGCAATTTGACATTCAACTCAAAAGAGTTGTTGATTAGACAAAGGGAGGTGACCTTTAGACCAAGAGAGCTATTGTTTGGACCAGGAACTCTACTATTTAAACTAAAAACTCTAAAGTTTAGACGAGGAACTCTACTGTTTAGACCAGAAACTCTACTGTTTAGACCAAAAAATCTAATGTACTCAACCTTGGAAAGTTAATGTTGAAATATGAGAATGTTAACATCCATACCAAGAGAGCTGGCGTTTGGACTGAAAATGTGATTGTTTGGACCATAGGTGCGACTGTTTGGATTGAAAGAGCTAATGTTTGGACTATGAATGCGAATATTTGGACCATAGGTATGATTGTTTGAACTGTAGGTGTGACTGTTTGGACTGAAAGAGCTAATCTGTTGTGAAACTTGTGAATTTGACTATTTGAAGTTTGAGTTTTCAATGTTTGTTGTATTTCAATAGATGAGATCTTGACTTGACTTACAAACATAGAATTCGGATTGTATTTTTATCCCAAAGGACACATAAAGTGTATGTTCAAGAAGCTTTAAAGAAAGCCCAAGTTTTCATGGGTTTTGAACAATTGAAAACACATCAATTAGTCAATCATAAGGAGATTGGCTTCATTATTAGTTCTTAGCCCACAACTTGGTATCCTATCAGCTCACACAGCCTTGTCACCCCCTAAAGGGTGCCCATGTTTTTGCCTTTGCGAGAGCTAGTGGAGTCCCATTATGAGCCTAGAAATAAGGTCTCAAAAGGGGAGTTCACACATACACTCAGAGGGACATATGGTGAGTATCTTAAGGAGAGATTCTTCCCCCTCCATGCACTAAGAATTTAATAATGTTCGGAGGTAAACCAGGTAGCTTCTAATTTAATTGGAACTAGTAAGGGATCCGTTCGACACGTCAGGGTATGAACTCAATTAAGAGGTCTCCCAGCCTTGAAAACCAAGGTTTGATATACCTGAAGGTATAGAGGAGAGCTATTCTCGAACAATGTCGTTGACTTCATTTTCATCAAATCGCATTTATTTTATAGTGGGTTGGAGTACTTGGCGTTAGCCATTCCCAAATGGGTCGTTCCCCTCTCACTGACCTTAATGGCTTACAATTATTAGCTCCTCGGGAGGGCAGGTCCACTAAAGATATGCACTATTGAAAGAAAAAGATGAGTCTGGTTTTCTGATCACCTAAGAAATGTGAGAGCATACTCGCCTATCATCAAAACACAGAAGACATGTTTGTTCATTTCCATTGTAATTAGTCTATGTGCCTAATTTAACAAAAATAGGTGCAAAATCTCATGGCTGCAAACAAAGTTAGTAGTTTATATTGCATTCTTTGACAACAAAATATTTTATGACTATATTCTTTCACAACAAATTAAGTACCTACAAAACCAATAATTTGCAAATTAGACTCAGGAAAGTGACAGTCCAGAAGCAGAAATGAGGAATGCAACATACAATATTTGCAAAATCAATAAAAAACTGAAAACACCATCAAATTGACCAAGAACGCCATCATATGTGCCAATAACATTGCCTAATGGACCCAAAACTCTACTCTACACACCAAAAATGCTTCTCTACACACTAGGAATGTTGCTCTGCACACCAGAAATGTTGTCAAACAGACTGAAAAACACTGAAAAATGTACCAAAAATGCCACAATACATACCAAAATTGCTAAAGTACAAACTGAAAGCGCTAAGGAAGAGAAAAACATAAAAAAAAGAGTTGAGGAATCTCCCATAAATGCCATTTGAGGTGTTAGAACGCTACAAAAGAGGCCAAGAACGTGATTCGGGAGCTCAAGAGAGCTAATCTGCACTCTGAAAGAGCTAATCAACCTGACAATGAAATTTCCTACAAGCAAACTTATTAAAGATCAAAGGGGCTAGGCCCCATGGTGGGCGCCAATTAATGTGATTCTAAAAATATGGTATAGAAGGCATACACACATAATGAGACAATAAAATATAATTGAAAAGCTTAATTAAAAACTAGATTAGAAATGTAAACCATAAGCCTTCCTTGAAATGTCCCATTTTCCTCTATTCTTGATGACCTTGAAGGTGTTAGATTTATTGGCTATCAGCGGAGCAATGACCTCCAAAGTAGCAACTCAAGAGTTGAGTACCTATTTGATCATGATTGACTATGGAGATGATATGAAATGCATGATTTAAGAAACTAGATTAACATGTTATGATTAATCCAAAAGCTAATTACTAGATAACTGATATGCAAATTGCCTATAGTAATGATGCTAAGAATATGACTGCAATGGATCCTTATTGCTCCAAAATGGGGATATTTATAGGATTTCCAAGGCCAAAGCTGAGGTGGCAGGAATCGACGGTCCATATCTGATCTGAAGATATCAAGGGCCAAGATTGAAGAAGTTGAAGAAGAGGTTGGAGGAAGGGACACTTTCTCATCTTTGTGGTGACAAGTGTCAAGGAGATTTTCTCATGAGAGGGCGAGTGTCCAAGGGAGGACACATGTGGCAAAAGTGCCATGTGTCTCAAGGGGAGAATACCCACGCCATAGGAGGTTAGGATGTGCAAGATAGGATAGGGTTAGTTAAAACCATGGTTATATGGAATGGGTTAGGTTAGGGGATGGTTAGGTTAGGTGGTTAAAAGTTAGGAGCCATGTGCTCATTTGAATTTAGAAATTCAAATAATTGAAAAATGATAATTAATCTCAACAAACTTGAGTTTTTTAATCTTAATTAGGGATTAGAAGAATTGATTTATATGGGGGGATATTAATTAATTTAAAATTAATTAATCAAAGGGGGATATGAAATGAACTATATAAATAAATCATGTAGATTTATTTACTAGTAGATGAATAGAGAAATTAATTAAATTGCTTGTGAATTCAATTAATTGGGAAGGGGAATTAATCAATTAACTGTGTATTTAATTAACTATCTTCAGACCATTTTTAGGTGTATACAACTATTTTTAGAGATGCCCTGTTAGGGGACTTAAATGTTTAAGGCATGTTAGGATCTACCATGTTAAGCGATTTAACCTGCAACAACTGTTAGGGAACAACAATAAGAAAATGATATGTTACTTTCACTTCTCTGCTTCCTTGATCAAATCCAATTATACATAATACTTTGCAACTCTCAAGAAGATCTCACACTTCACTTGGATGGGTTAACACATTCTCTAAGACAGCCGACGTAAAAAATATCAACTATGTCATCCTAAATAGCCATCTCAACTAGGTTGACCACAAAACCCTAATTACATCATGAATTTATAATTCAAATCATAAGAGATCATCACAAATCATTATACAGATCATTACAACAAATTACAATTCAATATCAACCATTGGTTGATCGTAACCCATCACAAAAATCCATTTGTACCAAAGTCAAACCCTCAAAACACTCTACTAAGCATTTTGCTGATTCCCAAGAAATCCTTCCTTGAATCACGCCAAAACAACAATTAAAAATTTCACATGAGTTGTGTCATGTTACCAACTTCATGTAGACTCGCCATCAATCACCGTCATAATAGAAATTATTATCGGTTTGATGATTTCTTCACCGATCTTAAACCCTACTAAAACCTTAGCAAACCTTCATCAGAAATTTGAAACACGCCTTTTGGTAATCTTCACAAGTTTCAGTTCTAGTCAGATACACCTTTTCACGATAAAAGTTCACCATCCAAACCACAAATCACCAATCATCGCCGATCGTCTGATCCAATCAAAACATCTTTTCTTTACCGGTTAAAGTCCTATTTCATAGACTTTAGTTCTTTGCTAGTAAACCCTGTCTTCCGATCAACCAAATCCCTTAGATGACAAAAAATAACATAAGGAATATCAGTTGCCATCAATGACAAGACAAATAAATGATCATGTCATCTATTCATAGAATCTCAATCTTTTCATCACAAATAGAATCTAATCATAGAATCTCAATCTCTTCATCACAAATAAACTTCTATCCTTTACCAGTGCATTCATCCAACTTCAACTGCATCACCTGTATCTATATCAGTTATGTCAAATGCCAACAGTGTAAAGAGTTGATCATGAATAAATTGACTTGGGTTGTAGCACATGGTTCCAAGGCTTTGTTTTGGAATAAAACTTGGGGTGGTCACTCCCCAATTATCTCAACTATGGATATGGCCAGGTTAAGAGAAATTTTGGAGAGAAGATAGGGTCTACATGTGCAAGATTATGTGAGGTTTAATGTAGAAGGGAAATCTTTAGGGTGGGAATGGAAATCTTCCCAGGAGCTTCAAGTCCCCATAGAGGATATTCAATAGCTTAATGAAATGCTTCAAACTAGATCTTTGGGTTTCAAGGAGTAGGACTCTAAGGATAGTTTGGTGTGGGTTGTGGCTAAATTAGGTCCTACAATGCCAAAGATGGGTATAGGCAACTCATGAAACAATAGAATTGGCACCAGTCTAATTTACCTTTATAGTTATGTTGGAGCAAATAATGTTTACCTAAAGCATGAATTTTTACTTGGGCAATGCTAAAAGGAAGGATTCTCACAATGGAGTGGTTAATAAAAATTGGTTTCAAAGGTCCATCTAAATGTGTCTTATGTGAGCAGGAAGAAGAGACAATACTTAAAGCATCTCTTTTTACATTGCCTCTACTCCTTAGAATGCTAGCAGTGATTCTGTGCTAAATCGGGGTGGTTCATTGGATTACCTTTTGATATTTTAAAGCTCTTCAAAAGTTGGTTGTTATTAAATAGGTTAGGGCTATACAGTGGTTTGTGGATAGCCAACCCTTGAATCATGGTATGGGAAATCTGGAAGGAAAGAAACAAAAGGATTTTCAAAAAAGTAAAGATGAAAAAGCAGTGTATTCTCAACAAAATAGAATTGGCTAGCTATAATGGACATGGTCAATAATAGGAATGAAAAGCAAGCACATAAACAATCCAAATTTACTCATTGGGATGATTTAACAAGAGGTAGATGGAATGGGCTCAAAGTTCCTCAATTATTTGGCAAAGGGGGGAAAAAGAGCAACCAAGACAAATTGAATTGCATTTGGGAACCTCCTTGAGAGGGTTGGTATAAATTAAATTTTGATGGAGCAGCAAGAGAAAATCTTGGAATCTCTAGAGCAGGGCGTGTCATTCATTGCTAGGATGGAATCAATATTGCCAATCTAGTAATTCCTTTGGATCATGATACTAATAATGTAGCCGAGTTTCAAGCTTTGCTGATAGGTTTGATAAAGTGTAAGAATCTAGGTATCCAAAGACTATAAATTGAGGGAGACTCAACTATAGTGATAAATGCTTTAAGAAAAGAAACTACTCCAAATTAGAAATTAAATGCTCTTCTTGGAAGAGTGTTGGACGTCATCAGTTCCTTTGAAGTAGTAATGTTTAATCATATTTACAGGGAAGGTAACCATATGGCGGATGAGATTTCTAATGAGGGATAAAATGGGAATTGAATAGAGGATGCTAGAGTTTTTTTATTTGAAATGAGTTGATATTCATATTTATCTCTGAAAAGTTTATTGAGTCTATTTAGGCTATAATGCTATTTATTATTTAATTCAACTTTCTAATCTATTATCCAATCTAAGTTGTTTTTTTAGTTGTTTGGCGGGAAGTCAAAAATCAAATTGCATCCAAGTGGCATGTGGGACCAGATGAAATCCTTGGCGGTTGATGTGGAATGACAATTCAGTGGTCTCTAAATCTCTTAGTCACCCTTTCATGACTCATTCATAGTGATATGTTGGGTCATCATGATTTGTTGGCTTTTGCAAAGCATTGATTTGGCTAATCCCCTTTTCCCTAGGCATTGGTGGTAGTGAGTTGGCTCACAACTTCTTTAGCAGATGATATTGCATGATACATGCTCCTGAGCTCTCAGTGAAGATTGTGGCAAATTTGAAGTGACGGGAGCATTTATGGTTTTATTTCATTTTAGGGAAACTTGTCGAGGAAGTTGTTTGAAGGGGTTATTAAATACATTGGCAATTGGTTCTAACTCTTTTTTTCTACATTTCACATTTCCTTGGTGGTTTGGCTAAAAATGGATTCAAATATCTGGTTGGTAGCAAGAAAAAGGCAAATGGCCTTTTGGGGGGTTGTGACTGAAAGAAATTATGATTTTTTCATATGAATTGTTCATTCATGCTTTGCAAAAAATGATAGGGGTTGAATTTTTGTTCTTGGATCACAAATATCATGTGAACCCTAAAATCCCAACTTTTTTCCTTGCCACACTTCTCAACTTGGAGGAATCAAAAGTTGCAGCTCAAATTTTATGCGTGTTTAAAAATGAATTCCTTGGGGATTTGGAGAGGGTTTTGCAAGAAATCAACCAAAACCTTACCATCCCACATGCTACCTATTATGGTATGCCAATGAGAGGGGGAACATGTCTCCTTAGTTTCTCATCTTAGTAATTGCCAACCAGGCCTTATGGGAGGTGAGAAAACCATGGACAAGAATTAGCTTGTATTTCTTACAGTGTCTTATGGGTTTTGCAGAGGATGGCACTCTAATAGCATCAATTGATGATGCATTGGATATCCACGATCCATGGGTGTAGAACATAAGATTCTAATTTGGTTAAGGGGTGATGATGATTTCTCTTCCATCAACAATGGTTCATAGGAAGGATAGATGGATGTGGTTGATGTGTCACTGGTCCCCGAATGTTAAGGTTTCTCTATTGAATCTTGATGGTCTGTTCATAATTTTTTCTTCTCATCTCTATCTCATTTCTTGTTTTATAGAAAGATTATCTAAGGTTGGTTGAGTAGTCGATGTAATAGTCTAGTAGTCATGTATGAAGTCTATTTGTCAATTCCTCTACAAGGGATGTTATATCCAGTTTAAGGGTGGTCTGCGAGTAGTTTTATATTATTAAATTGTATGAAGATAACCCTTATCTAACTAAAATAATATTATTGATTTATATTTTTTACGTTATATATTATTAATATTATAATTTTATTATATTTAATTGTAATTATTATATTTAATTGTAATTATTATATTATATCATTTTAATTTTAGTCTAATAGAAAATTATAAGATAAAAAAGACAAACAAAAAGAATAATCTAATGAAAAATAGAACCATGTGTATTTAAATCTAGTGAATAACTCATTTTTTTAAGGGGATACAAATTTACAAATTCCTTAAATAATTTTTTAAAAAAATTAAAGATATTAAATATTGTCTTAACCTATCTAAAAAATTGCATCAAAAATTGCATTTAGATAGTGGATCCACAAAATGAATGTAAAATTTTTTAGTCAATTAGATTCAAGAAAAATAATTAAAAAATTTAAAAATTTAAAACTTATGTATCTTAACTTTAAAATGTAAAAATATTTCAAAACAAAAAAAATCATAATTCTTATTGATAAAAAAACAATTAAAAAAATGATTCAATAATACTAAGCTAACAACAAATACTAATAACATGTGGTATCCATTATCCATAGATATTAACTTTGGTATCATCTCTTGTTTATTGATTCACATACATAAGAGTTGATTCAATCTATGATTATACTTTTGTTGATTTACTTACGATTTATAATATTCATTATTTTTTATCCAATTGCATGCGCAAGAAATAGTTTTCCAAAACATATTACATGTATTGATTAATTTATTTTGATTTTCTGTACTGTCAAGAAATGTCAAAATGTCCAGAAAGATTTTATTTTGATCTTTGTTTATTTGAAGAGAATCAATATCGGTCTACCATTAACGAGTTGAGAGTTCCACTGCAAAAACAAAATAATCATTGAGGTTCATAGGCTACATTCTTCCATACAATTATCTCTATTTAAATTTACCAACTATTTCCAATTTTTTTTCAGTTTATGAATTGATTTTAAATTTAGAGAGGAAATTCTCTGCTTCTCCCTCTTAGATGTTCAATTTTGGTTGCATTCAAATGGGTTTAAAATCTGATTTCTTTTCCATGGGATTGGCTTGCAAAAGAATTGTTGTTATTATTTCAAATTTAATGGGTAAATACTTCCATTTTAATTTCTCAGTTGGGGGATTGATTTTCTTATTGGAATGGGAAGAAACAACAAAAAATCATTTGATTTCAAACCCAAATTTGATAAAAAAACCCTTGCTTTTCATTCTTGTTAATTTTTTTTTTAAAAATGGGTCTCTATGTCATTTACTTCTTGCATTTAAATTGTTCATGTGAAAAAAAATTCCATACAAAATTTTTAAACAAACATAAATTTTAATGGAATTTTTTTTTTTTTGAAAGGGGGGTGATGTTTTCTGTTTGAACCCCATTATCGTGGGGGTTGGGTGCTCACAACACCCCATGATATGGGGGGAGCTAGGAACCCCACCATATCGTGGTGGTGTTGTGCACCCACCACATCGTGAGGTGCTGCTAGCAGCTCCACAATGTGGGGAGAGGGGGGTGTGCTATGAGCACCTCCCAACGTGGGATTAAAAAAAAAATTAATATAATTTTTTTTTTAAAAGCAAAAAAATATATATATTAATATATATGTTAGTTAATAAATATTTATTGCAAATCATATATATATATATATATATATATATATATATATATATATATATATATATATGGATTTAATTAGATTAAAGCGTTGAATAATAAAATAATGATTAAGTGTCAATTTAAACAAAATGTCGTTTAAACGATAATAGTATTAATATTATGATAATACGATGTTATATCGATGGCTTAATTGCTATTTTTGTTATTATGTAATTGGTAATAGTAGTTTTTATTGGACACACACACACACACACACACACACACACACACACACACAGATATATATATATATATATATATACGTGTGAGTATGCCATTGTATTTATGGATTGTCCATTAAGTCAACCTTTCCCAACTAAGAGTCTCTTTAGTTTATGCTTTGCATCCAGAGGTCGTTTGTGTCATTTGATTTAAAACCAATGGTTAATGTGAGATTTATTTATTTATTTTTACTTGTGATTCATGAGATTGATTTTGTCCACTTAGTCATGCCCTCATGATGTTTTTGCCATGAGGAGGGATTATTTAAACTGCTAATCTTGTAGTTGCGAGTGTGAAGACCTCGCAATGTTGGTATTGTTTGGGTTGCAGTATTGTCATGAGTTGGTTATATTCTTAGATAAGAGGCTCGTCCTTTTATATGTGTCATTGGTAAATTTTGTAAGTACGTGTATGTTGTGGTTTGGCATTGTCGGCATTTGTGTCAGATTTTTACTTGTGTAAGAGCCTCTTGTTTTATTGTTTTCTGATCCATGTAGAGAGAGTGGGCTCTTTTACGACATTCGAGGGTCACGAGAGATGAAATTTCACGAGATTCCTTATAAGGATGTGTGAAGTCTATACCTTTCAGGCATGAGGGGGTTTACCATATTTAATCAAGTGATAACTAATTAATGAATGTGTATGAGTAGTTAATTAATTCAAAAAGATAATAACTCATCAGTGCCTCGTGACTTAGTCCTAGGGAGGATGTTTTAGGTTGAGCATGAGAAGACCGTGGAGACAGTATGCTAATCTCCCTTGGTCTCTCTCTCAAGGTCGAGATGGCTCCACATTCCCATAGGCTAGTGTCTTGTTCATGGTTTGGTATGTGATGACACTCCCTCGTATATGTGAGTCATTAAAGTTTCTCTATCATAAGGTGATCAATACATGAATCTGCTCCAAGGGTTTGTTGCATGATTATATGTATGGAGGTTGTTTGGTTTTAGTTCCTTTGGTAAAGTGACAACCTTGGTTTAGTGTGTGAGTTGGGACCTAGCGACATCTCCTAGCTCGGGGGGTGGTTCCTTGTAAGTTCAACATTGGCTGGGTGGTTGGAGCTTTTTGCCATTGGGGATTTTCCCTCTTCTTGGTGTTGTCTTCATGCATGGATTTGAAGCTTTTTTCATGTTGACCTTGAACCCTTGGAGCAGATTCATGTATTGATCACCTTATGATAGAGAAACTTTAACGATGTATTAATTTAGGAATGTTGTATAAGGAGTGAGTGATACTCACGATTGTATTACTATGTAAAAGCAATCAATATTGTATCCATGATTTATTTTATATTATAAATTCAAAAGGAAATAATATAAGTTGATCAAAATGTAAGTAGAAGGAAAGAAGAAAATGACATACTCTTACTAGTAATGTCTTACCATTTGTTAGTCATGTATTTTTCCTTAAATTGGATTCATAGGACATGAATGAATTTGTCATGCTTAGTATGTGAGATGGATTAGTTATTTGTAAATGAAATGCATTTGTCAATTAGATAAATCAACAATACAATTATTTATGTGGTAATTAAATGTTAGATAGTAGATGTGTAGATGTGATTTCAATGCAATGGAATATGGATGTTTATTACTTTCTTCATGTTATATCTTGACAATGAAATGAGCTAGTGCTTGAAAATTCAATATCTTAATGTGAATATGGATGCAATTAAGTAGAAGATAGTATCTTGTTATGAGATTAAATGATAGGCACAATGGCATTAAACGAAAAACGTCGACTATCATTGATAAAGCATGGGAAACACAAGATCATTGAAGATATAGTTAGATTCTTGGAGGCTAGAAAAAACTAAGGTTGAAAACTATAATGAAACTTAGTACATAAACATCATTAAGAGATAAATGAGAATACATATAATTTTGTTATGGCTGCCATAAAACTAACGTTGCATAATTAACAATATGAACATGTAAGTTGCATACATAGGTTAATGAGCATGCTTGTGGGTTGATGCATTGAATAGTGGACAACAATAGTAGCATATCATGTGAAGTGTATGATATAGGCTAATATGCATACATGCATTTGTAGTTGTGTTCCATGGTAAGGATAGATTAGAGGGATTATAGAAGTGAACTAATATGATAATGGTAAATTAGAGGTATCGATCATAAATCAAATGGTGTAGGTCTAGTAGCGATGCCAATACCCTAGGGAAGTGATGAAACCATGTAAACCATTAAACCTTATAACATGACTTCACTTGTGTTAGTAAGTAATATATGAACAATGGTTAACACTTGACATTATATCAAGACTAGTGAACCAAACTTTAACTTAATGTCTAGTTTGAGATGGATATAAATCTTATTAGTAAACCAAAAAAAAATTCCACTCTTTTGGTCTAATTTTAGTAAGTTTCCCTAGGGTTTGTTGGTGAGCGCTACACGTTGATATCAGAGCATAACTTACGATTTTTGGGTTCTACACTAGGTACTCTGGTTATGCGTGATCCCATTATGCTAGTTAGATGTTAGCTCGAGTTGAACCAGCGGCTTTAAACCTATTGTTGTTTGTTGTAACTCCTAGTTCAGTGGCTTATAGTCTTCCTTTTCTTTTTGGTCCAGTTAGGATGCCTGCTAGGCGTAGAGGACATGGACTAGGACGTGGCTGTGGTCTTGGAGGTCGCATGAGGGCTCATGGGAGTCCTCACCCTGAGGTTTCAGAGGGATCACATCATAGTGAGCCACACTAGGAGCAACCTGGTGGCGATGTGATACCTCAGTTGGTTGTAGTTCTACAGGAGCTTCTTGGCCACTTAGGGCCTAGTGCAGGGTCACTTAACAATTTTGTTGAGTTTATTTCCAGGATGTTGGAATCCTATTCTTAGCTTTGTCATAAGGTCAATAGGACATTGAGTGTGTTCTCAAATGATTTTAAGGGCCCTAAGAGTCTTTGTTTGGCCAATTTTGGCATGTGAGCTCTTAAGGGTGCCAAGTAGAGCACTTACTAGGATAAGTTGTTTTTGGGTTAATATAGGTTGGTTGGTGTTATTTTGAGTTTGTTGAGGTCATATGAGTCACTTGGAAGTGACCAAGTTTTGGGTTGAGCAAAGTTTCTCACCAAGGCAAAATAATTACAAAAGTTGCTCATAGCAACTTTGCAACATTTTCACCAAATCTTGTACACCAATGACTAGTTGGTTGTCACAATTGGTTGTGAGAATGTGTAACTACTCCAAGGCCAGTATAAGGCTTGGAAAGGCTGATGAGAATTGGTTGTTGAATATTTGAAGCAAATAGACAAATTTGGTTTCTCCATTTTGGTGTGTTTTCCGAGTTATTCCCTGTTCTTTGCAAGTTTGTATGGCCTGTACGGGTTGAAAATTCCAAAAAAGGGACATGGAATGCTAGACTGGTGCCTTACCTTAATTTTTCTTTTGGTTTGAAGTCTTTAAGTCTTGTGGTTTGTAAGTTATCTTCATTTTGTTGCAGGTGGATACAAAAGCCCTAAAAACCATGGTTTTGAGAGCACAATGGTTCCAACCTAACATTCCATGGTGGATACCCACTCTGAAACCTTGTGGAAGGTTAGGTTGAAATGTATTTTATATTTTATTTTTGGTTTTAAGATAGGGGAAGCTATTGGCAAGCAAAAGTAACAAGGGTAACATGCCCTAATTGGGTGAATCTGATGGATGGAGATGAAGGATGGTTGGATTGGAAATACTTATGGAAGCATAGACTTAAAACTAACATTAGTTCACTTAGGCAATAGGAATGGTGAAGGTGTTTAAGAAAATCCCTACTTTTTAGGCCTAGGAAGGGGCAATTAGGCCTAGTTAGCCCTATGAGGGTTAGACATGTTAACGATAGAACACACCACTAGTTTTGAGATATTGTATGTAGCCCCAAAAAGGGTGTCTAGAATAGAAAAGTGTTCATAGGGTTGTTAAGGAAGATTGATAGATAATTGCAGAATACCCCGCTAACAAGGCTACTAGAATTAGGTCTCCTATTTAGACCTAAAAGTGTAGTTAGCTTGTGAAGCTTAGGATCGGTAAATACCAAAGCTCTTGGGGAAGGAGTAGGGTTGGGAACCCATATAAATTTATCCATCCTTGTTTGAGTAATGTGGGGAAAGAAGATCTTGTGGTAGAGGGGTTGAACTCTCAAGTTGAGTGTGGAAGGGAGTTACAAAACAAGGTCTCCTAAGCAAGAGTATGGAACTCACAAAACAAAAAGTGCTTATAATCATCTAAGGACCTTGGGAAGGTTAGAGAGGGTAAGTCCTACAGAGCCTTGGAGGGTGTGAAGGTGTAGAACCAATGGATGGTTCTAGAGTAGCTTTTAGGAGATACCAAGACAAGGTAGCCACAAGTAGGAGTGAGTCAATTCCCTCTACATCAGATTGGTATCAGAGCCAATTGACTGAACAAAGTAGTGTATGTCAGACCCAGAGGGAGAGTCAAAAGCCAGCAACATGCCACCAAAGGCAATGAGCCAAGAGGCTATTAGGAAGCTGGTCCAAGATATGCTTATTGAAGCTCGGGTGCAAGAAACCAAGAAAGGCAAGGGCAAAATCACTGAATGGGGTGATGAAACTGATGATGAAGATGCAGATGTGATATGAGTGATAACAGAAAAGGATTTGGACAAAGATCAATAGATCTTCTTGGATGCCCTCAAGTCACTCAACAAGGACATCATATAAGGTTTACTTATCTACAATGGAAGACTAAATGGAGAAGAGTTATTGGATTGGATATAAGCTTTGAACAATAATTTTGAATACAAAGAAGTTGCAAAAGAAAAGAGGGTCAACTTGGCAAGGACAAGATTGAAGGGATCATTCCTAGTGTTGTGGAACATGATGCAAGAGGAAAGAGAACAAACAAGGAGGAAGAAGATCATCTCTTGGGAGAGAATGAAGATTAGGATCAAAACTCAATTCCTACCTATAGACTATGAGGTAGAAATGCACAAGTTGCAAAATTTGAAATAGAGAGAAATGGATGTGAGTACCTATATAGAAGAGTTCAACAAACTTACATTAAGGGATAGGAAGCAAGAGGAAGAAGTGGAGAAGGTTTCAAGGTAATTAAATGGCCTTAGACAAAACATTCAAGATGAGATCAACATGATAGCACCTCACACGGTCCATAAATGTTTCAGTTAGCGTTGAGAGAAGAGGATAAGATCAAAAGGAAAGGTGAACATAACCAAAAGGGTAGAGGTGGAAGAGGTTTCAGAGGAAGAGGCACCTTTGGAATAATCTATAACCCCAGTAAGAAAGAATAAGGAAAACAATCAAAGAACAATGGTGATAATCTTAGCAAAGGAGGATAGTTTAGGGGGAACTCTAGAGGGAGAAATAACTATAGAGGTAGATTTGGCAATTCGGGAAGAGGAACCACAGTCTTCACTAGAAAATGCTACCATTGTCACCAAGTGGGGCATACCATGAGCCGTGTCCTGAGAAGAATTCAAGCTATCACATGGGAGAAAGGAGAACTCAGTTGGTGCAAGAAGAAGATTGTCAAAGTGTTACGTCACCAATTAACAAGGCTGGACCAGTCCTAGATGGGGAGAATCTGATGCTAAGAAGGACCTTGTTGAAGGTACCGCAATCCAAAGAACCTACGCAAAGGAAAACAATTTTCAAAACCACTTGCAGATCTCATGGTAAGATTTGTAAAGTTATAGTGGATTCAAGGTCTACTGAGAACATTGTAACAGTTGAGATGGTAGACAAACTAAAATTGAAAAGGTTGCCACATACCACCCCCTATAAGGTGTCTTGGTTGAGTAAGGGTCAACATGTGCTTGTAGATGAGGAAATGAGGGTGGATTTTGAAATAGGAGATTACAAAGATAGTGTGTTATGAGACATATTGCCCATGGATGCATGTCACCTACTATTGGGATGCCCTTGGTAGTTTGATGTCAAAGCCATACATGATGGGGATAATAATTCCTATGTTATCAACAAGGAGGGTAGAAAGTTTCAAATGAATCCCTTGATTGATCAGGGTGAAGAAACACATGTTGGATCAAGTGTTATGTTTCTTAGTGGGAAAGAATTCTTGAAGTTGCTGAAGCATGGTGGGAACCAAGGATGTGCTCTCATAGTGAAACCCAAAGAAGAGACAAAGACTAAAACCAAACCGGCGATACATCAAGAGGTGTAGACCTTGTTAGACTGATACAAAGACATAGTTGTCAATGAGATACCGGATGCTTTACGCCCTATGAGAGATGTTAACCATTAGATAGACCTCACACCTAGTTCAACTTTTCCAAATAAATCTTCTTACAAGATGACACCTACTCAAAATGAGGAAATAGCAAAGCAAGTGTAGGAATTACTAGATAAAGGGTTGATAAAGAAAAGTTTAAGTCCATGCGTTGTGCCCACTCTTTTGGCACCTAAGAAAGATGGCAAGTGGAGTATGTGCACTGATTCAAGGGCCATAAACAAAATCACAATTAGATACCAGTTCCCAATGCCAAGGATTGATGATCTAATGGACTAACTAGGTGGAGCTTGCTACTTTTCTAAGGTGGATTTGAAATCAGGTTATCATCAAATTAGGATCAGACCTGGTGATGAATGGAAGACAATGTTTAAGACAAATGAAGTGCTATATGAATGGTTGGTAATGCCCTTTGGTCTCACAAATGCACCTAGCACCTTCATGAGACTCATGAATGAAGTTCTTGCAGATTTTATTGGTATGTTTGTCATTGTTTATCTTGATGACATTCTGATTTTTAGCAAGTCAAAGGAGGAGCACATCAAACAATTGAATCAAGTTTTGAGGAAGCTACACCAAGAAAACTTGATGATCAACTTGGATAAATGTGAGTTTTTAAAAAATGAATTGGTGTATCTTGGTTTTGTAGTTTCTCAAGGTTGTTTGAAAATGGATCCATCAAAAGTAGAAGCAATAGTGAATTGGCATACTCCTAAGTCAGTAGGAGATGTAAGAAGTTTTAATGGTTTGGCTTCTTTCTATAGGAATTTCATTAGGGGTTTTAGCCATGTGTGTGCACCTATCTTGAACACCATCAAAGGTGGGATAAAATGTTAGTTTAAGTGGACTAGTACAGTAGACAAGGGGTTTGAGTTTTTGAAACAAAAGGTAGCAAAACTCCCTTACCTAAGGCTCCCTAATTTCAATCACCTCTTCACTGTGGAGTGTGATGATAGAAAGTTGGCTATAGGGGCCATTTTGAGTCAAGAAGATCACCTGATTGCATTCTTATCTAAGAAGCTCAATGAAGTAAAACAAAAGTATTCTACCTATGATCTAGAGTTGTATGTCATGGTGCAAGCACTCAAGAAGTGGCGACATTATCTGCTACCTAAAGAGTTTATAGTCTACACTGACAATCATGCACATTTTTTTGAATGGGTAGGAGAAATTGAACCACAAACACCTCAAGTGGGTTGATTATCTGCAAGCCTACATCTTTTCCATCAAGCACAAGAAAGGAGTCACCGATAAGGTAGCAAATGCCTTAAGTAGAAGGGTTCTCACCATTCAAGAGGTGTAGCTACAAAGTGTGGGGTTATTTATTTCAAAAAGTATTATTGGTGGTTATTAGCCTTTCTTGCAAAAAGTATTATTGGTGGTTATTTCTCGTATGTGGTTCAGTCATCCTATTGTGGCGTATTTGGTACCTTTTGATCAAGTAATGTATGATGACATCGTTGCCTTAACCATGTAGTGTCTTTTCCTTATGGTTAACCAAGAGTTAGTATGTCCTTGTTTTGACCATTTGTATTTGGATAGTGGTGTTATGGTTGTCTTCTTTGCCATAGGGTCCTCGTGGAGTGACCATGTTTGTTTAGTGTCTTTTGAGAGAGTGGCTTTCGAGTAGGGGTCGCGCTCGAAGTGGATGGCAGGATAACCCCTTGAAAGTCAGTTAATAAGTGATAACCTAATAATTTGATTAGGAGGTGGGTAGTTTATAACATTATATAAGATATTGTACCTCGCGCATGGTTGAGTGATCGTATATGCTCTAGATGTAGTGGGAAGGCCTGGAATGGCAAACCAATCACCTTGTCTTCACGAAGGATTGGTAGGGTCTGCATGAGACTTAGATGGAGCCAGAGGTTTGGGAAAGGTTACCAAGATAACCCTGGATGGGGGCCGGGACCTATGGAGGCCTACCATGGTAACCATCATAAGCTATGCGATGACACACTCTCTTTAGGGTCACTTGTGTATTTTGATGTCGAGTCACTTATGTATTGCGATGATGAGTCACTTGTGTATTGTGATGACGAGTCACTTGTGTATTGTGATGTTGAGTCACCGAGAATATTGTAGAGTCATTTTGTATTGTCATGGAGTTGTATTGTTTTGTCGACCATGTCATGCTTTTGCTTGCTTGAGGGTCCTCTGCTATCTCCTAGCACGATGGGGTGATTCCAGTTTGGGATCACATGGTCAGGTGGTAGTGCCACTTCCCATCAGATGTTCTTGTTCATACCTTCATGCGAGAATTGGCTTCGCAGGTGTTCTTGTGGTTTGTGATTCATGCTCTATCTCATGTTGGAGATTTTTATTCTTTGGAGACCTATGTGGTCAATTGTATCAATGAACTTATGTAACGTTGTAATATGATGTAAGTTGTTAACTTTATATGTTTTATTGAGAGTCATATATTGGAAGATCAATGTAATCCTAAGATTTCGATGTTGTTTATCAACTTTCTATATGATTGGTGTAAATGCTTATTGAAGATAAATTATATTGTATCCTTTCAATCTTTAATGGTGTAATCTGTTATTGCATATGGCTTATTTTGCTCTATGAGTAAATAATGAATTATTGGATTTATCGTAATTGTGGAATTTAACTTTTAGTTTGATTCTTCATCGATAACCCTTTAGGAATTCTAGTGTTAAGTATTCTGCTTGTGTTATTATAGTGCTATTGTAGTAATTAATGTACTTAATGTGATTTATACTTTTAAAAAAATTAAATTATTTCACCCTTAGTTGTGGTTATTCCTTTGGGGTTCTTGGCGGGGCATTACATAGCATCTTCTATACTAGAATACAGTTTTGGATTAAGCTCTGTCTGTTTTAGTTAGAAACCCTAAACCCCTTTACCGGAATAACTGTTACAATAAATTCCTCACATACATAATCTCTCTGATATATTTCACATCATATTACATTCACATCATCATAATCTCCTATCTCATGTCTATCTCCTTATATCACAAAATATCTAATCAAACTACCCTATATACCCTATACAAGTTTATACCTTATGTCGGCTTACAAAGATATATACAATTTCATATTACATGTCATCCAAATAACATAAATGCATAAACATTAAAAAGCAAGTTGTCGATGTTGGATCTAAGATGTGTCGGCCTCCAATACCAATAACCTTTACTATACCATGTCGGTTTGCATTGTCGGTGACCAAATAAATCTTCTGAACTGTCGGTGCCAGTGCTAGTGTAGAAACTGTGAAGTGCCTGCCGGTACACCATATGAAGCCAGAACACAAAATCATGTTGCCATCAATGACAACATAGTGAAACAAACCAATAGAGTGTCAATTGCCAACATCATCATGAATATGACTAAGTTTAGGCATACATTTAACCATCTTCTCTAGGGTAGGAAGGGAACGTAAATGAAGATGTCTGAGTCTTCTATGCCATAGCTTGTTTGACTCAGGTGCTTCATGAATGAGAACGTGAATTGGACGAGTTGAAAGCTTTTATAGGCTCTCATACCGATTCCCAATGACACGAGTGGATTTGATGTTGGACTTCTTAGGCCATGCAAGAACTCTTCCCTCACAAAATGCAATCTAATAACCTTTATCTTCCAATGTTGATATGGAGATAAGGTTCCTCTTGATTCGTGTCACAAACAATATATCACTGACGTGAAGAGAAATTCTAGAATCTAAGTTTAGGGAAGTAGTACCAAAACCTCTTATAGAATAGCATGCATCATCTCCAATGATCATGTGTAGGTTGGACCCCTTCTCCACCAAGTCTAAAAGATGCTCTCAGTAGTCGATGATGTGTCTAGATGCTCCATTATCAATCAGCCATGTATGACTATCTGTAGGAACATTGCTTGACAAGGCAAAGATGAAGAGGAAGTCTTCAACATCATTCTGATTTGAAACTTCATTTATGTTTGCTCTTTGTTTCTTTGGTTGCGATAAGCAATCCCTAACATAGTGACCAAACTTGTCACACCTGAAACACTTGATACGTGAAAGATCCTTCTTCTTCTTTGAATCAGGGGTTGGATTAGACCTTTGGTTTCTATTTCTCTTGAAATTGTTCTTCTTCCAATAGCCTCCTTTCTTCTTGACAGACTGGGTAGTAAGAACATGATTGTCTTCTTTGTGACTGCTTTTTATAACTCCTCTTACAGCCAATCTTGATTCTTCTTGTATGTAATATGCCCTCAAACGATCAAACATGGGAAGTTCCGCCCTTGCACTAATTCCTTGAATGTAAGACTCCCAAGATGCTAGAAGACCATTGATGGCTAACATGGTCAAGTCTTTGTCATCAACAATATTTCCGATAGAAGAGAGTTGATCTCTCAAATCAGAAATCCTCATGAAGTATGCCATGACTGATTCTCCTTTTGCCATCTTGATGTGATGAAGTTGTTGCTTCAAGACTAGGACACGACTAGTGTTGTTGATTTTATACATCTCCCCCAAGGTTCTGAACATATCACTTGATGTCTTCATCTTGGAGATGATGAGAATAATATGATCCTTCACAGAATCAACCAGCATATTTTGAGCTTGAATGTCTTTCTTTCTCCATTGAATCTTTTCTTCTTTTATCTCTAGCTCGGTGGATTTTCTACCCACAAAGTCTGCAAGATCACTTTCATTCAAAGCAAGCATAATTTAGAATCTCCATGACATGAAATTGGAAGCACCATCCAATCTATCATCAACCCTGAGACTATGCACCATCTTGAAGAAGTGATAAGAGCAGAATGAAGATAAATAATTACTGTCAATCTAATTACACTTAATTCAAACCAAGCTATGATACAATGTTAATTTTAGTAATCAGGCTGAAAGTAAAAACAGAAAGCACACATAACACAGTGATACCCTAGGAAAACCTCCCTCTTGGAGGTGAAAAACTCAGCTATAAATCTCAGATCTAAGTATGCAATAATCAATTAGTATCTTTACAATTCAACTTCAACACTTGAAGCATTTAGAACTAGCAGGCTATGCACAATAGTAATATGTCTCCAAACTAGGGCATACACAATAATAAAGGAACTTATCTACAATGCATTTATTTGGAGATCAAGAGAAGGTGTTCGCTGCCACAAGGAAGTTCGTTGTCTCCAAAAGAAGTTCGGTGTCTCTATAAGGTTATTCACTGCACCTTTATTCAAGTTCGCTGACTCTAGAATAAAGTTCGCTAACCTTGGAATGTAGTTTACTATGCATAGAAGTGAATTAACTGTCTTTAGGAGATATTCGTTAACTATAGATGGTATTCGCTAATCTTGTTGAGGGAGAATGTATTTGTTGTGTGTATGATTGTATTCTTTGATTGTGTGTTCTTGAATGACAATTCATCTCCTTTATATAGGAGGTAGACATTTATTATAACATGTCATTAACAATAATGATATAATGCTACACGTTACAAGCTACAAATTCCATATAAGGCGTGACTAAAGCCGAAGGCCAATTAGTCACATAGACGTGCTAGGTCGGCCCACACTTATTATAACATGTCAGACAGGGACCTATCCATAACAGGTCTGCCTAATAGAAATAACAATAATGATATAATGCTACACGTTACAAGTTACAAATCCATATAAGGTGTGACTAAAGCCGAAGGCCAATTAGTCACATAGACGTGCTAGGTCGGTGCACACTTATTATAACATGTTATACAGGCACCTATTCACAATAGGTTTGCCTTATAGAAATAACAATAATGATATAATGCTACACATTACAAGTTACAAATTCCATATAAGGCGTGACTAAGGACGAAGGCCAATTAGTCACATAGATGGGCCAAGGGATCCGACCTAGCTATAACATCAGCACTTATGAAGACTTAAAAAACTATTTGTACATTTAATGCAACTTAAAAATAATACTCAACTTTTAATATCAATTTGTTCAAACATTGAACTAGTTAAAATAGAGTTTTATTTGCTATTCCTTTCTTGATGGTCTGGAATCTGCATTCACGAGTATTTACTTAGAAATCATGTATCAAATAATTTATGCATTCTAATGCTTGTATTTGGTAACCTATATTGTTCAACAAAGATGGGTATTTCCATGGCTGATGCATTCTTAAGACTGATTACACTGCCCAATACCAAAGCTTCGTAAGTCACAGCAAACATTTTATTCCCACGGTTCATCAGGTAACTTGCCATTCCCCCAAACCCAATTTTACTTGGCGGGTGGGTTCCCATGGTTCCCCCACTCGGGAATAGATCCTACCACTGAGTCAGACAGCAGATAGCTCAACAAAGAGATGGGCACAAGAAAACAAACAGACTTGCAGCAAGTGACCCATCCAAGTCTGATTAGGACGAGGACAACAAAGTGCACACACCTGAAGATGAAGTTGTAAAAAAGAAAAAAAAAAAAAAATCAAATATTCTTAAAGAGTTCATCAATATACAAATGAACCTACAAGATGGGCCCTCAATATATATATACATTTTAACTTAGTACGATTGAGTGAAACCCCATCCAATTACACACCCTTCAATTTTACTAATATCACAAAGTTCAAACCAAAGAATATGGATCTGCAAAATAATATATCTGACATGAATTTTTAATCTGTGAAACCAGGTTTTTCATAGAATGATGCGCTTCATAGAATGCTACTTTAGAAAAAAATAAAAAATAAAATAGTTTACATATACAACCACCTTCAAGCAGCTCAGAAATTCCACAAATATTAACCCATCCAATTACATACTATCACAAAGTTCAATCCAAAACTAATGGATAAAGGTAAAAAACAATCAACTACACCATCAACTACAAAATGTATTTTGTAGCTTTAAAAACAAATTAGTTTACAAATACAACACATTCAAACAGCTGATAACAAAGATTCAACACAGCTGTGACAAAACTCAGCATTCACAAATATTAACTCATCCATATCAACCCTTCAAAACCTAGATACCAGGATCCAGCACCATATAACCAGCCAAGCAAAATGATCAAAACAGGGAACAACCTGAGAGAGCAGACCAGAGTCACCGAGCAGACCAGAGTCACCGACATTGGAACATACACCTTTATCATCGACACTGGGATAGCTATCACTATCTTCAGAAACTAGAAGAATGGAATCCACCTTAAGCGAATCAAAAGCACTAGACTACTGAGAAAAACCATTGACCACCAGGAATAACTTTTTAAATTGGCCACTCATCATGATCATTAAATCATCACAGTATGAGGATCAGAGATTGTTCTGCCTTTAATAATAAATTTTCTTTTAAGTTGTTTCTAGATATGATTGTGTACATTTTTTTTAGTATATTTTCTTTATTTTCTCGTCAAGAATTTTTTAATTCGGCAGGGGACCCCAAAAGACCATGCAATTAATTAACATCTTATATTTCCAAAAATGTTGTCAACTAGTTCAATAACAAAATGATCTAAGCCTACTCGGTATAAACAATTCAATCTAGACTTTGCAGGCTAAATAGCATCTTACAAAGAAATTCTATCATACTCTAAATTCTATAAGTCTTACTTCCAAAATTAATATCAATCTGACTAATCAATAAGCTCATTTCCCTTCAGAAACTCTCCAAGTCCATCCTACTTGTGAAGGGATATTTCCTAGATGCAGGGCAATGACTACAACATGTCCCAGCCACAATAGAACACTTAAAGTTTGGAGTTGGGCCACAGCTTGAGGCCCTATAAAATCGTTTTTTACTTTCAATAGATGGGGTACTATTTCCTAGATGCAGGGCAGTAACTACAACATATGCCAGTCACAGTAGACTACTTCAGCCTTGAGGCCCTTTAAAATCCTTTTTTACTATCAACTGATGAGGTACTAGAGTACTTAAAAGCTCAACACACAACTTATCAGCCTCTTGGGGCTGAAAACAAAATCCTTCAGTAAGGGTACAACGTCACACTAGTCACCAGATTCCACCTGCTAACAAAAGGATTGTCATGACATAAGAATTGGCCTATCCAACAAGAAACTAAATACAATTCTACCCAAACCAAATTTTCTCATCTCCAATGTCAATTTTCTCAAATCCTTCAATAACAATTCAAAGCAAATGAGACTCAAAAACTCAAAACACCAGAATTCGGATCCCAGAACAACAAAACCCAAGTCAAAAACAGAGTAATAATAATTGTAAGGAAAATCCTTCAATAACAATTCAAAGCAAGTGGGACTCAAAACTGAAAACACCAGAATTTAGATCCCAGAACAACAAACCCAAGTCAAAAACAGAGTAATTGCAAGTACTCACCCAAAGCATCACAGAGTCACCTATATTACACAATACAGTAAATACTAAATAAAGATGCAGTCAAAAAAATATACAGTCATAAAATCTAACAGCCACTAATATGAACAACTTCATAGTAACTTAGTTGCATATTAACGTTCTTTCCTGTATGTAGGTTATACTTTCACAGAGTTCGTGCAGCAACAAAAATATGGGTGAGAGAAAGGTAAGGTGTTTTGTACACAAAGCTACTTTAAACCGTAGATAAGAACAGATGAGGGTTTCAGCTTCAAGAATAAAATCAATTTTGGAAAATTGGAAATGAAGTTACGGAAAATATGCACTGTACAAAACCTCAACCCCTTCCTTACGAAAAAGAGTATCTGGGCCAGTACATCAATATAATCTATTACAAATTAACAATCATTAATTAAATCTATCATCACTAATTACACTATAAATCAATTGTTGAGCAAGACATGAACTAAACAATTGGGGGTGCATGGAAAATTGGAAAAAAAAAGTAAGAAAATAAGTAATATCACCAAATAAAGAAAATGTTAAATTACCATTATAACATCTGAACAAACAATTACAGCAATTTCAATCACACATTCATGAAAGAAGGAAATACAAACATAGATAAATGTGTCTTACATCTCCATTCTGCTTGTGCTAGAGAGGCTAATTACAAGGAAAGAAATAAAATAAAATAGAAAGGAGTAGAGAAGTGATAGAATAAATTTATTCTCCAAAGAAAATCAAACGCTCTGAAATAGACAGGATGTAACATTTCTTTTTGAGAACTATAGCGTCACTGAAACATCATAAAACTAATTTACAAAAGACTAATAGAATCCATACCATTAAAACAACTGAACAAACAATCAGGGTAATTTCAAATTCTTCAATAACAATTCAAAGCAAATGAGACTCAAGCTCAAAACACCAAAATTCAGATCCCAGAATAGAAAAACAGAAAAACATAAGTCAGAAACAGAGTAATAATATGTTTCTTTCATAAAATCTAACATCCACCAACATGAGCAGCTTCATAGTAATTATCTGAAATGAAAGAAAAAAAAAGGCAAATTACAAAATATAACAGAATAGAGGGAAAGGGCATTAATAAAATAAAATGGAAAGAAGTACAGAGTGGATAGAATAAATTTATTTTCTAAAAAAAACAAACACTATAAAATAGGCAGAATGGGATTTCCGAGCTGGGGATCATTCTCAGGCATTAGATGGCCTTGTCGAGTAAAACTTACTGGGGCTCCTAGAATTGGGCGATCATGAGGTTCTCGATGGCCACCAGGACGATTCTGGTGTTGTCCATGGAAACCCCAATCGCAGTGCCATGGAAACCACACGCCGACCCAAAACTTCAGCATAAGCATTTGACCTGCAAAACAAAGAAAAACATTTCAAGCTGTGCCCCACAATTTTTCAGGCATTAGGCACACAAATTGATATTGAACTGTGTAGAAATAATCTAAGGTTGCCTCTATATATATACAACGGTCCTTCATCAACGGCATTTTTCTGTAAAAAGCAAAAAGCAAAAGAAAACAGACAGGCCCTTTCATCAACGGCATTTTTTTATAAATAGCGAAAAAACACAGGCCCTTTCATCAACGGCATTTTTCTGTAAAACGCTAAAAAAAAAACAGATAGGCCGTGTCATCAACGGCACTATTCTATAAAAAGGAGAAAAGAAAACAGACCTTTGTAATAGTTATCCAGCCCCTCGGCTCTGAGTAGAGATACACTCCACTCGACAACATAAAGCAAAGGATAAACGTCTGGAAATATAACAGCCAATAACTATAATTTTTAAGTTTATATTATATTTCTAAGAGTTTGTAAAAGTGATTTTATTTTTACTTTTTTGTTTTGAATTACTAATTTAATAATTTAATATTATCATTTTTTTGATTTCATAATATGATTTTTCATCTTTCTAAAAATAATTTTTCACATTTTCTAAAACCAATTTCATAAAAAAAGTGATTTTTTAATTATAATTTAATATTTAAAAAAATAA
This sequence comes from Cryptomeria japonica, assembly GCF_030272615.1. Taxonomy (NCBI): domain Eukaryota; kingdom Viridiplantae; phylum Streptophyta; class Pinopsida; order Cupressales; family Cupressaceae; genus Cryptomeria; species Cryptomeria japonica. The sequence continues at coordinate 531,278,373 of NC_081405.1, read as the reverse complement.
TTTAATAATCTATTTTTAATTTAATTATTTTTTATAATTATAATTATTATGATTTCATAATAAAACTGATCAATCATAGAAACTCATCTTAGAAGCGGTAGAATCATCAAATAAAATGAAATAGACAAGGATTGAAAAAAATAAATTGGTCATTAGTTCCTTAATGACTTAACAAATTAAAATATAACATGACTTAACAAATTAAAATATAACATGGATGCATACACAACTAAAGGAATATGAAGAATTAATTAATGATTTCCTAGCCAGGGAATTAATTACAAATCTAAAGGTGTTGTGTTAGAGATTACAATTTTAGAAGGGTTTGAAGGATTGGTAATCCCATATTTTCATCAAAAATCTTTGAATTGAGTACTAAAATTAGTAGGGACAATGATTCATAAAGAAAAGGGTTAAAAAGAACTTTTAATTTTTAGAGGATGATACTGAAAAATAAAATGAAAAGTTGAATAAATTTTTGGGAAACCTAGAATATACCATGAAAATTTTTGAAATCATTTTAAGAAAATACCAATAGAAAAGAATATAATACATAAAATTTTAGTAATATAAATATATCAACTAATGGTGAATCACAATGACAAATTCTTAAAGCTCAAAAAGCACCACAAAGAGATGAGCCCCCTAGACCAATTATCATAAATCATAAACATAGAAAGTGAGAATAAAAAATTTAGTGTGAGAATAGAGATTTTAGTAGAAAAAAAGTTATTAATATTGAGACACGATAAATAATGGTAAATAATGGTAGAGGAAGATTATTTTTTATATAGTGTGAAGCTATGAAAAATAATAAAGATTGAAGTATTATAGGAACCAAAGATTCTACATTAGAATAGAGGAACCAAAGATTCTACATTAGAATAGAACGTGCCAAAAACATAGCTAAATCAAAAGAAAATGCCTTTCAACAACAATGTGATTTGTAATCAAACTTCCTATTTTTGGGAAAGATACTAAAGAGGTTGGAGAAAATATGTATATTTTAGAATCTACATATAGAAGATTGTGCATCTAAGACTTGTATAAAACTAAGTTGTCTTACTTTGTCAAAACCTTAAGGAGAAAAACTCCAAATAGTACATGAAAGAGTGTATTTTATATAATGAGTTGATTATGTTGAAAACTATATTTATAAATAATATTTTTATCTCTAGAAATACAATAGAAGAGAGAGAGAGAGAGAGAGAGAGAGAGAGAGAGAGAGAGAGAGAGAGAGAGAGAGAGAGAGAGAGAGAGAGAGAGAGAGAGAGAGAGAGAGAGAGAGAGAGAGAGAGGAGCAGGGGTGGGAGTTAAATATGAAAAAATGAAGAATTGTGACTAAATTTTTAAAAATAGAATAAGAAAGTTAGAAGAACCTATCTCAAGGGTTGTGTTCAAATCCTAATGGATTTTGGAAAGAAGGATCGACAAGAAGTGGTGATCAATCTAGAGGTTGTTGATGATGATGTTTTGTATCTTTTAGAGCATGCACTTATTTGTAAATTCATGGGAGTTCACATCTTTATGCCTTTTTTGGAGGCATTCGTTCATAACAACTAGTGCCCAAGAAGGTGACATGAAAATTATCCTAGGAGAAAATGGGGTCTTCTTTGTGGTGTTTTCTCAGTTCATGGGGGCTTCACCCACTAGGCAACATTATATCAAGTGCATTCATATTGGGGAGTTTAATATCCCAAAAATCCAAAGCAATATATTGTGAATATATTAAGGATGTAGGGGTTTTATAAATTGTTATCCTGAATACAAATATTAAGAGGTATTTTTTATTTGACAAATGTCAAAAGTAGGAAGTGGACACAGGTATTCCATGTGTCATCATCGGTGGATCGTGGGAGTCAAAAATATCTTACAATGATCCCCCAACATCATTCTTTTGTTTGCATTATTTGGTGACATGGATCCTACGTTTCTACCATGGTCAGGCAACCTCCTCCATCATTGAGTCATTGTGACATGTGAGAAACATCACCGACATTTTGAGAATCATCTTTATCATCTACTATGCGCATGTGTACATCCATGTGGGCTTCCCTTTCTATAACCAAGTCACTTTTAACCTTCTTGCTTGGTCATTAAGGTATTTCAAAAGCTTTAGCTATAACACAAGATTTTGTAGATGGTCATCCCTTCTGATATGTGCATCCACATATGCATCGTCAAGTTGGAAAAATGAGATTTGAACTTTGCCAAAACTCAAAATTTCACCGATGAGATTCATTTTGCTAAGTGTATTTCACTCAGAAGTAGGGGCAAAAAGTGAGATCAATTTCAACATAGCCACGAATTGACACCACGAAGGACAAGTTGGATGCTCTAAATGCATATTTGAATTCAGATAATATTAATTTCAAGTCAAATAGTGTTCATTTAGAAGGTGAGAAGTGGCAAATTAGCAAAGTGGAAGGAAACCTCACAAAAACCTGCAACTTCAAGTCATTATCAAGATTTACAGTTAAAGGGGGCCGAGGAAATATACTTATATACACGTATTTAGAAAAATACTTATTGCCTCCATTGAACTATTATTCTCGTTCATCTATTTTAACTTAGTAGTGTTGACCATGGAAAGCACTATTTGCATCTATCAAAACAATCAGTAAACTAGGATGAAGAACACGTGAAGAACCATCGTCTGATCTATAACCAAGAGCTATTGAAGACTAAATACAGTATAAAATATCTAACAATACCAATAAAAAAACACTAGAAAAAAACCCATCCAAGTGAGTATGAAGACCTCAAATAGAGCAAAAGAAACTATCACGACATATTAGAAAACTGGGTGAACCCACAATAGTGGGTTACACTTTTTTGGACGAAAGATTTTGTATCAATTTGGGCAAATTTGATTTTCACCAGCTTCTATCGAAAGTTTTTTTTGATCGAATATAAAATTTAATTTCAATCGAAAGTATTAAATAAAATACTTTTGATCGAAATTAAGTTTGGATCGAAAGTGTTTAATTTTTATTTTTTATTTCTATTTAATTGGGTTCGATCGAACCTAGTTTTGATCGAAATCCAGTTTTAAGGGTTTTTTTATATAAAAAATGTTATTGAAAATGACAATATTGTCATTTCTGGCGAGTGAAACCCTGGATTGTGCACAACCGAAAGCGAACCTGCGAACTGTTGAACCAAGTAAGTTCACAAGTTTGCCTAGTATATTTGTTTTTTTTTGTTTTTCAATGTGATATTTTAATTGTATATATACATATATAGGGGTATACATGTATACGGGTATATATATGTATATATACACAAATATATATATATACAAATATATGTATATATATATATATATGTATGTATGTATATGTATGTATATACATACATATACATATATGTATGTATATACATACATATATACATGCATATGTGTATACATATATATACATACATATACATATGTATATATGTATATATGTATATATACATATGTATGTATACATATATATATACATGTATATACATATATATGTATATATGTGTATGTATATACATGGATATGTATATATGTGTATGTATATATACATGGATATATGTATATATACATGTATGTATATGTATATATGCAGTATATATTTGTACATATATCTATATTTACATGTATATGTGTATATATATATATGAGAAAATATACATATGTGTACATATATATGTTCAAATACACACACACACACACACACACACACACATAATATTGTTGATAAACAGATTTGTCACTGTGGTTGTTTATCTGAAACTAACCCTGTTTACCCGAAGAGCGGTGACAAATGTTCCAATAGTTTGAGAGATTGTAGTAAAACCACAATCTTCCTCTGCGTTTGAGAGGGGAAACTCCCTTGTATGATGGGGGTATTTGATATTTTTGTGTACTTTAAACTTGAAAGTACATAAAGGAGAAAACATAAAACTAAAGAAAGATGACTCACATAAACCCCAACGTAGACATACGAAAACCAATTGAGATTCCACAACTAATAATGATTACAAAAGGGGTTTATTACCAAATAGGTTGAAACATGCAATGATGATGAAAGAAGTACAATAAACCTCAACATACGAAGAGATGACTTGTACTAGCACATGCAAGTCAAGATACCAGGAAATGATATGTTTCATCAAATCGATTACATAGATCATGGAACTGAAAACTAATGTATTACACCAATGCATAAAGGGATTACTAATTAAACATATGAGAAATTAGTAACAATAACTCACACATACATTCAAGACATATGAACTCAATGTATTCTTCATCATTCTTTTGATAATATACAAATTAAAAACCCTTAAGTACAAAGGTATAAACATCAATAGTAATCACATAGTTTCTCTACAAAATTCTACAGAGTTCCCCCCTTTAAAAAGTCCACCCCCTGTACGATGCTAAAGCTTTGTATTTATAGGCTTTGTAGGATAACTGCCTAGTAGCTAACTTTGCATAGGTTAATAATTAACTCATTTTTGTGCAAAAAGAGCTTAGTTAGAAACCAATCCACTTTCCTGTGAATAAGATCCACTTTCGAACCTTTAGTTACAATAAATAACATAAGTTATTTTTATAAAAAAGACAAGTTCAAACTTGTAATATTAATGAAGAACCAAGTCATGAGTTATGTTGAGGCACTTATCCCTCTTCATCCACTTCATTTCATCTCGTAATCATCTCACCATCTAGCCCATAGGTTGGTATCTTGATCATTGAAACACATTATTCATTCGCCAACATATTTTGTTTGAGGACACACCCATTATGATTACATGAACTAGAATCCTTTGGTGCCATCTTGTGTGTTTTCCAATTGTCTTTGTAAAATCTTTGCTATTGTAAAATAACCCACATGTCATCCTTTTGACACAATATTAAATCAAAATTGTTGAAAGCCTTCATTCTATAGCTATCCCACATTTATGTGGCTATCAAAAGTTGCATTTATTCAAAATTTATGGAGGCTCTTCAATAAATATACTTTGGTATATCTTGTACAACTATTGCATATCGATGGAAAATTGTAGACCTTGAAATCAATGTGGGTCATGGCATGACATCTCTTTAAGGCATTTATGTCAATTAGTTGAATACCATGTCTGTGCAATCATCATATTCTTTGAGATGCCATTCCTTTGAGGCTTTCGTCGAACATTTTTAGGTTCTTTCTATATGAATTCACAACATTTATAAAGTATGACGTGACTTTACTTTTCATTACGCCTCGATAGATCTTCATACCCTTTTCCAAATTTATCACTTTTGTGCACATTTTGCAAGTCCTAAATTCCATGAGATGTCGTCTCCTTGACATGATTTGCCTATGTTTTCACAGTTTGCATGTATGAGCCAGGCAGATTTTTAAAAATATGAGTTGCAACAATTTTAGGATCCAACTAAAACATTAAGAAAATCTATTGAACATTCATGTTCCTTGACAATGCTTGGATGCATGTCCATAAGTTGTTCCAAAGATCTAATTTGTGTAGGCGATGAAGATGTTGAGCTCGACTTTACTTTGCCAATCACATTTACATGAAAGTTTTTAAAGCCTTTTTTTTAATAAATCCATTTTGCTCGATCCCTGCGATTATTGCCTTCAGTGAGATGATATCCGATTGAGTTATTCTCTCAAAAAATTTAAGTCCTTTGTCTTGCTACGCAAAAAAAGGTTGTGGAATTTGGATTTATTCTTGCTAATTGCATTTTCTCAAAATTTTGTGAAGCCTTCTAAAAAATTATTATGTATATCTTGCGATTGCATTCAATAAGGAGACGTCTCTTGGAAGCATTTTGTTAGACAATTTACATGCATCATTAATGCACCCCCCTCCCCCCTATTGTTCTAAAAAATGAGAAACCCAAGTTCACCTACAATCTATCTATGAAATAGCCAACTTCATACAATGAAGAAATTCAAGACTTGGACAACATAACAAGGATTTGAATCCTTCTACTCTTTAGGCTTTGCAAAACCTAGGTGGGTGTACCTTTGATGCATTGAATCAGACTCATTACCCACATATGATAGCATCAATAAAAGCAAATAGATTTCATAAGGCTTAACAACTAGGAGGTTACTGCAGATGGGCTAGATCTACATTGACATCTCAACTAAGTTAAAGCATGACATAGGTGGAACATTACCACAGGACAGAAAGAAAAAGATATTCTGATTTGATTTTGAAAAAAAGAAGCAAGTAACTTCTAGCTATAATAGATCAGTGCCTTAACCCAAGCATAGAGTCAATACAAAAACCACAAATGGATTTCAAGTTGCACATCAGATTCATTGAAAAAGATATCCCTGTATTAATGCCTGACATTAATATTGTAACGCCCCGCTAGGAATCCTAGAGGAAAAACCACAACAAGGGTGAAACAAATATATATTTTTTTAAAAGAATAAACATAATAAGTGCATTAAACACAACATGCACGATAACACAAACAGAAGACTTACACTAGAATTCCTTAAGGGTTACCAACGAATAATTAAAACCAAAAGATAAATTCCATAATTAAGGCTAATCCAATAATCCATCATTAACTCAATGATCACAAGAAGCCATATGCAATAACAGATTACATCATTGAAAGATTGAAAGGATACAATATAATTTCTCTTCAATAAGCATGTACACATAACATAAAGGAAACTGATAAATCACATCCTGATCTTAGGAGTACATTTCTCTTCCAATACATGACTTCTTAATATACATATAAAGATACAACTTAACCAAATACAAGGTTACAAAAGATCATGATACAATTGACCACATAGGTCTCCAAATAACAATAATCTCCAAACATGAGTTAAGCATGAGCCACGAACCACAGAAACACCTGCGAAGCTAATCCTCGCATGAAGGTACGAACAAGAACATCTGATGAGAAGTGGCACTACCAACTGACCATGTAATTCCCAAAATGGAATCACCCCACCATGCTAGGAGATAGTTGAGGACCCTTAAGCAAGCAAAAGCATGACATGGTCGACAAAACAATATGACACCATGACAGCACAAAGAGACTCCACAAGATCCAGGTGATTCAACATCACAAATACACAAGTGACTCGATATCACAAAATACAAGTGAACCAACATCACACACACACACAAGTGAACCGACATCACATACCACAAGTGAACCTAAAGAGAGTGTCATCACATAGCTTATGATGGTTACCATGGTCAACCTCCATAGGTCCCGGCTCACTGTCCTAGTAACCTTTCTAATAGGGAGCTCGCTAGGAAAGTACTCACAAGGCTAATTTGCTCAAAAGATTCAATTCATTAGCCAAAGACTTGTAGAGTCTGTTGTGTATGACTACTCAATCTATCTTTTTGTTGTAATGCCAAGTACTCCATGGTTTACTTTCCTAATAAACTCCCTTTTTGGTGATGATTCTCACCCATGCACAGATCTACTCAAAATGCTTATTCCTTCTAACTACACTTTCTCATGCTTGGCTCTTGGGGTCTTCAACCTTGGGTTTTAGAGTGTACTAGGGTCTTCCACCATGTAAATGTAGGGGCAGTGAGGTACTACTCACCTTTGGATGCTCATAATCTTGTTTGAGGTCTATAACCCTTAACTTGCTCAAATTCATTAACAAGGCTCAACTACCCCCAAATGAGGTTGCACACTGTCTAGGAGTCCGAAGTACACTTGTTGGACTGCTTGGATTTCTCTCAATATGTTTCATAAGTCTCTAAGTTTCATTTTTCCATCGGGTTCAAGCATTTGACAAAAAACAATCATTTGTGTGTCATGCAGTCCTAGAGGGCTACTAGCCCGTGGAGGCCTAATTGGCCTTATTTTTCTCCTACCGATCAACGATGGTCATTTCCACCAAAAAAATTGTTTGGAATGATGTTTTAGGAGTGCGTGCTCAAGGATTTTTGAGGTTTAGCCCACTATTAGTGCAGATCTTAGGATTGTCCACCTTTTGTGGCATATTTGGAGGGTTTGGTAGGGTTTGGGGCAACTAATGTTGGAAAGTCTCTCTCACTCCACTCTTCAAGACTCCACAATGGTTTAGGACCTCTGCCACATCTTAAAGAACCTTCTCCTGCTTTCTCCCTACAAGGAAAATGTCAAACACTTGGCAAACAAGAAGGAAAACAGTGAATTGCCTTTGTCACTATCTTTTTACTGGCCTTTGCCAGTCAATTGTTGTCATTACTTTAAACCTGCAAAAAGAAGAATTTGTATAGAGAGAATACCTCAAAGAGGTTTGAGAAGTATTAGAGGAACTCCTATTATATTTCCTTCAAGATTCAAGGCTTGGATTATGCTCTTCAAGCATTCCATGGGCATTTTGCCATATACAATTCATGAAAACAATGAACTCACTGTTTGATTACAAGATGAGAAGGATTTAAGAAAGAACAAGCTAAACTAGTCCTCCAAGAAGTATACTCAATGCCTTTGGCCAAATTTCTAGACCCTTGTCACATTCATTTTCTCACTCAAATTACTTTTGAGTGCAAACTTTGAGTTTCATTCAAGCTACTAGCCAAATGACAGACACTTGCCTAGTATTCACTCAATTGCATATTCCAAACACCTCTCTGGCACAAAATGAAAGATATGTACATTATATACACATGAATCAACTTGGAAGAATCCATTGGAGGGATCCCAGACCTGGATCAACCAATTTGATGCATTTTGCAACTCAAAACCCCTGGCAGGGCAACAGGTACACAGTTTACAAATATTTTTGTACCAAACACCTTGAAAATGAAAAACCAATTAAACAATTACATGAGAAGATTTATTACATCAACATTCCAACTTCCAAGAAGCAACAATACGGAATAGACTAGCTACAGTACAGACTGCTCTTCAAAAGGAAGAAAAAAAAGCATGATTTCATTTAAGACTCTCTTGTAAATGCAATCACCAACCCTTTCCAAGGAAAAGGGAGGCCTTATATAGTTTCTCCAGTTGGTTTTCATTCCCTAGTATGGACATGAAGCTTCAATAACTTCATTTTGCAAGAAAATGATAATTTTGACAACTTTTCAAGCCAAATGACAACTATTCTTGCTCACAAAGGCATTTTTGACAACCTAGCCTTATCAACTTGCCTAAAAAACTTAGAAATGCTTAAAAACACTAAACAAACATGTTTCAATGCTCTTGAAGACATTAGGAGACCTTTTTGGCAATTTTTCACATTTTTGCCAAAAATTGTCAACTCAAGGCCTAAAAGGCAAAACTTGATCTCTAGAGCCCAAAATGAGATCAAAACCACTAAACATGACCTAAAACAACCTAAAAAAACAAAATCAACCTAACATAGGACTTTACAAACAAAAAAGCATTAAAACCCAAAAATGGGAGTTTTACTCAACTAGGTGCTCCTGCACCACTTTCACGAACCTTTGGCTCCAACTAAGTCTCATGCGGACCCTACCAGCCTTTCATGAAGACAAGGTGGTCAGTTTGCCATTATAGGCCTTCTCACTATATTATGAGCCTCAGTAAAAAAAATCACCTATGCACGATGTCCAATATCTTTATTAATGTTTGAGAACTATCCACCTAATCAATTAATTATATTATCACTTATTATCTTAATTTCGAAGGGTCATCTTGCCATCCTCTTTGGGAGAAGCCCCCATTCGAAATCCACTCTCTCAAAGGACACTAAACAAGCATGGTCACTCCATGAGGACCCTATGGTGAAACAAACAACCATAACACCACTATCCAAATATAAGTGGTCAAAACAAGGACATACCGACTCTTGGTTAACCATAAGGCAAGACACTACATGGTTAAGACAACGAAGTCATCATATATCACTTGGTCAAGGTACCAAATACGCCACCATGGGACAACTGAACCATAGACCAAAAAATAACACAATATAACTCTTGCAAGGAAATCCAATTTCACTAAGTTCGCACTCAGACAAGCTTTGAGAAAATCAGCATCATAAGCACTTGCAACATCATTGATTGAAAATTAAATAAGACACTCTTTTACCATTCACATCTATTCAATTTCCAAATCAATATTCCATCAAGTATAAAATTCATGTCAAATACTCAACCGAATAAAAACATGAATTCCTAATAGGCATTTAATTCATTTTCGGAACATATCCAAAATTACAAATTTGCATTACTAATTCATGCTTTGATTTCCATTGATAAATTTATTAATCCACATAATAAAAATCATTAAAAAACAACTATTTATTTAATATAAAAACCACTTAAAAATATTCCATTTAATAAAAATTAAATTCATAACACATACCGGTTTGTACTGGTAAGGGCACAAGGTCAAGCGGGGGTCAAGGCCAACCCGTGGTAGTGCTGCAGTAGACACTAGCTGCCGTTAGTACTGCTACTACTAGTAATAGGCCTATTGATCGATAGTGCTGCTACCACTGGTAGCAGCCGCTACCAAATGGTAGCACTTCTACCAACCGGTAGCGGTACTGTCGACCAGTAGTACCACTACCGATGGTAGAAGATGCTACCAACTGCTACCGATCGGTAGCGGTACTGCCGATCGGTAGCACTGCTACCAATCGATAGCAGTACTGTCGACCGGTAGTACTACTACCTACGGGTAGCAGACACTATCGACCCGCGTGGTGGGACTAGCCCACCACAGGTTAAGGTAAGGTCTACGCACAAAAAAAAATACATGCTTCAAAAGCATTCAAAAACCAATATGCCACAAAACCATTTCAACATGAAAATGATTCATTCTCTGATCATTTCACGGGCACACACACACATAGTGCCAAGATCCAAATTCCAAATGGATATTTACCAATACAATAAATGGTGAAATACAATCACACAAGAACCCCAAATCTTGGGCAATAAGATAATAGGAATCACACAACAAATGAAATCCAATCCATTCTATTCCAAATAGAAGAGGCAATCCAAGAAGTTGATTTTCAAGAACACACAAACATACAGCAAATAGAGAAGTGAACCATTTCTTTCCTATAAGGAAACATATGATAGAAGCTTCACAGAATCAACAATAACAGGCATTTCTTCTTCCATTTCAATCATTCCACAATAATTTACAAGAAGATTTGCATCTTTTCAACACACAAGAAGCAACTAAAAAATTCAAAATTAAATTTAAAACAAGAAGAGATCATCCAACCTTGAAGCAAACTAGCTAGCAAAATGATGGAGAATCCCAATCCTTGCAAACCAAATCGAATTCCAGCTCCTCCTTCCAGAATGATTTACCAAATTTCTCTCCAAAATTTGTGCCTCTCTCATTCCTGTGAATTTCCAGGAATATATGGGAAATAATTTCAATCTAAACTTTCTAGGTTGAAAAAGTGTTCTCCACCAATTAGATTAATATATTTAAAAAGTAAAAAGCAATCAGATTTTCTCTTTTCCAAAAACAATAAAATACAAAAGTCAAATGGAAAGGTAAAAAGAAAAGCTCTTTATTTTTATTTTCTATTCCAAAATATTTTCCTTCAACATAATCATTTAACATTTAAATGGCTTAGGCAATCATTTATTTCCTTCAACAATATATATTAATGTACTTTATAAAATGAAATAATCTATTTAACCATTTAATCTAGCAAATCAATAATTTAATTAAATCAATAATCTCAGAGCATAATAATTAACTAATTATGCCAACATAAGATAGCATCATCCATTCAATTAAATAACCATTCAGATGAACAAAAGAATGCAAAATGAAGAATGATCAAATGACAACTCTCAAATGACCAAACCAAAGCACTATGACTCGCATACCGACCAGATGGGAAAGACAATCGACTGACAACACTCACATAGGTGTAACTGCGGGTCAAGTTAGGGTCCAACAACTATCTCCTCCACTCCCATCGAACATATAAGGCACACTTAGACCTGTGAAACTAGGTGGAGTCGATACCCCGTACCTACTCAGTACTTGTACCTACAATGTCCTGCACCAAAGAACCACACGTGCATATAGACAAATATATATCTATATACATATAGATACAACACACACACCGATGAAGGAGAATCGTGACGTTCCATGTCTCATTGGAGTGAGTGAAGGAAAATCATCTCCTCACATCCCATACACATACAAACACGCAACACATAAATAACGTATCACACATATAAGGTAAGAGTGTCAGTCCATGATAATGATCTATAAAATAACATTGATCATAAGCACTGAGATACTGCATAAAATCATACACCACAAATCAAGATAAATCATGAAATAACATCGCATAAAATTTGAATCAATATACAATAATGTTCCACTGAAGTCAATCAAAACATACAAAAAGAGTTTGATCAAGGAGGGGTACTACATCCTCCCCCACAAGCCTAGGCTTATGCTTGGAAGCCTAAAACAAATAAGAATAAAGCTCTCTCATCCTCACTACATCTTCCCATGTCGCTAAGGTCTCATCACTTGGGTCCCATAGGACCCTTACTTTCTTGATGGTACAACCCCTAAGGGTCAAATCTTGATGCTAAAGAATGTGCATGGGCTCCATGGAAAGTTGCCTGTCCTCAACCTGCAAAGCATTTTAATCAAGAACATGGGTCACATCAGGATGATAAGGTTGAAGAATAGAAACATGAAAGACATCGTGGATGTGGGATAGACTTGGCAGAAAGGCAAGATGGTAGGCAACAGGTCATATCCTCTCAGGGATCTCAAAAGGGCCTACAAAATGAGGCACCAACTTAGAACCCTTTCTATAATGGATCAGACTCTTTCATGGATGCACTCTCAAAAACACATGGTCGCCAACAAAAAACTAACGATCTACTCTATGGGCATCGACATAGTTCTTCTGCCTATCTTGGGCAACAACCAAATGCCTATGAATCTGCTCAACCTGCTGCTCCATCTCACAAAGAAAATCTGGTCCTAAACTCACCCTATCCTCCAACCAATCCCAACTCAAAGGAGTACAACAAGGATGACCATACAAGGCCTGGAAGGGAGACATGCCTATAGAGCTATGATATCGATTGTTATAAGTAAACTCCACAAGGCAAAGATATTCCTCCCAGGGCGACTACTGGTCCATAACATACATGCGAAGCATGTCCTCCAAAACCTGATTCACACACTCAGACTGGCCATCTCTCTATGGGTGATAAGCTGAACTGAAGTTCAACTAGGTTCCCAAAGCATGCCAAAGTGAGGTCCACAAGGCTGAAGTAAAGACAGGGTCTCTATCAGAAATGATCCACCTTGGGATCCCATGCAACCTCACCATGTCTTCCAAGAAGACTCGTTCCACCACTATTGTTGTATAAGAAGATCAAATAGAAATAAAATGAGCAACTTTGGTCAATCTATCAACAATGACCATGATGGCATCATGACGATGCAAAAAAAATGGCAACCCCATAATGAAATCCATGGAAATGATATCCCATTTCCAATCCGATATCAAATTAGGTTGTAAAAGCCCTATAGGGTGCTGATGCTCTACCTTCACCTACTGACATTCTAAGCACTTCGACACAAAATCAGAAATTTCTCATTTCATACCAGCCCAATGATATATCTATCTAAGATCTGCATGCATATTCTTGACACCAGGGTGTGCCAAATAAGGTGCACGATGGGCCTTAGTCATGATCAAAACATGAAGACCCTCCAAAGGAGGTACATAGATCCATCCAAGATGTCAAAGAAGACCATCTAACTCAAGAGTATATCCAGAATATCTACCCTCCAATGGTCTTCCAGAATCCACCACAGCTCTCACATCCTGATACCAGGTGTCCTGAGGAAGAACTCCAAGAATTATCTCACTCAAATCCACACCAAGGGACAATGTTGCAACCTCATGTTGCCTATGGCTCAAAGAATTTGCCACTACAATCTCTTTCCCCTAAATATAACGAACCTCAAAATCATACTCACAGAAGAATTCCATCCATCTTCATTGTCGAGCATTCAAGTTTGGTTGCGTGAAAATATACTACAAAATGCAGCGATCACTATGCAGCTCAAATTGATGCCCCAACAGGAAATGTGTCCATCGAACCAAAGCATGCACTACATCTGCCAACTCCAAGTCATGAAATGGATAGTTCAACTTGTGATCCTTGAGTTTGTGAGACTCATAGGCAACCACACATCCATCTTGCATAAGCACCACACCTATACCTTCTAAAGAGGCATCTGTGCATACCATGAAATCTCTGGATGGATAAGGAACTCCCAAAATTGGAGCACTAACAAGGAGTTCCTTCAAGGTACGAAAAGAAAATTTGTAGTGCTCTGACCAAACAAACTTCTTCCCTTTTCTCTGAAGAGAAGTAATCGGGTGGCCTATCCGAGAAAAGCTCTGCACAAAGCGACGGTAATATCTGGCCAAACCCATGAAACTTCGAACCTTAGAAACATTGGTCGGTGCTGGCCAATCAACAATGGATTGGATCTTAGAAGGATCCGTGGATACACCTTCTCCCAAAACTATATGACCAAGATAGCTCACCTCTGATTGGAAGAAATCACACTTCACCAAATTCACAAAAAGTTGATTCTCCCTCAAGCACTGCAATACCTAACGCAAGTGATCGTCATGCTCTACCATAGATCTAGAATAAATAAATATGTCATCCAAGAACACAAGGACAAAGTGGTCAAGGTAGGTGTGAAAAACCCCATTCATAAGACTCATGAATACTGCAGGCACGTTTGTCAACCCAAATGGCACCACTGTGAACTCATAGTGATCATAACAAGTATGAAACGTCGTCCTATGAATGTCTACATCATGAATGCATAACTTATGATACCCAAATTTTAGATCTATCTTAGAGAACACCTTGGATCCATTTACCTCATCAAAAAGATCATCTATCTGAGGCAATGGATATCGATTTCGGATGGTTACCTTATTCAACTGTCGGTAATCAATGCATAACCAAAGAGAACCATCCTTCTTCTTAACGAAGATAACCAGCGCACCCCAAGGAGAAACACTAGGACAAATGAACCCCTTGGCCAACAACTCGTTAACCTGTAACTTCAACTCACTCAACTCATGAGTAGTCATCCGATATGGTGTTCTCAAAATAGGTTCTACACCAGAAACCAAGTCAATGCGAAAATCTATGTCTCTCTTCGGAGGCATACCAGGAATATCCAAAGGAAACACATCAACATACTCTCAAAGAATAGGATGACCATCAAGAGAGATTTCTTGACTCTCTTATTCATCCACATCCTCAAGAGCAACTACAAAAAGGTGACACCTTTGACGCATGCACCGCCTAAGTTGCATAGCAGAAAGCATACGTAAGGATATCGATCGCTGAACTCCAACGATCCCCACTCTCTTGCCATGGTCATCTAAATACTCTACTATCTTCAAATGACAGTCTACACGAGCACTATGAGATGATAACCAATCCATCCCCAACACAACTCCATAGGACCCCAAGGGAATGACTCAAAGGTCAACTGAAGTGACAAAGGGTCCTTGGTCTAACTCACAACTAGGAATGAAGGCATCCACAAACACACGCACACTGGTAGCCAGCTCTACTTGCCCCCTATCTGCCTACTTCATAGACACGAGCCTACACCGCTCCACAATGGATGAAGAAATAAAAGAATCTGAAGCACCGCAATCAAATAGTATAGAGATAAGAATACCACACAACACACCTATAGTCTCAATCACAATACTTTGATGCTTAGTTTGGTGATCATCCATTGCTGCAAATACTCTATGGGATCTACCTGCATCCCCCACTGTTGGCTCTGATGCGGTTGGCCTCTGGCTACACGTTTGGTGAGGATGCTAAGGGCATTGAACTAATTTGTGGCCAAACTGACCATAGGAGAAGCAAGCTCCTCTAATAGGTCCTCTACTCCTAGATGACCCATTGGACTACTGAAAGCTCTCCCCACTAGGGGCCTAAGATGCACCCTGCGAGGACTGCCCTGGAAAGGTCTTCTTATTCCTCTATTAGTACCTTCTCTTATGGGACTGAGAGTTGCCACCTTGCTGGCCCTAAGACTACTTCGGTCTCGGTGACTATTACTGCTGCTGTCCACCCTTAGCGGGTGCCTGAGGACCCCTAAGAGGTGCAGTAGTCTGGGATTGATTCCCTTTCCCTCTAGACCCACTGAAAGGATCACTCCCAATGTGAACTCCAGACTGGCCGCCATGAGCACAACTAAGGTTTTGCTCCACCAACTTGGCTTTTGCCATGACTACCTCTACTGAAGCAAGCTCAAAAACTCTTACTCCTCCACTGATGTGGTCATTAAGACCCCTCAAGAAGTGTTGAAGAAGCATAGCCTCATCATTGTCGATCCCAACATACTATTTGAGCTCATAGAACCTGTGCTCAAACTGATCTACTGACAACCCAAACTTGTGCAGAGCATAGAACTCGTCTGCACACGACTACCTCCACTGGGGTGAGAGAAATCGTGCTCTAAATCTCCCCAGAAAGATCTCCCATGACACACTATTAATGCTCACACCGATCCTCTCCTCCTCTAACCACCACTAGATAGATGTGAAACTCTTGAGACACATGATAGCGCATCTCACCTTGGTGTTGCTTCTAAATGGATACATGGTGAAACACCGATCTAAATTGATAAGCCAAGTCTCTGCCTTGAGACTGGTACCTTTACCGTCAAAGAAAGGAGGATTGGACCTCATCAAGTCCCTCATGTGCCCCATGTTAGCTGGGTCCTGGTCCATTGGGACCTCTCTCCCTCTAGGAGATCTCTCTCTCTCTCTTTGGAATCTGCTAAAGTGACTCCTCTACCTAGGCATGGATGGGCTGATCCACCTTAGGTCTGGGGCCTAGTCTAGCTAGCACCTCTTGAAACATCTACCACAACTCTTCCCTATCGGGAACCTACTCTTTTGAATGCGGTCCCTCTTAATGAACCAACTGATCCTGATCCACACTCGCATGAGTGGGTGGTGGTGAAGGACTATGATGGTTGGAACCTCAACCCCATCCTCCTCCTTTGCCTCTAGTGCGGCCACCAACACGGTCACCTCCATTGGATTTCCTAGCCATGACCTAACACTACACAAGAGATAAAAGTTCAAATCAAAGGCAAGGAAAGAAGCAAGGAAGTCACACCACAAGACCTACACAGAAGGTCAAGGCGAATGAGCTCACTACAAACCCAGAGTACCCAGTTTTGAAACATGGACTCTGATACCAAATGTAATGCCCCGCCAGGCACCCCAAAGGAAAAACCACAACAAGGGTGAAACAAATATATATTTTTTTAAAGAATAAACATAATAAGTGCATTAAACACAACATGCACGACAACACAAGTGGAAGACTTACACCATAATTCCTTAAGGGTTACCAACAAAGAATTAAAACCAAAAGATATATTCCACAATTAAGGATAATCCAATAATCTGTCATTAACTCAATGATCACAAGAATCCATATGCAATAATAGATTAAAACATTGAAAGATTGAAAGGATACAATATAATTTCTCTTCAATAAACATGTACACACAACATAAAGGAAACTGATAAATAACATCCCAATCTTAGGATTACATTGCTCTTCCAATACATGACTTCTTAATATACATATAAAGATACAACTTAACCAAATACAAGGTTACAAAAGATCATGATACAATTGAATGCATAGGTCTCCAAATAAAAATAATCTCTAAACATGAGTTAAGCATGAGCCAAAAACCATAGAAACACCTGTGAATCCAATCCTCACATGAAGGTACGAACAAGAACATCCAATGGGAAGTGGAACTACCACCCGGCCATGTTAATTCTGAAAATGGAATCACCCCACCGTTCTAGGAGATAGTTGAGGACCCTCAAGCAAGCAAAAGCATGACATGGTCGACAAAACAATACGAAACCATGACAGCACAAAGAGATTCTGAAAGATCCAAGTGACTCAACATCAAAAATACACAAGTGAATCCATATCACAAAACACAAGTGAACTGACATCACACACACAAGTGAATCGACATCACATACCACAAGTGAACCTAAAGAGAGATTGTCATCACATAGCTTACGATGGTTACCATGGTCGACCTCCATAGGTCCCGACTCACTATCTTGGTAACCTTTCCCAAACCTCCGGCTCCAACTAAATCTCATGCGGACCCTACCAGCCTTTCGTGAAGACAAGGTGGTGGGTTTTCCATTCTAGGCCTTCTCACTACATTATGAGCCTCAATACAAGCACTCACCTATGCGTGATGTATAATATCTTTATTAATGTTTGAAAACTACCCATCTAATCAATTAATTAGATTATCACTTATTATCTTAATTTCGAAGGGTCATCCTGCCAACCTCTTTGGGTGTAGGCCCCATTTGGAAGCCACTCTCTCAAAGGACACTAAACAAACATGGTCACTCCATGAGGACCCTATGGCGAATTTAACATCCATAACACCACTATCCAAATATAAGTGGTCAAAACAAGAATATACCGGCTCTTGGTTAACCATAAGGAAAGACACTACATGGTTAAGACAATGAAGTCATCATATGTCACTTGGTCAAGGTACCAAATACACCACCACAGGACGACTGAACCACATACCAAAAAATAACACAATATAACTCTTGCAAGGAAAGCTAATTTCACTAAGTCCGCACTTAGACAATCTTTGAGAAAATTAGCATCATAAGCACTTGCAACATCATTGATTGAAAATTAAATAAGACACTCTTTTACCATTCACATCTATTCAATTTCCAAATCAATATTCCATCAAGGATAAAATTCATGTCAAATACTCAACCAAATAAAAACATGAATTCCTAACAGGCATTTAATTCATTTTCAGAATGTATCCAAAATTAAAAATCTGCAATACGAATTCATGCTTTGATTTCCATTGATAAATTTATTAATCCACATAATAAAAATCATTAGGAAAACTCTATTTATTTAACATAAAAATCACTTCAAAATATTCCATTTAATAAAAAATTAAATTCATAACACAAACCGGTTTGTAACGGTAAGGGCACAAGGTCAAGCGGGGGTGAAGGCCAACCCATGTTAGTGTTGTAGCAGACACTACCTGTCAGTAGTACTGCTACCGCTGGTAATAGGCCTACCGACTGGTAGTGATGCTACTACTGGTAGCAGCCGCTACTGACCGGTAGCACTACTACCAACCAGTAGTGGTACTATTGATCGGTAGTACAACTACCGCTGGTAGCAGCCAGTACCGACCGGTAGCGGTACTGCTACCAACTAGTAGCGGTACTGCTACCTATGGGTAGCAGACACTACCAACCTGCATGGTGGGACTAGCCCGCCATGGGGTAAGGTAAGGTCTACGCACAAAAAAAATACATGCTTCAAAAGCATTCAAAAACCAATATGCCACAAAACTATTTCAACATGAAAATGATTCATTCTCTGATCATTTCACGGGCACACACACAGTGCCAAGATCCAAATTCCAAATGAATATTTACCAATACGGTAAATGGTGAAATACAATCACACAAGAACCCCAAATCTTGGGCAATAAGATAATAGGAAGCACACAACAAACTAAATCCAATTGATTCTATTCCAAATAGAAGAGGCAATCCAAGAAGTTGATTTTCAAGAACACACAAACATACAACAAATAGAGAAATGAACCATTTTTTTTCTATAAGCAAACATATGATAGAAGCTTCACAAAATCAACAATAATAGACATTTCTTCTTCCATTCCAATCATTCCACAAGAATTTACAAGAAGATTTGCATCTTTTCAACACATAGGAAGCAACTAAAGAATTCAAAATTAAATTTAAAACAAGAAGAGATCATCTAACCTTGAAGAAAACTAGCAAGCAAAATTATGGAGAATCCCTATCCTTACAAACCAAATCGAATTCCAGCTCCTTCTTCCAAAATGATTTACCAAATTTCTCTCCAAAATTTCTTCCTCTCTCATTCCTATTAATTTCCAGGAATATATGGGAAATAATTTCAACCTAAACTTTCTAGGTTGAAAAAGTGTTCTCCACCAATCAGATTTTCTCTTTTCCAAAAACAATAAAATATAAAAGTCAAATGTTAAGGTAAAAAGAAAAGCTCTGTATTTTTATTTTCTATTCCAAAATACTTTCCTTCAACATAATCATTTAACATTTAAACAGCTTAAGCAATTATTTATTTTCATCCACAATATATATTAATGCACTTTATAAAATGATATAAGCCATTTAACCATTTAATCTAGCAAATCATTAATTTAATTAAATCAATAATCTCAGAGCATAATAATTAACTAATTATGCCAACATAAGATAGCATCATCCATTCAATTAAATAACCATTCAAATGAACGAAAGCACGCAAAATGAAGAATGATCAAATGACGACTCTCAAATGACCAAACCAAAGTACTATGACTCACATACCAGCCAGATGGGAAAGACAACCGACTAAAAATACTCACACGGGTGTAACTGTGGGTCAAGTTAGGGTCCAACAACTATCTCCTCCACTCCCATCGGACATATAAGGCATGCTCAGACCTGTGAAACCAGGTGGAGTCGATACCCCGTACCTACCTAGTACTTATACCTGCAATGTCCTGCACCAAAGAGCGACACGTACATATAGAAAAATACACACACACACACACACACACACACACACACACACATATATATATGACACACACACCGATGAAGTAGAATCATGACGTTCCCTATCTCACCAGAGTGAATGAAGGAAAATCATTTCCTCGCATCGCATACACATGCAAACATGCAACACATAAATAACACATCACACATATAAGGTAAGAGTGTCAGTCCATGATAATGATCCATAAAATAACATTAATCATAAGCACTGAGATATTGCATAAAATCATACACCACAAATCCAGATAAAGCATGAAATAACATCGCATAAAAAATGAATCAATATACAATAATGTTCCATTGAAGTCAATCAAAACATACAAAAAGAGTCTAATCAAGGAGGGGTACTACAAATACATTCTAGACTCAATCAAAGGATCATACTTATCCAAACATTGACCCAAATCCAAAATGATTGTTCACAGAATTTAAACTCTTCTTTGAAGAGTACCTAAGAACACCCATTACACTCCCACTTGGAGAGGACAAACTCAAACTCCCTTGAAGACCGGATTTATTGAAGATAAAGAATATCTAAAGACAATCCAATGCAACTATATATACGCCTTACATATATGTGACCTACAACTAAGAAACAATCTACAAAATGTATCTATTCAAAGACAGAAGAATAGGAACATCAACCATTACAACTAAGAAAATTACATGCAAAAATGGAACCTCTCTTGGAAATCTCCTTCGGAGAATTTCTCCAAAAAACTGGAACCCTTACAAAATGAGAAGGCCTTAGAATAAGAAGGAAGAGAGAAGAGTATCTCTGACAATGACAACTATCCCAAATCTTTCTACATTAACTGCTCACACACTTGGCCTGCATAAAATCTTCTCTGACAAACTCAAAAAGTTTATGAAATCCTAAGGAAATTGACCTTGGGATATTTGGCATGTGCAACAACTGACTACAAAAAAAGACTCCTCAAATCAAGAGCTTTCCAATGATATATAACACATCTATATTTCGGCAAAAAATAACCCCTCAACCATCAATCTCTCTGTAGGTCAGTCCTTTAAATTTTGGCATTTCTGTACAATAGTCCGAAACTATATTTTTAACTTTGACTTTTGCCTTGATCCTCCTTCTACGCTCCACCATGTGGCATCCCCTGATTGGCTTCAAGATCCTTGTCCTGCCACCTCAACATGGCTTGGACTCACCGCCGGAATGAAGCTCTTCTTTGTTGCTGGGTCACGAGGAATAACATTTCGGGCACTTTCCCATCGCGACCTAGCGACCACCGTTGGATCTTCTTTGGATCTACTCGATCACGAGGTCTCTAGTTTTTTGGGTGTTAGCATTTTATGCTAGCGAGCTGGAGACTAGGTTTAAGTCACGAGGTCTCGAATTGGTTTTTTGTCACTCACCTGTAATGCCCCGCCAGGAAACCCTGAAGGGATAAAGCTAAAATGCACAAATGGAGTGCAATTTTTTTTTATTTTAAGAAGACACAAGAATAAGATATATTGAGTTATCTAAAGCTTTGATAACACAACGGAAGACTAAACAAACCTAAAGAGTTTCCCAACGTGATTACGTAACTTAACACCTAACTCAACTCACAACATTGATCCAATTAAGCAGGTTATCTTCATTACATGTTATTACTTAAAACATGGATATAATTTGTTCGGTAAATTAAAAGTGTAGATAATAGGACATGTTCATCCAGTAAGGTTGAAGATGAGGCTAACATGAGGAAAATTACCCATTAAGGTTAAAACATAGATAACATGTGAATTCATCCATTAAGGATAAAATATAGGTATCTAGAAGAGTTCATCCAATTTAGTTAGAATACCGCTAATAGGATGAGGTTCATTTATTAAGGTTAGAATATAAATAACCAAATGAGTTCGTCCATTATAGTTAAAATATAACTAATAAGATGAAGCTCATTTATTAGGGTTAAAATGTAAATAACCAAATAAGTTCATCCATTAGGGTTAAAATAAAGATAACTTGATGGGCACTTCCATTATAGTTAAAATAAAACTAATATGATGAAGTTCATTTATTAAGATTAAAATGTAAATAACCAAATGAGTTCATACATTATAGTTAAAATATTGCTAATAAGATGAAGTTCATTTATTAAGGTTAAAATGTAAATAACCAATTGAGTTCATCCATTATAGGTAAAATATAGCTAATAAGATGAAGTTCATTGATTAAGGTTAAAATGTAGGTAGTCAAATGAAGTTCATCCATTATAATTACAATTTAGGTAATATGACGAGTTCATCCAATAGTTTTTAACCATTCATTACATTCAATTTTACATTAAACACATTCCATACATCTTGTTCCAAAACACACCATAATTTCATCATTACTAATGAGGTCTTTTCATGCATACTTGTTTCCATTAACATTAACAGAATACCTTCCTTCATGATCCAATTTATTGCATTTAAGAGATGACTACATACATGCATTTACAATAAATATCATCTAATCCACTTATACATTCTATCAAAATGCCATCCATACATGCTAACACTAAACATGAAACATAAGAACAAAAGTATCACATAACACCAAGGTGGTATCGGAGTTCACCCCTAGTGGGCTACATCTCCGGGTCTGCTCAACTGCAAGACCCCTTTGATAATTAAATAAGTTAAAGGTACATAAGTTCCACATCATTTACATTCCTACCATCGAGGCAAATCATACCAATAAACAACTGACGACATCGGACAATAATTACATAAATGATCCCTACATAGAAATAGATCCAACTAAACATATAAGAGAAAATACAAAGGTCCATTGCCTGACGGTACTCTAACTAGGGACCTGACCAACTATGGTCAAACACAAATCACTCTCGACACCCGCATAAAGGACAAGACCAGTTATAACACCATTACAAGGCAACAACCAAACTAGAGGCCGAAGACATAACATGTACCCCAAATCAAACAAACGATAGGGTCCAAGCAAACATATCAAGGCCTTGCCATTACTTAAACAAAAGCGAATAAAGAAATTAAACTTGCAATATTACCATTTGTCTATTTCACAAAACCGAGGAAGAATATAACTAAACCATTTATTTTACTAAATGAAGATATCATTAACTTACCAATTTTCCAATCGATACATTATTAATTTTCTGATAATTCCCAATAGCATATCATTTAAGTTTTCAAAAAAAAAAATCCAATGATAAACATTTCATTCTCCAATTACTCCTATACTTTAGCATTCCATTTCTAAATTTCCCAGATGACCTATAACATTCAAATCCAAAAATAATATATTCTTGGATAATATATTATTTTAAACATCACCAAATAATAAATATATTTTTATTTCAAGAATTTTCCAATTAAAATAATATTTAATCTTTTCCCAAAAAGATACTTCCTCATTAAGATAGTTACCCAAAATAATTATTAACTATTATATATTTATTAACCATTGGATAATAACATATAACAATTAATAATTTAATAATACACAATTCCAAATTAAATATTAATTAATATATATTTATATTAATCTCCATTAATAAAATATATATATTAATAATAAGTTAATAATACACTACTTTCAATATAAATATTAATTAATCCTCATTAATAAAATATATTTAATAAATAAATAAAACTTTAATAAAGTAATTTTTTTTTATTTAAAAAAAAAAACTAAAAAACAAAGGGGAAAAAAAACACCGTAGGGCCCACCTCCCTCCATGGGAGTGGAGGTTGTGCCCTAGCCGCAAAGGTTACAACCACCTTGGTGGATGCAGGCCTTTGCGGCTGCCATAGGGTCGCAGGCTTCTGCGGCCGCCATGGGGTCGCAGACTTCTGCGGCTGCCATGGGGTCATAGAGCTCTGCAGAGGATAGGGCACGGGTTGAGCCCCGACTCCTTGGCCTTGCAACCCTAAAATCCGCCATTAAAATTTTATTTGCAAATTTTGTTTTTTTGATATTTTATTATACATTTAATAATAGATTTACAAAAAAAGGAACAAACCCTAGTTCGATTTAATATTCACAGTCTCAAACTGAGACATCAAACAGTTTCTAGAATGTCCATGGATAACAAATGACTAAATTTTTTTCTAGAATAACTACAAATTTTGGGCATAGAGAAGATCATTTCTCAAACAATGAATCCACCAAATTTCCAAACTTTTAACTAAAAAAAATGCATAGATTTAAAACCCAAACCCCATTTCCATCAAGAAATTTCTTTCAAAACCAACCAAAAATTTTATTTTTATTTTTCTATCAACAAGGAAAAAATTTAGAATCCTACCTCTTTTCTCATTCTTGGCAAGATTTTGAAGAAGAGCCCAACCTGCAGTTGTAGAAAATCCTTCCTTTTCTCCAAAATCCCCAATTTCCTCCATCGAAAAATATTTTTCCCCCAAAAAATCAACAACCCTAAAAATATTTTCCAACCTAGGTTAAATGGAATGAAATTTGACCTAATCTCCTAATTTCAAATTTAAACACTTTTATTAAAAATGAAAAATGAAAGAAAATCATTCTTTTCAACTATTCAAATAATTTAACTTGCTTTTCTATGCTTCTTTCTCATTAAATTATTCCTCAATATTAACAAAGCTAGCATTTATATTTCACAATATTAATGAGGATAAGATATTTTTAATTTAATTAAATTCCCAAAATCAATCTTTCACACTAAATCAAATATATATATAAATTAAACTTGCTTTTCTAATAAAATTTGATTTTCTTAAATAGTTAAAATTAACCATTCTATTTCAAAAAGAAAAAAGGGATTAAATTATTTCTATTTCGAATAACTTTAAACCTTCCCTTTTCAAAGTGCAAAAACTAAATAAATTCACAATTTTAAATTAACCATTAAATTAAACTTGCTACAACATAAATAGAGCGATCTTTTTAATTAATGATTAATCACATAAAAGAACCTATTTATTTTAATTCCTCAACTACTAATGTGTAAATGAACACATTAAATCAAATTAAATACGAAGGATAAAATATTCAATTTTTACCACACGCAAGGCATGCAACCCAAGAAAGCCAACCAAATACACGACCCGCAAACCCAAACGAAAAGGGAAACTGACGGACCACAGATGACACTCCCTTGAGCATGACTAGGGTAAGATGAGGGTTTTACGACCACCTAATCCAAATTCTAAAGGCGAAAGAGGTATACTCAACCCTGCGAATCCAAGTGAAGACGAACCTCGCACCTAGGCAGTACCATTCCTACAATCTCCTGCAACCAAGAGTCACACACACACACACACACACACACACACACACACACATATTTAATGAAGGTGTTAGCTCGAGATCAATAACAAGAATCAAGGAAACAATTAAACTTACATAAGAATCGATGCGAAAGCACATTAACAGGTACGCACAATAATCATAATATCTGACTACAACATTACATCACGCTAAATCAACCATTCAAGAATGCCACATAAAAATTCAACCAAGGTCAAACTAATTTTTTTACAAAGCTGACTAGGGTAGGGGCACTACATCACCCCTTCTGTCGGGCTCGCCACGTGTTAGCCTCTGATTTTCCTTTGAATCCATCTAGGCACCACCTTAACCACCATGTCGCCTTAGGCCCGACCTTCCACTAAACCTGGGCCCACCTTGTCACCAAGTCACGATGGATATTCATTGAGCCATTTCCCATTGCGGTCTAGTGACAACCGTTGATCTTCCTCTGGCTTTCTCGATCCTCAACTTGCCCCTTTTTTGCACATGCTTTGTCGCTGATCCGTGAGGATTAACCAGCGAGCACTTTTTGATCGCGGATCAATGACCAACATTGGATCTTTCGCACCACCGTCTGATCTTCCCTGATCTTGCTCAACCTTTACCTTTCTTGAGCGGCTCCCTTCCGCTACATGTCACTCTTTGGTTTGTTTGCGCATCTAGTTGGCCACCATCTGGGTACCACCTATTTGCCACTAGACCCACCACAACCTTGGCCCGCCTTGTCGCTAAGTCGCGATGGATACTCTAACAAGCGAATTCCCATCGTGACCTAGTGACCATTGTTGGAATGTCGTGATCACCGTCTGATCATCTCCAACTTGCTCAACCCTTTAGCTTCTTCGTTGCCAGCCTTCTAGGACCCACCATTTGGTCGCCATGTCGCAAGGCATTCATTTTGGGCACTTTCCCATCGCGGTACAATGACAACCATTGATAGTTCCAAAATTTTACTCCATCGTTGATCTTCCTCGGACCTGCCATTGGATCTTCTTGATTTGCATGACCCTTAGCCTCTTCTCTCTAGCCTATCCCAAAATTTGGACACCTTGAGATGCACGCACACGCGGGGTCTACTAGGCCATGAGCCACCTCTTTCCAAAAGCCCTTAAGCTTTGACACTATATAAGTGCGGGGCTTTGTATTAAAATACAAAATATTTCCTTCCCACAACCAATGTGGGATAAATGTTTATGTCTGGCGACATTTACATGGAAGTTTCCCTAGCATTTTAAAACCTTATTTGGCGCCCAAGTGCAAATGCTTTACACAGGCCGATTGCATTTGCTAAAAGCTTCTTTTCTTCCCATGTTTCATAGGCACACGAGGGGAGGATTGTTGGCTCTATTTTTCATGCCCTCAAACCAGGCGATTCAGGTTGATTCATCAAGTGCCATTTGAAAGTGCAGAGCAGAATTATAAAATGGGCCTCTCAAAATACCTCAAATTTTATGAGTCCCAACACCCCATGCATTGTACATGCAACATTCTGTCAAACAACTCGTGTGCATATGCATTATACAGGCAACAAATTGTCAAACAACTCGCGTGCATATGCTTTGATAGATGTTTGTAACTTGTTACAAAGGCTCCCATTTTTGCACAAGCATAGAGGATGATGTAGAATTGGGATTTACGCCTGTGGTTTTATTTTCTTTGAAGTTTCTAAATTCATTTCAACAAGTTCATTTGTCTATTCCCTGTGGTCATCGCATTTTATGAGATACATCTCTTTGTGGCATCCTGTTAGCTCACATTCCTTGCTGTGAATCCACATTTTGAATACGTATCCACCAGAGCATTTCTTGATGTTTTAATTGTGACAAAATCTAATTTAATTAGGCTTTGATGGATGTCCATATGCTTTGCAAAGCTCCCATTTTATCGCTAGTAGGGAGGATGTTGAATTTTGGTTTACACATGCTAGTTATACTTACCTGAATATTTTGAAAGGTTTTTTAAATCAAATCCACTCTGAGCGTCCCTGCGAACATTGCAGATAGTTGTGGATTACATTTGCTTG